>NC_045444.1:40089363-40294541 GCF_002776525.5 Piliocolobus tephrosceles | reverse complement strand
TCGCTCTGTCGCCCAGGCTGGAGTGCAGTGGCGCGATCTCGGCTCACTGCAAGCTCCGCCTCCCGGGTTCACGCCATTCTCCTGCCTCAGCCTCCCCAGTAGCTGGGACTACAGGCGCCGGCCACCTCGCCCGGCTAGTTTTTTTGTATTTTTTAGTAGAGACGGGGTTTTACCGTGTTAGCCAGGATGGTCTCCATCTCCTGACCTCGTGATCCGCCCGCCTCGGCCTTCCAATGTGCTGGGATTACAGGCTTGAGCCACCGCGCCCGGCCCAAAAATATATTTTAAAAAATCAAGCTTTCAATTCTAACTTACGATGCCTGTGTAATATAATTATTAGAGATGTAAGCTAAATGAAACCATGTGCAAACAATCACGATTCCAATAATTATCACTGCAAGATAATTGACCTTCTCTTAAAAAATTATGGTCATGAAAAAAAAAGTGAGAGCCATTCTAGAATGATAGAAATGGAAGCAAAATCATGGCCAAATTAAATGCATGAAACTTAAAAGATTTATTGAAAAAAATTAATAAAAATTTTTTGTGTAATGGGGAAAATTTGAATATAAACTGTGATTTAAATGATATTGTAATCAATTAAGATTATCTTATGTGACATAATGATATATGATCGTGTAAGAGAAAGTTATTTTAGGAGTGGAAAAATGTAATTTTAGAAATTAAGTGTGATGTTTGCAACTTGCTTTGAAATGTTTCAGAAAAAATTATAGATATAAATAAAGCAAACGTGGCAAACTGTTAAAAATTGGATGTATGGGTGTTCATTACACTATTGTTTTAGTGTAAATAAATGTTTTTGAATATTAATATTAAAATATTTAGAAAAAACTGAAAAAATAAATTATGAATAAAGCTTTCATTTTGAGTAATGGATAATTTTAGAAAAACTTCTTATGTGTTACCTATCACTGTTTCTTTTAGTGCTTGAAATGCCCTGATTTGAGCTAATGAGAATCCCTTTGCATAGCATGAGTTAAACTCAGCTGATTTGGATTAATCATGGGCCGTGCTCCAGAAAAGCCTGGAATATGATAATCCCTTGGCCAATCTATGAATGACGTTAACCACAGATAAGTGATGCCCTTTAACTACAGGTCTGCAGGACATACCTGTCTGTCAGCATAATTCGGCAATGATAATTGGACTCATGTTTTGCATATGGTTTTAGTAGAGACTCAGGGGTTTTGATGGTTAACGGTGATTATAGAATTGGAATGTACATAGAAGACTTACTTCATGTAAGAGATTCTTCTCACAAGCAGAACTGGGTTTCCTGCTACGAAGCTGCTTCTCAAGCATGCCACTCATGATCCAAAGTTGAAGATTTGTCTTGATTTGTCAGTGCTTCCTCCGCGACCCAGTGGTGGAAAAACAAAGAAGCCTAACCCTGAGATCTCCATATCCCTTTTCAATCCATATCCTTCCCCTGCAGTTGTTGTACTGCCTCCTTTGCCTATAAAAGCTATTCCATGAGTGAAACCACTGGAGTCCTCGGAGTCTTTTCAGGATCCAACACTTAAAGCAATTAACATGTAGTTAAACTTACTTCTATATCCTTTTGATTTACTCCCTTATTCTTCGAGCATTTCCTTGCTTTTTGGCATAAGTTATCTACGTATATCTGTACCTTTCTTTCCCTAGATCTGGAATCAACTATTTCTTGAAGGAGTTCTAATTGCTTTCAATGGAATATTACGTTTAAAAAACAAGATTGGGGCCCTAGGGATGCTTTACTGTTTCTAGGCCCTGTCAGTGACAAAACTAGAATATATGTTTTTAAAAATAGAATAATGAGTTTACATCAGTATTTCTAATTCACTTTCAAACATCAAAATTATTTTTCTGAATTTTGTTGATTTTATATTAGCATGTATGTATAAACATATGTTAGCACAATGATATATTAGTGTACTAGTATATTAATATGCGTTTTCTCTTTCTCTGAAAACATTGTTTCTGAAATATCACAACATAATTTCTGCAATTTGCCTACAATATATGAATTAAATGGTTTAACTCTATGATATCAGTCATATTAAAAATAAGATACTATCTGAGGTTTAAGATTTCTTTGTTGTTTATATCTTCAGGATATATTCCTCTAAGAATGTATAGAGTGCAGTCTTGAAATTTTTTCTCTGTGTGGTTATGTTACAAATGTGGTGTTTTAGGCCATTCTTGCACTGCTATAAAGTAATACCTGAGACTGAGGTTTAATTGACTTATGGTTCTGCAGGCTATATTGGAAGCATAGCAGCATATGCTTCTGGGGAGTGCTCAGGAAGCTTACAATCACCGCAGAAGGCAAGCTGGAAGCAAGCACATCACATAGAGAAAGCAGGAGCAAGAGACAGAGTGCTGGGGGAGGTGCCACATGCTTTTAAATTATCAGATGGCACAAGAACTCACTATCACAAAGACAGCAAGCACCAAGCCATGAGGGGTCCCCTCCATGATCCAAACACTTCCCACAAGGCCCCCGGCCTCCAGCATAGTGAATTACCATTTAACACTCGATTTGGCAGGGACAAATATCCTAACTGTATCACATGGTAAATAGGCTATTCACTTATTCACAATTTTGAAACCTCAAAAGCTCTAAATCCAAAAGTTTGCTATTTTGTTATTTATAAATTTGAGATCAAAACTAGTGATTTGCTTCCTCTTGTATTCAATAGTATGGGGTTTGATTTGTTTTCTTTTTAAACTAAGTTTATTATTTAACTGAAAAAAACATTTAAGTGGTTGTAGTCAGAGCTATATTTAATAGTCTATAAAAAGAAGTATTGTGGCCGGGCGCGGTGGCTCAAGCCTGTAATCCCAGCACTTTGGGAGGCTGAGAAGGGCGGATCATGAGGTCAGGAGATCGAGACCATCCTGGCTAACACTGTGAAACCCTGTCTCTACTGAAAAATACAAAAAAAACCTAGCTGGGCGAGGTGGCAGGCACCTGTAGTCCCAGCTACTCGGGAGGCTGAGGCAGGAGAATGGCGTGAACCCGGGAGGCAGAGCTTGCAGTGAGCTGAGATCCGGCCACTGCACTCCAGCCTGGGCGACAGAGTGAGACTCCGTCTCAAAAAAAAAAAAAAAAAAGAAGTATTGTATCCATTGCTATTCCACTTTGCCTACCTCCTCCCATGCCATGGACAGGTGTTCCTTTTAGAAACTAAGTGAATTATGTGGGTCTATAGATTTCATTGTTTCCTTTTCTTCTGTTATCCAAAAGGAAGTATGGTGCATATATTATTCTACATTTTTCTTTCTCTCCCAGCAATATGTCTTAAAGATCTCACACATTCAATATATAAGATCTTTCTTCATAATTCTCATGGCTGCATTTAATCACAGTTAGAAAGCTTTTATCCACTCTCAGTCTGTAAAATAATCCATTTTTGAAGTAATTGTTTGGCTTGATTATTACAAGTGGAATTATTACATTTGGGTTTTATTCTAGTGTGTGGTATGAGGTATGTGTGTAGTCTGAAGGATCCAATTTTCCAATTTTTTCCAATGGCCATTAAATTCCTCACTCCATTTATGTAAAAGTATGACTTTTCCCTAGTGATTTGAGATTCACATCATATCATACATGATATATTATATAATAAGCTTGTATCTCTACTTATTTGTATTGCTTTAGATTGTTTTAAAATAATTTTCCTTTTCTATTTACCACAATCTGATTTCTCATTGTTTTTCTTTTCGGAACTAGGTACCCCTTTGAAATTTGTGTATAGTATTTCAATTTGTATTTTTATATTTTAATGCACTTATATGTATAAATTATTTTGTCTGATTTTGTTTTGTTTTGTTTTTTGAGACGGAGTCTCGCTCTGTCGCCCAGGCTGGAGTGCAGTGGCGCCATCTTGGCTCACTGCAAGCTCCCCCTCCCGGGTTTACGCCATTCTCCCGCCTCAGCCTCCCGAGTAGCTGGGACTACAGGCGCCCGCCACCTCGCCCAGCTAGTTTTTTGGTTTTTTTTTTTAGTAGAGACAGGGTTTCACCGAGTTAGCCAGGATGGTCTTGATCTCCTGACCTCATGATCCGCCCTTCTCAGCCTCCCAAAGTGCTGGGATTACAGGCTTGAGCCACCGTGCCCGGCCTATTTTGTCTGATTTTAAGATTATATATAAACGTTAAACTGTGATAAGCATCTTTATCTTTATGCGACTTGCTTTCTTTCATCTAAACTATGGTTTTAGGCTCTATCAAAGTTGGTATATATGATCAACTTCATTTATTTTTAACTCATGTTTAGAAGGTCCAAAATCACTTATTCACAATTCTGAAACCTCAAAAGTTCTAAATCGAAAATTTGCTATTTAGTTGTATGTTTGTAAATTTGATATCAAAACTAATTTTTTAACAAAACTCCTGAATTACATTGATGTAATTTATTACCTTTATCGTTAGTTATATATTTTACTGTATATTAATGGGCTTGATTATAGAGAGCTATTCCAGATTCTGCTTGAGGTCTCAGGGAATATTTAATACATGCATTTCATCACTTTTCTACAATGAAAAATTTCTGAATTTGAAGACACTTCTAACCCCAAGGGTAGATTGAAAAAAATAGCCGCAATAATTTGCAACTTCTCATATGAGAAGGTAGTGTGTATTTATCTACAACTTGAGTCTGGATTGGCTATTTGATTGCTTTGATAACATGCTATCCAGTAGCATGTTAGTGATGGATCACAAGCAGAAGCTTGAAAGGTGCCCCCATATTGGATCTTGATCAGTAGCTGTTCATAGAAATCCTGTGATGACCACCATGACAAAAAGCCTGGGCTTGCCTGATTGCTGATCAGAGACACATGGACTCTGCTATTCTCTCTCCAGAGCCAGCAGCCTGCCAACTTCCAGACTTGTGAATAAAAGGCCACATACCAGCAGCTGCCTGCAGATGCATGGTTGAGCCCAGTCACAACCAGAAAGAACTTTTCAGGTGAACCCAGTTTAAATTGCCTACCCACAGGAACATGAATTAAATAAGTAGGCATTGTTTTCAATGATTAAATTTTAATCATTGCTGTATTATTACGCAGCAAAAGCTAATACAGATAAGAATCAGATCCATATATGACTATGTAGGTATTTATTTCCTTATTGATGGATATTAAGCTGTGTCCAATTTGCCACCTCTAAATAATGCAATGAGCATGACTCCTTTGAGTACATGAATAAGAACTTCTCTGAAGTATATGCTTAGAAAGAAAACTGAGAAGTTCTAAAAAAATTTCAATTTCACTATATATACTTATATTGGTTCCCATAATATCATTACATTAGCACCAATAATGTATAAAATTTCTATTTCTTCAAACTTTCCAATTTTAACCTGTTTTTTTTTTTTCCTATTTATGAGTCCTTGAAAATGAATATTTCAACAGTGTTTTAATTTTTATTTCACTGATTACTGGTAAATTGGAATATATTTTTATATACTTTCATTTTATGAACTTCCACATTTTCTTTTCTTTTTTTTTTGAGATGGAGTCTCGCTCTGTCGCCCAGGCTGGAGTGCAGTGGCGGCGATCTTGGCTCACTGCAAGCTCCACCTCCAGGGTTCACGCCATTCTCCTGCCTCAGCCTCCCGAGTAGCTGGGACTACAGGCGCCCGCCACCTCACCGGGCTAGTTTTTTTTGTATTTTTTAGTAGAGACGGGGTTTCACCTTGTCTGCCAGGATTGTCTCGATTTCCTGACCTCGTGATCCGCCCGTCTCGGCCTCCCAAAGTGCTGGGATTACAGGCTTGAGCCACCGCGCCCGGCCTCCACATTTTCTTTTCTCTGAAATGTTAGCATGAAGAGTCCATGTTTCTATTTGTAGAAGGTGTTTTACATATATGTTACATATTTACCTAAATATATTAAAATAACTTTTGTTAGTTCCATGGTTCTCAACCTTGGTAATATTAAAACAATAGATTAATTTAGGAAACGTTAAAAGCTATCAATGCTCAATGCTGTTGATCTCACATAATAATCACAATCTTTTCATATTTCTTGCACAGGCCATTACTGCCCTGTTTTCTGTAAATTTCCTCTTGGGTTTGGACGTTGCCACCAAAATGTTGCTTTTGAGCTCCTTTTACCAGCCACCTCCATCTTCTTTTAAGCTTGGAGTAAAACATTGGCCAAGATTACTGATATATGTTTTTTTCTACTTTTGGTCTATGTAAGTGTTTAACTTGTTGTATTATTGATTTTTGTTTAGACCACTAATCCTTTTTATTGTTTATATGCTTTACATTTCACTGTTTTTTTTTTTCTGATGTTTTATGGAGAGATACTAAAATAACTGCAGGATGCTATGTTGACTGAGTTCTCTTCATTGTTAAACACAACAACTACCTAGATAATTAAAATCAGTAATGATTTTCAACTCTTATTTATTATTCAGTCATTGAGGTAATAAATACCTTTGTTTCCTATTTATTGTGTACTCTACTAGGCACTAGTTGTAGGATGATAAAATCACCATCGTGCCTCCCAACTCCCACCAAAAAAAGAAAAGAAAAGAAAACCAAAGAACAAAATGCCTGCAGTGTAGCTCACAATCTGGTGGGAGAGCCAGCTATCAAATAATTTCATAAAATGTAAAATTACAACTTCAGTAAATATTAAGAAGTGAACATCATTGAAGCTATAATAACATAGCCTTTAGATAGTTGAATTGGCATCTTACATTAGGTAAATGTTTTCTGAGTTATTGGTAGTTGACCTGAGATAAAAAAAAATTGCATAGTGCAAGGAGTTAGTCAGCAAGATTTCAATTTAAAAGATACCCCAGGATCACTCCCTCCTACAAAAATACAATTAGAAACCATTCAAATATAAGACTACCATGGGAATTCACTGGAATTTGGGGAGAAGTGAAGAAACCCCTGGGCCCACAGAATCAAAAGAAGCCATGAGGAGTAAGAGAAATGGTTATTTTAGAATGTGTCACCCTTCCTCAAAACTGGCATAATTCCACTCAGATTTTCCTAGACTGATAGTTTCTAGGCAAGAGGTGAGAATTAGAGGTGAATGTTTAATCTCCCCATTCCATTTGAACCATTGAAAGTATCAGGAGGGCTGAACCAAGTGGGGTGAATTGGGGACAAAGAGTGGGGTGCTGAGCTAAGTGACTGGCACAAAGATGTTGATGGCTATTTGCACTCTAATCAATGGAGATACAACTCTTTGAAGAGATTGGCCAGTGCTATAGCACTCCAGGGTCACAATCCATGAAAATACCTAATAGGATTTTCCACAATTCCCAGGTGCTCACATGGAGCCTTCTCAGGCCTGGAAACAACTAAAAGGTCAGGATAAAGTTCTAGTGTCCACTTAAGTCTTCCCAAGACTGGAAACAATGGCAGGGCAGCAATATAGTTCTAAGACAATATTTAGGTTCTGGTGCTCACTTTAAGTCTTTCCCAGAATGGGAAACAACAGAGATACAGTAATTTTGTTCTGGAGAAGTATTTAAGTTCCAGAGTTCCCTATAAGTCTTCCTCATATTGGAAAACAACATCACGGCAGCAAGTTAATTCCAGTGTAGTAGGTTTAGTTCCAGCACTCACCATAAGTCCTGCCCATAACAGGAAGCAAGAACAGATCAGTGTTTAAGTTCTCATACTAAGCAGTAAAGCTCTAACACCACGCAAGAACACCTTCAAAAACTGGGAAAAATGGCTCTTTTCTCAAATGCATAGGCATTAATGTAAAAATTCAAGGATTATGAAAACTCAGGGAAATAATTATACCACCAAAAGAAGCCAACAAAGCTCTAGCAATAGACCCAGAAGAACTGAAGATGCATGAAATATCTGACAGAAAATTCAGAATAATCCTCTTATAGAAGATCAGGGAATCACAGGAAATAGAATTAGAAAACAAAATACAATTTAGAATGCAATTCAGGAGCAAAATGAAAACTTTGGTAAATAAATATAAATAATTTTCAAAAAATAGAAATCATAAAAATAAAGAATAAAATAACTGAACTGAAAAACTCATTAGAAAGCTTCAATAGCATACTTGGTTAAACAGAGGAAAGAACTGGCATCTTCGAATCAGAACATATAAAATTAATCAACCGCCGGCGCGGTGGCTCAAGCCTGTAATCCCAGCACTTTGGGAGGCTGAGATGGGCGGATCACGAGGTCAGGAGATCGAGACTATCCTGGCTGACACGGTGAAACCCCGTCTCTACTAAAAAATACATAAAACTAGCTGGGCGAGGTGGCGGGCGCTTGTAGTCCCAGCTACTCGGGAGGCTGAGGCAGGAGAATGGAGTGAACTTGGGAGGTGGAGCTTGCAGTGAGCTGAGATCCGGCCACTGCACTCCAGCCTGGGCGACAGAGCGAGACTCTGTCTCAAAAAAAAAAAAAAAAAAAAAAAAAAATTAATCAACCATAGAAGTGAAAAGTAGGCTGGGCATGAAAAGTAGGTGGCTCACACCTGTCATCTCAGCACTTTGGGAGACAGAGGCAGGTAGATCACTAGGGCAGGAGATCAAGACCAACATGGCCAAGGTGGTGAAACCCTGTCTCTACTAAAAATACAAATATTAGCCAGGCATGGTGGAGGATGCCTGTAATCCCAGCTACTCGGGAATCTGAGGCAGAGAATTGCTTGAACCCGGAAGGTGGAGGTTGCACTGAGCTGAGATCGTGCCACCGAACTCCAGCCTGGGTGACAGAGACTCCATCTCAAAAAAAAAAAAACAAAAACAAAAAAGAATTTAAAAAAGTGAAGGGCTACGAGAATTATGGGACATTGTCAAGCAAATTAATCTCTGCATAATAGCAATTTTCACAGAAGATTAGAGCAAAAATGGCCTAGAAACATAGTTAAGGAAATAGTGCAGAACATTTCCCAAATGTAGAAAAACACAGCAGCATACAAGTACAGAAAGCTCCTGGGTCATCTATCAAATTCAACTCAAAGAATAATTCTCCAAGACACATCATAATCAAAGTAGCAAAATTTGAAGACAAAGAATAAATACTCAAAAGGGCAAGAGAAAAGAAACATGGTATTCAACAGAGCACCAATATGGCTTTCAGTAGATTTCTTACCAGACAATTTGCTGACCAGGAGAGAGTGGATTGCTATATTTAAAGGGCTGAAGGAAAATAACTGCCAACAAAGAATAGTCTGCCCAAAAAAACCAATCCTTCAAATATGAAGGAGAGCTAAAAACTTTTGCAGAAAAACAAAAGCTGAGGGAACTCATCAGCACCAACACTGTCTTACAAGCAATGCTAATGTGAGTTCGTCATTCTGAAAGAAATGAACACTGAAGTGTAACAAGAAAATAGCTGAAGGTATTAAACCCACTGGTAAAAGAAAGAAAACAGATAACTTTGTAAAACTCTAATACTGTAATTGGGGTAAGTAAATAACTTGTATCTTAAATATAAAGACTAAAATACAAAATTATTAAAAGCAATAACAACTACATTGGTTAAAAAAGAGGCAATATAAAACTAAATAAAAACATCACAAAGGCAAAAGGTGGGGATAAACTAGTGTTAAAGCATAGAATTTGTGTTACTTTACTTTGCAATCAAAATTGTCATTTTCAGTTTAAAATAACTTGTTATAACTATGTACTTTTTTGTAACCATCAACCATGAGGCAAAAACCTATAATAGATACAAAAATAATGGCATGTAATCAAAACATACTACTATAGAAAATTACTTAACTGCAAAGGAATATAGTAAGAAAGGAAAAAAGAAGAAAGGATCCACAAAGCAACCAGAAAACAAGTAACACAATGGCAGTAGTAAATCCTTACCTACCAAAAATAACTTTGGATATAAATGAAATAAATAATTCAATTAAAAAATATATGAAGGCTGAAAGGATTTCTTAAAAAAGCAAGGCCCAAGTATGTGCTTTCTTCAAGAAATTCACATCACCTATAAAGACACATACAGATTGAAAGTGAAGAGATGGAAAAAGATAGCCATGTAAATGAAAAACAAAATGACAGAAGTAGCTATACTTGTAACAGATAAAATAGACTTTAATTCAAGAATAAAGAAGGAAAAATAAGGCCATTATATAATAACAGATCAATACAGCAAAATAATGTAACAATTGCAAATACACATACATACACACACACACACACACACACACACACACACCCGTAACATCAATACACCCAAATACATAAAACAACTATCAATAGACCTAAAGGGATAAATTGACTGCAGTATAGTAGGGAACTTCAAAACCCCACTTTCAGCATTTTCAGCAATGGACAGATCATTTACAAAGAAAATCAACAACAAAACACTGGACTCTATACAACTGTACTCTATAACAAATGGACCTAACAGACATTTATAGAACATTCCATCCAATAGCTGCAGAACAAACATTTTTCTCCATGTCACAATGAAACATTTCCAGGAATAGACCATATGTTTGTCTTCAAAACATGTCTTAACAAATTTTGAAAAAACAAAATAATATCATGTATTTTTCTGACAACAATGAAATAAAACTGGAAATCAATAAAAAAAAAGAAATGTTGGAAATTGTATGAATTCATAGGTATTAAATAACTTGTTCCTGAACAACAAATGAGTTAATAAAGACATTTAAAAATATTTTTTAAAATTTCTTGAGACAAGAGAACATGGACACAAAAGCTACTGAAATCTATAGGATACAGAAAAAAAAAAAAACAGTTATAAAAGGGAAGTTTATAGCAATAAATGCCTATATTAAAAATTAGAAAGACTTCTAATAAAAAGCCTAACAATGCACCTCAAGAAACTAGAAAAGCAAGAACAAACCAAACCCAATATTAGTAGAAGGAAACAATAAAGATCAGAGCAGAAATGAATAAAATTAAGTCAAAAAAATACAAAAGATCAACAAAACAAAAAGTTGCTTTCTTAAAAAGAGATAAAATCGACAAAATATTAGATAGACTCAGAGAAAAGAGATAAGAAAAGACCCAAATAAAATTAGAAATATAAAAAGATATATTACAATGAAACAACAGATATATAAAGATCATTAGGTATTATTATAAACAACTATACACCCACAAATTAGGAAAACCTAGAAGAAATGAATAAATTCCTGAATACGTAGAACCTATCAATTTGAACCACAAATAGAAAACCTGAACAGACCAATACTTATAAGTTTGAAGAAGTTATAGAAAGTCTCCCATCAAAAAAGAAGCCTAGGGAAGGACCAGATAATTTTACTAATTAATTCTACTTACCATTTAAAGAAGAACTAATACCAAATCTACTCAAACTATTTCAAAATTTGAAGAGAAGGGACTACTTTGAAATTCTTTCTATGAGGCCAGCATTACTCTGAAACAAAAGCTAGACAAGGATGAATTTTTAAAAAAAGAAAACTACAAATATCCCTGATGAACATAAAAGCAAACTTTCTCAGCAATATATTAGCAAACAAAATTCAACACAGCATTAAAAATATCATTCATCACGATCAAGTGGGATTCATCCAGGAATACAAGGATGGTACAACATATGCTATCAATAAGCATGAAATATCACATTATCAGAATCAGAAGAAAAACCATATAATTTTATTTCAACGTATGCTAAGAAAGCATTCGGTACAGTCTAACATCCCTTCATGATAAAAACTCTCAACAAACTCGGCATAGAAAGAACGTACCTCAAAATAATAAAGCCATATGTGATGAACTCAGAGTAATGCACTAAATGAGAAGAAATTAAAATTATTTCCTTTAAATTCTTGAACAAGAGAAGTTTGCACACTTTCACCATTTTTATTCAACACAGTACTGGAAGGCCTACCCAGAGAAAATAGGCAAGCAATGGAAATAAAGGGCATCCAAATTGCAAAGGAAGTCAGATTATTCTTGTTCATAGGTGTCATGAGCCTATATTTAGAAAAATCTAAAGATGGCACCAAAAACCTGTTAAAACTGATAAATGAATTCAGTACATTTGCGGGATACAAAGTCAACATACAAAAGCCAGTAGCATGTCTATACACCAACAACAAACAATCTGCAAAATGAATCAAGAAAGCAATCTCATTTACAATAGGTAGGAAAAATACCTAGGAATATATTCAACTAAAAATGTAAAGATCTCTACAATGAAAACTATAGAACACTGATGAAGAATTGAAAAGGACATGAAACAATTGAAAGATATCCTATGCTCATGGATTGGAAGAATTAATATTTTTTAAATGTTCACACTATCCAAAGCAATCTGCAAACTCAATGCAATCTCTGTCAAAAGACCAATAACATTATTCATAGATATAGAAAAAAACAAACAGAAAATTCATATAGAAACACAAAAGACCCAGAATAGCCAAAGCAGTCCTGAGAAAAATGAACAAAGCTGGAGGTATCACATTTTAGCTTCAAAATACACTACAAAGCTATAGTAACCAGAACAGTATGATACTGTTATAAAAGCAGATGTATAAACCAATGGAACAGAATAGAGACTCCAGAACTAAATCCACATATTTATTGCCAATTCATTTTCAACAAAGATGCAAACAGCATACACTGGAAAAAATGGCAGTCTAATCCATAAATGGTGCTGGGAAACCTGACTATCCATATGCAGAAGAATGAAACTAGACCCATATTTCTCAAAATATACCAAAAAAAAAAATCACATCGAAATGAATTAAAGACTTAAATGTAAGACTTGAAGCTATGAAACTACTAGATGAAAACTTTGGAGAAATGCTTAAGGACACGGTTCTGGTCAAAGATTTTTTTCAGTAAGATACTGAAAGCACAGACAACAAAAGTAAATATATACAAATAACACTACATCAAGATAAAATGCTTTTGCACAGGAGGGAGGAAGGGAGGGAGGCAGGAAGGCAGGCAGGTCAGAATGAGAAACAACCTAGAGCATGTAGAGAATGGAAGAAAATATTTGCAAACTATCCATTGGCAAGGCATTAGTAACCAGAATATACAAGAAACTCAACTCAATTCCAAATAAAACAAAACAAAAAAACCCAAATAATCTAATTTTAAAAGGGGCAAATTATCTGAATTGACATTTCTCAAAAGAAGACATACAGATGACCAACAGGAACATTTAACAATGCTCAACATCACTAATCATCAGGGAAATGCAAATCAAAATCTGTGACATATCTTCTCACCTCAGTTAAAATGGTATGAAAAAGAAAGAAAATAACAGTTGGTGATGGGGATGCAGACAGGGGGAACACTCACACTGTTGGTGGGAATGTAAATTCATACAGTCACTATATAGAACAGTATGGAGTTATTCAAAGAACTAGAAATATACCTACCATATGATCTAGCAACCACATTGCTGGGTATATATTCCAAAGAAAGACAATGAGTATTTGAAAAGATATCTGCATTGTTATGTTTCTTGCAGTACTATTCACAATAACCAAAATATGAAATCAACCTAAGTGTCCACCAGTGAATAAACGGACAAAGAAAATATGGTACATATACATAATGGAATGTTATTCCACCATAAGAAAAGAAATGAAATTCTGTCATTTGCAGCAACATGGATGGAACTAGAGCACATTGTGTTAAGTGAAATAAACCGAGCACAGAAAGACAAATTTTGCATGCTCTCACTCATATGTGAGAGCTAAAAAGGCTGACCTCATGCAGGTAGAAAGTAGAATGAAGGTTCCAGAGGCTGAGATAAGTAAGGGGGGACAGGGAGATAAATAGAGGTTGGTTAATTGACCCAAAAATACAGTTAGATAGAAGAAATACACTCTAGGGTTCAATAGCACAGTAGCATGACTATACTTAACAATAATTTACTGTATATTTCAAGAGAGCTAGAAGAGAAGATTTGGAATGCTCCTAACACAAAGAAATGATAAATGTTTGAGGTGATAGATATTCCAATTACCCTGATTCATTACACATTGTATGTATATATCTATATCAAATTGCACAAAACAGCTAAGTTTCCCTTTATTTTTTGCTATCTTTAAAAGATGGTGTGGTACTGTGAAAAGGAACATACTATTGAAATAATCAAAGAATTATCCAATATTAAATAATTGACTTCCTATTACATCACCGATGATGTAGATAATCAGTTATCTTTGATTTAATAACTTTAGCAGAATCCAAACATCTCATAATATATTCTTTCCTGATCACAAAGCATTATATAACAGACATGAACCTTAATTTTCAAGAGAATCCCAGGTATAATGCTCCAATAGGTGTATCATTCCATCTGAAAGTACTTGTGACCTATGCTTTTGAAGAAGTGCTAGCTACCTCTGACCTTGACCTACCTTTATCATCTAAAACTATCTCCTGCATTTTTATTGAATAGGAATAATAGTTTTCTGTATTATTATACTTTAAGTTCTGGGATACCTGTGCAGAACTTGCAGGTTTGTTACATAGGTATAGATGTGCCATAGTGGTTTGCTGCATCCACCAACCTCTCATCTACATTAGGTATTTCTCCTAATGCTATCCCTCCCATAGACCCCAATGCCCTGACAGGCCCCAGTATGTGATTTTCCCCTCCCTGTGTCCAGAAGCAAGATCAAACAAATTCAAAAGCTAGCTGAAGACAAGAAGTAACTAAGATCAGAGCAGAACTGAAGGAGACAAAGACATGAAAAATCCCTTCAAAAAAATCAATGAATCCAGGAGCTGGTTTTTGAAAAGATTAACAAAATAGATAGATCACTAGCTAGACTAATAAAGAAGAAAACAGAGAAGAATCAAATAGACACAATAAAAAATGGTAAAGGGGATATCACCACTGATCCCACAGAAATACAAACTACCATCAGAGAGTACTATAAACACCTGTATGTAAATAAACTAGAAAATCTAGAAGAAATGGACAAATTCCTGAACACATACACCCTCACAAGACTAAACCAGGAAGAAGTTGAATCCCTGAATAGACAAATAACAAGTTCTGAAATTGAGGCAGTAATTAATAGCCTACCAACCAAAAAGAGCCCAGGACCAGACGGATTTACAGACGAACTACCAGAGGTACAAAGAGCAGCAAGTACCAGACATTTTATTTTATTTTATTATTTTATTTTACTTTACTTTACTTTATTTTATTTTATTTATTTTACTTGAGATGGAGTTTCATTCTTGTTGCCCAGACTGGAGTGCAATGGTGTGATCTCAGCTAACTGCAACCTCTGACTCCCAGGTTCAAGCGATTCTCCTGCCTCAGCCTCCCAAGTAGCTGAGATTACAGGCATGCATCACCACACCTGGCTAATTTTGTATTTTTAGTAGAGATGGGGTTTCTCCATGTTGGTCAGGCAGGTCTCCAACTCCTGATCTCAGGTGATCCATCTGTCTTGGCCTCCCAGAATGCTGGGATTACAGGCATGAGCCACTGCGCCTGGCGGAATGATAGATTTTTTGATAAGGCCTTTCAAATGCTCTTAGTACCAAATAAGCACTTTACTATTGAGACTCAATAATTGGGAAAAATTGTTTGAATGTTTAAAATTTTCCAGTACAACTCTTTAATGAAGATTCTCTTATAAATACATAATTAGAGATGCAGCCTATTTGAAAAAAATGTATTAAATTATATAAAAGTTAAAATAAGAAAAAATAATGATAATTTAATAGCAGACAGTAGAGATGATGTCACTTTTCTACAATAATATTTGGAATCCAAAACAAGTGATAATTATCATTGGGCTACTTTTTTGTTGCAGTTACTTAGTTCACCTATCAATAAGGGCAAAACTAAATAAGCACTTTGCATTGAGACTCAATAATTGGGAAAATATTGTTTGAATGTTTAAAATTTCCTAGTACAACTCCTTAATGAAGCTTCTCTTATAAATAATTAGAGATGCAGCCTATTTGAAAAAGTATATTAAATTATATCAAAGTTACAATAAGAAAAAATAATGATAATTTAATATCTGACAGTAGAGATGATGTCACTTTTTTACAATAATATTTGGAATCCAAAACAAGTGGTAATTATCATTGGGTTACTTTTTTGTTGTAGTTACTTAGTTCATCTATCAATAAGAGCAAAACGCAAGGTTTTTCAAATCTCACACACAGAAAATTCTGTGACTATTATTTTGGCAGAAGAGGAATATTCATTCCCCCAAATTATGCAAAATGTAGACTACTCAATCATATGAATACATCTGTCTTTTATAGTTAAAACAAATTATTTGTAAGAAATGTCAGGAGAGTATAACATTCACATTTATCATGCAGATGCTGGCAACTTGCCAATATCCAATAAACATAACTCCAAATAAACTAATTTGGGGGCAAGTTTCCTTATTTGCACCAGAAGCTAGAAGAACTGGAGACAGTTAACCTGATGCTGTATTGAAAAGAAAAACTAAGAAAATAAACACACTGGAAAGCAATAGAGAACATATGAGAAAATTAGAATTATAAAGACAATTCAGTAGTCAAAAATTATAGACTTTGGTCTTTAAAGTGCAAGAGTGCAAGTGCACTTAGTGCTTGATTATACCCAGAAAATTCTAATCAGTCATTGGTTTCTCTTGTATACCCAGTCAACAGTGAAGTATAACTTCAACTACATCCACACTTTTAGACAATAACAATTTCTTTTCACCTATATATGCATAATTATGTAACTTTCATAAAAACTTTAATGTCAATAAACTTCATGATTTCTTAATAATCTTTTAATTTTCCTTCTTATTCCTCCATTGCACAAATGAGGAATTTTGATTCATTCAGCATTTTGAGATGTTCCAAAGCATTAGGACAATTAATATTCAGATGAGCAATATAAAAAGTCCTCTATTCCATGGAAAATATTCTGTCTTTGCAGTCATTCAGATCACATTCTCAAGCAAGAATGTCTTTATTTGTAGTGGATTATTTCTTTCGTTTTGTCTTTGTTTTGCTCTTTTATAAGTTGGAGAAAATGAAATTAGTCATACTCTAAAATGATGTTTTTGAATTATGGTGAAAATTGAGAAGGCCTGAGTGCTTACCTACCTACCAAAATATTTGTTTTGCATAGATGTTCTAACATAATACACAAAAAGATCTATACCTCATTGTTAATTTGCCATTCATAATCATGCATAACATAACGGAAGTATAGAAAAATCAACTTGACTCCATTAAAATACAACCTTACGTGTTATTATATTAAACCAGATTTACTTCTCTAGCAACAGTTGCATAATTATTTACACTCTCATACATGATTATAGTAACCAGATAGCAGAGTTTGCCTGTTATTATTTACCCCTTTTTACTCAAAATATTCTGGTTAGGAAAATTCTTTCAAAAACTCTCAAATTTCTAACAAAACAATGAATGATTCTGCTGGGGGATGCTTCAGCCAGAGATTTGGCAAGAATCTCATTGGACTATAAACTATAAATATCACAGGAGCACTTCGCTCTTCATGTCAAGGGACTAGCAGTTAGAAAAGTCATCATTCTGAAATGATGTACTGATGTTGATAATTGGAGAACGTCTGGCTACTATTACACAATGGGAACATGAAAGAACATGGTTCACACTCAAGTGAACCACTTTAGGTGCCACTTTTTACTCCCTTAGCCAAAATACTCCACTGCCCAATCATGTTCACTTTCCTTACTTTCCACAGATATTTCCCCCAAGAGCTCTGCATCACAAATTTCTTATTAGCTAAAAAGCAAATGAGGCAAAAAAAAAAAAAAAAAAAAAAAAAAAAAAAAAATCAACTGTGAAAAATGGAGAATTTACAGTGTATAGTCAACTCTTTATGATTAAAAGTAAGTTTATACATTGCTTTTATTCTACATACATGCTGTATATAATCATTTAGTATCTTCGGTTTCATTTCTTTTATATTTTTGTATATCAGAGACAGGGACGTTAAACATCCTTTCCCCAAAATCTGTCATTGCCAAAGTTCTGCATATTGTTTAATTTTCCTTATTGGTGGGAAAACCAAATGGGAGGCCTGTCTTCCAGTGAAGAGGTCATTTTCCAGAGACTGTGTCTGCTGTTGAGCACGGCTCAAGACATCTCAGGCCAAACCGAAAGAGCTCTGCAAGTTCACTTGCTCATGACTAGAGTAGAGGTAACCTAGGTAACCTATTAACAGGTGCTTCTTACTGCCTGTGCCTCATGTAGCCCAGAAAAACAACTGTGAATGGATTAAGATAGCACCCTTAATTATGAGCTGTTATAATACTGTAAGACTTGGGTTTTTCATATTTCAATCTTTAGGGTTTTTTTTAAAGGAGTTATTTGCATTTATTTTTTTCAATTTAAAAATTGAGTCTTATAAAACATCAATAAAAGAATTTGTTTTGTTTTTCAAAATGCATCCAGAAAATGAAAGGCTGATATTTTTTTCTCATTGCCTGAATAAGCAAAGGGAGCCACCACAATTGGTTTGATCCATATAAAGCAATCCAAGACATCTTTAGAACATAAATTCCCAATCCCTGTGCCAAGTTCTCATCACCAAACTCTACAAAAATTTCCAGCAGACTTGTTATATGAAATTTTAAGAGCTTAAATTAACTAGTTTCTATTTTATGTATAAGATATGCTATTTAGAGGACTAGCACACACTTTATATATACATATAACTTAGGTTTTAAAATATATATTTCTTGAAGAGCTTCTGTGACACATCCGACTATTTAAAAATAGCTCTTATAACATTATTTCTTCTGCTAGGAGTCATTTGCTCAGTAGGATAATTCTAACACTTTAGGTTGAAGTATATGGTTCTTTGGGTAATGTGTATGATATTATAGTTCTGCACATATTTTAACAAACACTATACATTTGAAACAGATCTGTATATATGGAGTACATATTTTGGGAAAATGATATACAGTTTCAAATAATAAGCTTTCCAGTTATAAAAATCTATGAATTTCATCACCTTTATGCCATCTAACTCACATAAAACTCCATATTGTAATTCCTCAATTTAACCTCTTGTACAGAAATCTTCCCTACCTCACTCCACACTCATCCCTGACCTTCTTTTGGCTTCTGGTATAATCTGAAAATAACAAAAACAAAGCAAGTTTATACAAATTTTGGGAAAATATAAAACTCCTTAGAATTAATGGAGTTTTTGAAAGCAAATAAAATGATTTCTGACGCTCCATATGGAATGCACTTTAATACAAGTTGATATCAACTACAAAAATATCATTGCTGAGATGAATATTGATCTTGAGTCATATATTCTTGGTAAATAGTTTGGCAAGAAGATTTTCCTTTTTATAGCTAATTTTAGGATGGTGTTTTTAAAGTCCTATTTTTTGAAAATTTTACATGCCAAAGTGAAACATAGTTTTCTAGCAAAGCCATGCAAGCTGTAGACAAGAATGTGATAACTTACTAGAGCTGTCCCAAACCAACTTGTTATATAATAATAATAAAAAAAAAAAAAAGCGTAAGAAAAGCCTATATACAGGGAGTTAGAAATTCCAATTATTATAATTCCTGCTACGGCTTGAATATGCACTCCAAATTTCATGTGTGGGAAACTTAATCCCCATTATAATGACGTTAAAAGGTGGGGCCTTTGGGAGATAATTAGAGTTAGATAAAGTCATCAAGGTGGAGCTCCCATAATGGGACTGATGGCTTTATAAGTAAAGGAAGAGAAATCTGAAGTGGCAGGCTCCTGTCTTCTCATCCTGTGATGCCTCTTATCACGTTATGACAGAGCACAAGGCCCTTACCAGAAGCCTACCTGATATGGTTTCCTGATCTTGGATTTTCCAGCCCCTAGAACTGTAAGAAAAAAATACTCTTTTCTTATAAATTACCTTATCTCAGGTATTCTGTTATAGCAACAGAAAACAGACTAAGACATCTCCTAAAACTAACAGCTATCTGCAGCAAGTTCTGTTTGAGAGTAATTCTCAAGGCCTTAACAACACTGTATGTCATTATTCAGATTTCACATCTGTTTTATGTAACTCCTAAGTCTTCAAATTCCTTTTTTATCTTGTGTTATATCAGTCCAGGCTGGGGAAAAGAAACCACTCTAGGTATTTCCAACAAAAAAATACTTAATAGAAGAATTGACTCTAAAAGTGTTAGGAGGTTTAGAGAGTGAAATAGAAAGTAGTATTACCTACAGCTCTTTTTTGTGGCTTCCTTGCCATCAGACTGGCTTCCTAGCAGGCAGCTGTGAGGCCACACCATGATACTGCAGGAGCGTGAAGTCCAGTCTCCCGGAGATGCTGCTGGCTTTCCCCACTGTTGGAGCAAATGGCTACCTCCAGTATCCTGCTACGCAGAAACAATATGGCCTACACTTTTTATAAAGTTTCAGTCTAAAACAAATGCCTTGTTTTGGCAGAATCTAACCAGCAAACAGTTCACAAGGGAGTCCAAGAAATATAATTTAAAATTCTAACCACTTATAACACAGGAGAGTATGAGATTGAAGTCAGATAAATATTTGGCACATTTCTTTATGCAGTATTTCTAAAGAGATACTGTGCAATTATGTTTTCGGGTTTATTTTGGTATATATATCTGAGCCATGGTCTCACTCGGTCACCCTGGCTGGAATGCATTGTTGCAAATCTCAGCTCACTGCAACCTCCGCCTCCTGGGTTCAACCAATTATCCTGCCTCAGCCTCCCAAGTAGGTGGGATTACAGGCACCCACCACCATCCTGGATAATTTTTTGTATTTTTAGTAGAGAGGGGGTTTCACCATGCTGACCAGGCTGGTCTTGAACTCCTGACCTCAGGTGATCCACCCGCCTTGGCCTCCTAAAGTGCTCGGGATATAGGTGTGAGCCACTGAGTCCAGCCTGGAAAAAATATTAAGATACGTAGGCATGTTATATAACATGAGAAGTGTGTGCTACACTAGTATGGTTATCAGAAGCAGCATTCTGAGAAGAGTAGGGTTAGATTGTTGTTGATGAACCCCCAGGCCCTTTCACCAGCTTGTATTTTATACTGGAATAATTTTACACATTTAAAACAGCAAATGATGCCATGAGCAAATATAGGTACAGTAATAAGCGTTTGACTGATCCTTAAATATCTCATCACTATTTGGTTTGAGGCTGCCACAGGCACAAATAGGACCTGTGATATAAACTGTTAATGGTGCTTCCATTAAGGTCTTATATTAAAAATAGCTTTTTGATCCCTGCTTGTGCTTTATACTGTAGTAGTTTCTAAAGCAGTAAACACTTGTGTATGATGAAATGGTCACTATATTCATGAATTTCCAAATAAACTACTTCAAATAATATTTACATATTTGGGTAGACAACTTGTGTATGTGCAAAAGTATGTACGTGTGTATATAAATATGTTGTAAGGATGTTTACACACACATGTGTGTCTGTCTACACATACCCAAATACTTAGGTATATTCAAGTCAAGATAGTCGAGGTTACAATGCTAAAAGAACAATACCCCAGAGAGAATATTGTTCAGAGAGAAATCTACTGTATATGCACTTTTCTTTACTTTACTGAATTGGCTAGGACACTTAGACTTTTTCCAGACTCACTAATTTACTTTAGATAAAATGATCCTAACATTGTGACTCTAAGTATAATATTTCTCATATATTTCAGTCTATTGAATTAGGACATGATTTTCTTTTTCTGACTTACTAGGTTATATCAAATATATTTTTATCTTTTATTGATATATTTTTTGTGTGTACTTTATTAATATAATTAAGTGTACCATATTACCTAGTGCTAAATCGCCTTGCATTTTCTAGAATAATTACATAGGTATGTTGTACTTGTCCTCTAGTCCTCTGCTAGATTGCATAAGCAATTGTGTATTTGGAATATTTATAATTATTTTGAATTAATTTGGGATATTATATTTCTAACATTCTTGTTTTATTGTGAGGAGTCAAGGATATTACACTGATTGATAGAGCATGTTGAGAAACTATACTTTCTTTGTTTCAGAAAAAAAAAATATATACATAGAAACCATGTTACTTGATGTTGCCCAGGTCTAGCAACTCTAAGGGTAAAACTAGGGATGGTGTGTTAGATTTGGCTACCATTTATGTTTTGTTTGAAACTAGCAGAGAATTCAAGCTTTATGCTGTTTTACTAATCAAGTTTGGACATATTCATTTTATGAGATTTAGTGAATCATTCAAAAAATAACAAATTTTAATGTAATTTTGTAAGATATTTAAATTATCCACATATGTGGTTCTAACCCTCCTCTAACACTTAATATAGTTTCCTAACATCTGTTGCCTCATGCTAGGGACTGAATTGTGTCCCTTCCTCCCCCAAAAATTCACATGTTGAAGTTCCAACTCCTAGTACTTAATAGTATAACTATATTTGCATATTGTCACTTTAAAGAAGCAATTAAGTTAAAATGAGTATATTAGTCCATTCTCACACTGCTATAAAGAACTACTTGAGACTGGGTAATTTATGAAGAAAAGAGGTTTAATTGACTCACAGCCCTGACTTACAATCATGGTAGAAGGCAAAGGGGAAACATGCATGTCTTACCATGGCAGCGCAGGAGAGAGAGTGAAAGGGGTAGTGCCAAACACTTTTAAACCATCAGATCTCGTGAGAACTCATTCACTATCATGAGAACAGCAAGGGGGAAGTCCCACCCCATGATTCAATCACCTCTTACCAGGTCCCTTCTCCAACACATGGGAATTACAATTTGACATGAGATTCGGGAGGGGACACAGAGCCAAACCATATCAATGAGGCCATTCAAGTGGGCCATAATCCAATCTGACTGGAATCCTTGTGAAAAGAGAAGATTCGTATATATAGGAAGAGACACCAGGAATATGGGCACACAGAGAAGAGGCCATGTGAGGATGCAATGAGAAGACAGCCATTTACAAAGCAAGAAGAGGAGCCTCAGGAGAAACCAAAACTAGTAACACACTGATCTTGGAACTTCCAGCCTCCAGAACTGTGAGAAAACAAATTTCTATTGTTTAAACCACCCACTCTGTGATATTCTCTTGTGGTAGTCCTAGCAAGCTAATATACCTGTATTGATCAGACACACCAAAGCCTTGTTATTTTATTGTTCCTTTCCCTAAAACCAACTTTTAGTTTTATTTATAAAATCTATTTTTACATTTTTAATCTTTAGGTTTTTTTTGTTGTTTCTTGTATTTTAAATTTTATTGAATCTACCTTAGCTTCTCAAATTGAACGTTATTTTTTTAACTCATATTTTCAAAAACATGTATGTACAAGGCTCATTCCTTCAGTTTATGTATGTAGTCAGGGTTTTCCATTTATTTCTAAAATCTGTAATTTCAGTGGAAATTGTTTTTACCTTTACAGTTAACTTATAAGGGGCTTAGTTGGATAGAGATGGATTTTGTTTGTTTCATTTCTCATTATCTTTTTGAGATAATTTCTAGAGTATTACATTGCTTACTAAAACACGTTTTATATTATTTCTAAGGAAATACTTTTCTTGTAGATAAAAACATGGCTTATTTTGAAATGTTCTATGAGTGCTTTATTCATTCACTCATTCATTCAGAAAACTTTCGTTGAGCAGTTTTTTTTTTTTTTTTTTTTTTTGTGCCAAGCTCTGGGAAAGAAAGGGAATAGCGCCATGAACATAAAACAAGGTCACAGTGATACAGCTCACATTTTGGTTATAGAAGACAGACAAACTGCAGTAAAATAAGTAAGCAGTAAAATAAAATAATCTCAATTCATAACAAGCACTTAAAAAACAAACAAGAACTGAGCTAGAGAATAACAAAGAGGAGGCTACTCTAAGTAGGGTAGTCACGGAAGTCTTCCCCCAAAATATGACACTAACTGAGATGTTGAATTACAGAAGAGCTAATCAGGAGAATAGTGTTAGTTGTGTATGAGGGAAAACAGAGCCTCACAGGAAGCCCAAAGCCAGTGGCCTTTTCCCCATATGGGAAAGTGAGGCTTACCACAAGGAAACCTTTCTTCCAGTATTGGGGGTAGCTTATCTTTCACTCTAGGTGTGATAACTTGCTTTATGGTGGCCTAAGTAATCTGTGGCTCTCACTGTTCTTCCACTTTGGCCTCAGTGCCAACTCTGCAAGTCTCCTTGGTAACAACACCCTGGTTATTAGGAGAATTATATGCACAAATTTAATTGGAGGACGACAACACATATTGAAGTTCTTCCACTTGTTCTACCCCTTTAGTCAGTCTACAGCACCTCTGATGATGTTCTACCAGGGAAATGCAGCTTTTTAGGAGATTTCCATTTTCATTTTTATGAGGTAGCAGATTTCTCAGTTCTCTTGGGTTTCTCTCTCAAGTTGATAGCATCTGCTTTGTAACTTTCTGAATTCCCATCTATTCTAGCTTGCTGATGGCACCTTTCCAGCTTGCTGGTGCTATTTTTAATTTATTCTCAAATCACATTTTTTCCTGTACTCTCAGTGGGATTTGGGAAAGGAATGGAAATAAATCCTTGGGATCAGTCAACTTTGTTTATACTAGAAGTCCTAGAATTTATTTCCAAAGCTAAAATTTACCTAAAAACATTTTTTCTTTTTTTATAATTTACAAGCAATTGTGAATCTGCTAGTATGTAAGTTTATAAAAACCTTTGTGAATGCACATGACCTTCTTTCACAAATTGATACTTCTTTCTTTCTTTCCATTTTCCCTCATTTTTCCCTCTTTCTCCATGATATTATTTTTCTCTTCAGTTCTGAATAGGTAATTCAGTTAATTAATAAATAATTGAATGAATAATGCAGGATTACTTGATACTTCATATAAAACATATAAACAAAATAAAAAGTAAGCAACATTTATTGTACCCCTACCAAATCTAGGCCATACACACACACACACACACACACACACACACACACACAATTTAGTCTTATAATAGCTCCAAATACACTGATTCACCTTTAGATCCCAAAGTGAGCAGCAGCCAATATTGGGACTGTGTTTAATTATTCAAAATACTTACTCTCAATCCCCAACAAAATCCAAAATCCATGGCAAATGAAAATGAATGATTTTGGATGAAATTATCAGTGTTAAATAATGGGTCTGCGAACTCCAAAATACTTAGACTTGGAAAGACTACATTATATTCAGTAAAATCAAAGAGGTAGGAGAATTAATATTTCCAGAATGGTATTTCTAACTAAACAAGGGTAGTTGTCACTTACTTCAATGAATATCACCCCACAACACCATTCCCATACCATGGCAGCTTATGAGCGAACACAAAGGCTCGAGCATTTGTTGCTATGAGAACATTGATTACATTTATTTGTTTCCTATTTCAAGCTGCAGATTTCTCACTTCAGTACTTTAAATAGTCACAAAAGAATAATAGTCTCGTTCATCACTCGTTTTTTCCTTGGCATGCTATAAAAAAGCATTTGGTCAAAGTAATATTTTACAAGCTTGTTAAATTGCTTAATTTTTAGCAATAAATTTTGCCCAAAATATGAAATGTTGCCAAGGCAACATAGTCTCCTGAACCAAAGTAACTGGAATGTGCTGAAAGGGTAAAAATAAAAATAATAAAATTAGTACAGGAAAACAAAACTGACCTCCTTCCTTGATTTACATTTCTAAAATACATTTGATCCAATAAGAATGTTATTAAAATAGCACTAGGGAATTTCTAAACCTGATTTCCAAAATATCCTACATGAATAAGTGATACACAATTTAGGTAGGCATTTTGATAAAGGCAGTATCTTCTCAAGACCTGCTTTCTCCTACCTAACTGCTGGCTCTAAAGCACCGAATCAATCCAGAGCAACTATATAAACCAGAAAGCATTGTCAGAATGAGATAGAAATAGAGGAATTTCTAAAAAATAAACAGCACATACAAATGGATTCTCTATTTCTCTTTCTCTCTGTCACACACATGCACACATACACACATGTGTGAGCTTCTTCCCAAGAATTTCCAATGAATTTTGATACCAAGATTCAATAAAGGGGGAAGAATTATAACAAAAATCCTAGGAAACTGTAAAATGAACCCTGACAGGAATTCATTCCACTATTTCTAATTTGTATAGATTAGAGCACTGAAAGAATAAATAATAAACATATTCATATGTATATAATTTACATATACTGCGTTTTGGTCCATTTTCATACTGCTATGAAGAAATACCCAAGACAGGGTAATTTATAAAGAAAAAAGAGATTTAGCCAGGTGCAGTGACTCATGCCTGTAACCCCAGCACTTTGGGAGGCCAAGGCAGGTAGACCACATGAGATTGGGAGTTCAAGACCAGCCTGACCAACATGGAAAAACCCTGTCTCTACTAAAAATACGAAATTAGCCAGGTGTGGTGGCACATGCCTGTAATCCCAGCTACTCAGGAGACTGAGACAGGAGAATCACTTGAACCTAGGAGGTGGAGGTTGTGGTGAGTCTAGATTGTGCCATTGCACTCTAGCCTGAGCAACAAGAGCAAAAACTCCATCTCAAAAAAAAAAAGAAAGAAAAAAAAGAGGTTTAATGAACTTGCAGTTCCACATGGCTGGGGAGGCCTCACAATCATAGCAGAAGGTGAAGGAAGAGCAAAGGTACCATGTCTTACATGGCAGCAAGGAAGAGAGCATGTGCAGGGGAACTGCCCTTTATAAAACCATCAGATTTCATGAGACATTCACTATCAAGAGAACAGCATGGGAAAAACCCACTTACCCAAACTCAATTACCTCCCACCAGGTCCCTCTCATGACATGTGGGGATTATGGGAGCTACAATTCAAGATGAGATTTGGGTGGCGAGACAGCAGAACCATATCATTCCACCCCTGACCCCTTCCAAATCTCATGTCCTCACATCTCAAAACCAATTATGCCTTCCCAACAGTCCCCCAAAGTCTTAACTCATTTCAGCATTAACTCAAAAGTCCAGAGTCCAAGGTCTCATCTGAGACAAGGCAAGTCCCTTCTACCTATGATCATGTAAAATCAAAAGCAAGTTAGCTACTTCCTATATGCAATGGGGGTATAGGAAATGGGTAAATACACCCATTCCAAATTAGAGAAATTGGCCAAAACAAAGGAGCTACCAGTCCCATGTAAGTCTGAAATCTAATAGGACAGTCATCAAACCTTACAATTACAAAATGATCTGCTTTCAATCCATATCTTATGTCCAGGTCACACTGATGAAAGAGGTGGGCTCCCATGGCCTTGGGTAAGTCTGCCCCTGTGGCTTTGCATGATACAGCCTACCTTCCAGCTGCTTTTACACATTGAGTGCCTGCAACTTTTCCAGGCACATGGTGCAAGGTGTTGGTGGATCTACCATTCTGGGGTCTGGAGGACAATGTCCCTCTTCTCACAGCTCTACTAGGCAGTTCCCCTGTGTGGATTGTGTGTGGGGGCTCTGACCCCACATTTCACTTCTGCACTGCCCTAGTAGTGGTTCTCCATGAGGGCTTTGCCCCTGCAGTGAAATTCTGTCTGGACATCTATGTATTTCCATACATCCTCTGAAATCTAGGTAAAGGTTTCCCAAACTCAATTCTTGATTTCTGTGTACCCATAGGCTCAACACCACGTGGAAGCTGCTAAGTCTTGGGGCTGGCACCCTCAGAAGTCATGGCCTGAGCTATACCTTGACAACTTTTAGCCATGGCTGAAGTGGCTAGGACACAGGGCACTGAGTCCCTAGGCTGCACACAGCAGGGTGTACCTAGGTCCAGCCCATGAAACTATTTTTTCCTCCTAGGCCTCCAGGTCTGTGATGGCAGGAGCTGCTGTGAAGGTCTCTGACATGCCCTGGAGACATTTCCCCCCATTGTCTTGGTGATTAACATTCAGATTCTCATTACTTATGTACATTTATGCAGCCAGCCATCACGCTACACATTTTTCAAACTTTTATGCTGTCTTTCCTCTGGTTTGTCACTTAGAAATTTTTTCCACTATATACCCTAAGTCATCTCTCTCAAGTTCAAAGATCTCTGGGGCAGCAGCAGAATGTCACCAGTGTCTTTGCATAGCAAGAGTGATCTTTACTCCAGTTGCTACAAGTTCCTCAACTCCATCTGAGACCACCTGAGCCTAGACTTTTTGGTCAAAACCATTCAAACAAGCCTCTCGGAAGCTCCAAACTTTCCTACATCTTCCTGTCTTCTTCTGAGCCCTGCAAACTGTTCTAACCTCTGTCTGTTACCAAATTCAAAGTTGCTTCCACATTTTCAGGTATCTTAATAGCAGTACCTCACTCTACTAGTACCAATTTACTGTTTTAGTCCATTTTCATACTGCTGTGAAGAAAACCCAAGACTGGATTTATACAGAAGAAAGTTTAATGGACTCAGTTCCACACGTCTGGGGAGGCCTCACAATCATGGAGGAAGGTGAAGGAGTCACCAAGGTACATGTTACATGGTGGCAGGCAAGAGAGTGTGTGCAGTGGAACTGCCCTTTATAAAACCATCATATCTGGTGAGACTTATTTACTATCACAAGAATAGCACAGGAAAAACCTTTCACTGGGTCCCTCCCATGACACCTGGGGATTATGGGAGCTACAGTTCAAAAAGAGATTTAGGTGGGGTCACAGCCAAACCATATCACAATGAAATGCACAGATCTTAAGAATTTCAATGAGTTTTGATACATGTAATTTCTCATGCAACCTATTAATCCATCAAAATCAGGAAAATTTCCATCACCCCAGTAAGTTTCCTTATGTTCCCTTTCAAACACTGCCACTCATTAACAACCACTGCTCTGACTTCTATTTGCTGGTTCTTCATCATCGTAGAAACAGTATCCTGCCAACGGATTCTCTAATATGGGACTTTTACTCAACTCAGCATTATGTTTTTGAGATTTATCCATGTTATTTTTGTGTCAGCAGTACATTCTTGCTTACTATTGTCATCCTGTCATATCAATAACATATTTTGTTTTTACATTCCTCTGTTGATGGACAGGTGGGATGCTTTGAGTTTTATTGGTATTTGTCTTTGTACATGGTTAAGGATTTTCTGCCTACAAAATTATGTCATTTGTGAGATTAGGCTATTTTACTTCATCCTGTCTGTATATTAAATTGTATTTATTTATCTTGTGCCCTACACTGTTAGTATGACTGGTACAAAATTAATAGAAATAGAACAGACAACCTTGTCCTTCTCTCTGTCTTAGGAGGATGACATTTAATATTTCATCATTAAATACAATATTAGCTATAAGATTTTGGTAAATGTTCTTTAGCAGGTTTTCTTCTATCCAGAGTTTGCTGAGGCATTTTATGTATTTTTTTAGAAAGCTTATTTTTGCTTCTAACTAAACGACCATATGAACTTTCTCCTTTAATCTGTAAATACATGAGTTATATTAATTTTTCTATATTAAACCCTGCATTGCTATTGTGAATGCAATTTTATCAGGTGTACTATCTTTTTTACATATTGTTGGACAATTTGATATTTTAAAATTTTTATGTCTATATTCACGAAAGATATTAGTCTAATTTATTTTTCTTCTTGGGATGTTTTTGATTTGTTTTAGTATCAGAGCTATAGCGGTTTCCTAATATGAATTAGGAAGTATTCTTTTGGCCTCTTTTGTCTGACTTTGTGTAGGAATGATATTTTGTCTTCCTTAAATGCTTTTAAAGATTCATCAATGAAGTCAAATGTGCCAAGGATTTTATTTGTAGAAAGTGTAATTATAAATTTAGTTTTTGTTTTTGTTTTTTTGAGGCAGAGTTTTGCTCTTGTTGCCCAGGGTGGAGTGCCATGGCATGATCTCGGCTCACTGCAATCTCCTTCTTCTGGTTTCAAGCGATTCTCCTGCCTCAGCCTCCCAAGTAGCTAGTATTACAGGTGTCTGCTACGACACCTGGCTAAGGCTAATTTTTGTAGTTTTAGTAGAGATGGAGTTTCACCATGTTGGCCAGACTGGTCTCGAACTCCTGATCTCGTGATCTGCTGGCCTCGACCTCCCAAAGTGCTGGGATTATGGGCATGAGCCACCACGCCTGGCCTATAAATTTAATTTCTAAATATATATATGTATATATAGAACTATTACATTTTAAAGTTTTATTAAATTCTTATAATTTCTGCTATTCAAGGAAAATCATTTAAGTTATAAAGTTGTTTATATCTTCTCATTCATAATTTATGTTGCTAAATTTTTCTTTTTATAACTCTCATTAAACTTTTATCATATTTAGAAGTCTTTCAAAGAATCACATGATTTCTTTGATTTAGTCTATTGTTTCTACTTCATTGATTTATATTCTGATTTTTATCATTTCCTTTTAAAATTAATTTTGTTTACTTTGCTCTTCTTTTGAGATTCTTAAGGTGGAAGCACAGTGCATTAGTTTTAAGCCTTTTATCTTTTAAGCATTTCAAACCTAAATGTCACTCTAAGGACTGCTTTGCCTATATCTCACATATTTTTTATGTTGTGTTCTCATTTTTTTAATCACAAAATATTTTTTCACATTTACCTCATAATTTTTCTTCAGTCCATGGATCATTTAGTAGCTCATTTTCAAATCTCCATATTTCAAAATCTCTAGAATTGTGTAAGTGTCTTCTTGTTATTGATTTCTAATTTAATTCTACTCTGGCTCAGCATTTGGTCAATCTTGGTGAATGAGCCACACATAGTATTTTTGTTGGGTGTAGTGATCTAAAAATGTCAATTAGGGCAAGTTTGTTAGAAAAAAGTTAATTGATAGTATTGTTCAAGTCATATAGATCTACATGTTTTGGGAGGATCTACCTTTTCTATTTGAAAATGGAGTACATCTCTGATATTAATATAAATCTGTAGGTATTTCACTTCTGTTCTGACATAATTTTCTTCATGAATTGGAAAGTTTTGTTATTGGTTTCATACCCATTTAATATTTATATTTTCTCAATTAGTTGACTCTCTTCACTGTGATAGAACCCTTTACTTGGCATTCCTCTTGAAGTCTTCTTTGATATTGGCAGTCACAAAAGTTTTCTTAATACTTTCCATTACTTTACTTTCAACCTGTATGTGTTTTTTGTGTTTTGCATGTGTTTTAGGTAGACCACAAATAGGTGGCTCTTGTTTTTTATAAATCCAATATGAAAAGCTTTTCCTTGAAGTATTCAGTCTCCTTACATTTAATTTAAATATTGATGAGTTTGGATATAATTTCAGCATTTTAGCATTTGATTTCTATTTGTCGCAACTGCTTTTTTTCTTCTGTTTCCATGCCCCTGCCATTGTATGGAAAGAAAATATTTTCAATATTCCATTTTATCTCCTCGAATAACATTTTAGCCATACCTTTTTGTATTTTTTGGTGTTTATTTAGAACATGGCTCTGTAACTTCCCACAGTCTACATTAGAAAATTATTCTATTACTTCACAAATAATGTAACAATGTAGAAATGGTGTTATATGTCCATTTAGCATTCCCCCCCTTTGTTTATTTTATATATTTTAATTCTATACCTCCTCTCAAATACATTACTCAAATACATTACAGTACTTGTTATTACTTTAAAATAAATGTCTTTTGTGAGATTAATATGTGTATATAAAAATAGAATAAAAGCTGTCTAGATAACATATGTACTATTTTCAGTAATCTTTGTTCGAGTAGAACTTGGTTTCCATCTATCATTCCCCTTTATCCTGAAAAACTTCCTTAAGTACTTTGTATAGAACAACTCTGCTTTTGATAATTTTTTTCAACTATTATCTGAAACTTTATTACTCATTTGTGAATAATATTTTTATTGAACATAGAATTCTAGTATAACAGGATTTTTTTTCCTCCAGTATTTGAAAGGTGCTCCATTCCAATCTGGCTCCACACTTTTCTTATGGGAAGTCAGCATCATTTCTATAGCTGTTCCCTTACATGCAATATGTCCTGTTTATTTCCTGTAGCTGCATTAAAGATTTCCTCTTTGATTTGGAATGGAATTGAAGCAACTAAGTGTGTTTTCCTAGCATTTATCATGATTGGGATTCATTAAGCTTTTTGATACTCTTCACCAAATTTAGGAAATTTTAGACCACTGTTTCTTCAAATATTTTTCTGTACCATTCTCTTTTCCTCCTGTGATTTAAATCATATGGTATTAGTAAATTGCTCCTTATTACCCCTCATGTCTTTTAAGATTTGTTTTTCCTTTTTCTCTCCATTCCTCAGGTAGAATAAAGTATAATAATCTGTTTCTAAGTTTGCCAACTCTTTTTTCTATCTCCAATATCTAGTTCAGTTAATTTTTCATCACAGTTAATGTACTTTTCAGTGTTAAAATTTTCATTTAATAATTTCTATTTCTCTCCTGACATTTCCCAATCCTCATGTTCACTTATGAAGACAATCCTTGCCTGCAATTTCTTATTTTCCAATTACAATTCTGAGTCACAGTGGCTGTTTTTCTACCCATTGTTTTTCCCCTTGAATATTATGGGTCACATAACCTTGTTCCTGGCATGTTTAGTAATTTTCTCCTTGCTGTATCCTAATTATGGTGGATGACATATTGTACAGGCTATATTACATTATTGTCGTCTGAAATGTATAAATTCTGCTCTATTAAATTATGTACAGACCACGTTGAAATTTTGGAGACTTGATTTTATATTTTATTAATGCTTGTCTATTTCAGTTTAGCCCTTAGTCCAAGGTAAATCCCTTTGTTCTGTTACACAGTGTTTACTATTAACTTGTGACCTTTCATAAGTTTTCATTGCAAAACCAAGGCATTTACACACAGTCTCTAACTTGGCTGAAGTCATATTCTAAATTCTATGTCCCTTTAATTATGCAAAACATGAAATATATGCCTAAGTTTTTTTTTAATCCTCAAGCTACTGCTTTCTGTTGAGCTCCCTGGAGTTGTGCCTACATATGTATACTTAGGGGTCAGGCAAAGAGTGATTTTTTTTTTTTAAATCATTTCTAAATCTCCCTTCTTGGAGACTACAGAGTGCTGTAGGGTAAAAGCCATATAAATGTAAAAGATCTCACTAAGTGCTCTGCCCATCTTTGAAGGAACTAACTCCTGTAGTTTCTGTTTTTACGTTGTTCAGTGTCCTCAAAAAGTTACATACTCATACAGAGTTTATGCTCTTTGTGTGTGGGAGAATTAGTCCAACATAAGCTTCTCTATGTTGCTGGGACGAGAATTTTAATATAATCAGCTTTCACTTGAAAAGAAGTTCATACGATTCCACTCTTAACACCAAACAAGTGCTTTTAAGTATTTTAGCATAAGAAAAACAACTTGCTTGATAAAATATATCACATAGAAACTTATGGCAGCGTGCATTTAAATGGTAAAATATAAGAAACATTTTCATTAAAGAGTGCTTTGTAAAATATAACAATAGCTAACATAGTCATTTAGTAAGTTATTTGGATAGAGGACCAGCTAACAAAAATATTAAATTTTCTGTTATGTGAACAGATATAACACCTTAGAAACTATTATTATTATTATTAATATTATTATTTTTGAAACAGAGTCCTCCTCTGTCACCCAGGCTGGAGTGCACTGGCACGATCTTGGTTCATTGCAACCTCTGCTTCCTGAGTTCAAGCAACTCTCTAGTCTCAGCCTCTCAGGTAGCTGGAATTATAGGCGTGAACCATGAACCACCACGCCCCGCTAAAAACAAACCTAAAAAGGGGAAGTGTAAGTAGAGGCATTAACTTTTTTTTTTTTTTTCCTACTAGATAGGCAATATATTTTTGAAAGAGAGATAGTATCTGTCATTGATAAAGGTATCAAGAAATTAGCATATTTATATATAATCAATAGCAATAGCACTGTGAATTGTGACATACTTTGGATGGCAGTTGAGTCATTTATAATTTTAACTTGTAAATATTTCTTTCTTTTTTCTGAGACTGAGTCTCACACTCTGTAGCCCAAGCTGGAGTGCAGTGACACTATCTCGGCTCACTGCAACTTATAAATATTTCTATAAAATATGAGATTTCTTATGATCAATCAATTCCTGTATCAATACATATTCTGGGGATGAGAACACTCAGAACACTGATTCATCAGGGCAATAAGTTAGAAAGTACCTAACTTCATTAATAGGCACTTCTTACATAAATTACAGCAAAACATACCATACACTTTTTATTTTAATAAGGTATAGCTTTAAACATAGAAATTATTTCATGATATATTAGATGAATAAAAAGTCTCTATGATCAAATATAAATATTTTTGAGGCCTATTTTTTGTATAAACATTGATTTAAGTACAACACAGCTATAAATATTCATATTCCTCTTTTTTTCTTTTTTTTTGAGACAGAGTCTTGCTCTGTTGCCCAGGCTGGCCTGCAGTGGCATGATCTAGGCTCAGTGCAAACTCCACCTCCCAGGTTCATGTCATTCTCCTGCCTCAGCCTCCCTAGTAGCTGGGACTAAAGGTGCCAGCCACCACGCCTGGCAAATTTTTTCATATATTTAGTAGAGATGGGGTTTCACCATGTTAGCCAGGATGGTCTCCATCTCCTGACCTTGTGATACACCCGCCTTGGTCTCCCAAAGTGCTGGGACGCCTGGCCTAAATATTCATATTCTTATAATTGCATAAAAATAGATCTGTTAATGGTGCTACTTCTGGGAGACAACTGAGAATAAAGAGAGAGTAAAGAACTTTTCAAACCAGTAGAAAATATCACTGAAATAAAATATAAAGAAGCAAAAGAGGGAAGTGCTCACTGCAAAGCTTGCTCTTCTTGGTAAATTGTATTCTATGAGTGGCTATGTCATACAAAATTGACTTTATGATATGTGCTCATTTTTCTGGGTAACTTGGTACTTTAGTTTGTCTTCCGTTGCTTATAACAAAATATCTGAAACCATAATTTGTAACAAAAAGGAATTTATTTAATACAGTTACAGAGGCTGAGAAATCCAAATGTTCTATAGTATGTAGGCCTATGTAAACCTACCCTCAAAGTCCAAATAAATATAATAAACCCACCCCCAGAGTCCAAATAAATATGATAAGTCCAAGGAAGCTGAGAGGCTGAAGAAAGAAGCTGACAAATCCAGTTTCTTAGAAAGAAACATTTAATAGGAATTTATGAACAGAAGTCATGCTTGTGTCTTGGGCAGCAGAGAGAGATGGTGGATCCCCATGCCATTATGCCCCCAGACCCAGGGCTTATCTACCACAGGGAAAGGGTGACTCCAAAGGGATGTGTAGGACAACTGAAGTATGATAACATCAAATGTTGTTTGATCTGAGGGCAAGGTTTATGGTACATATGTGCTCTCACAGAAGGAGCAATACACAAACTGGAAATCTTACAGGCTTCCTGAAACCGGGGTTAATCAAAAACAAACACGGCAGGTTAGCATGCAAAGCGGAGCTACTTTAGTGTTAATACCAAGGTTGAGGATTTACATCTGGTGAGTGCCTTCTTGCTGTTGTGGACTCTGCAGAGTCCCAAGGTGGGGCAGGTCATCACATGGCAAAGGGGCTGAGTGTGCTAACTCAGGTCTCTCTTCTTCTTCTTCTACTTCTTCTAAAGCCATCAGTCCCACTCCCAATGGCTTAATGCATTCATGAAGGTAGAGTCCTCATGACCCAATTACCTCTTAAAGGCTTCACCTCTCAATACTGCTACATTAAGGATTAAATGTCCACATGAGTTTTGGAGGGGACAAATATTCAAACCATAGCATTTGGGCACTTCTGTGTGAAATATCTGAATATGCATTTGGGGAATAACCACATAAACCAATTAAAGTACCTGATGGAGGCTGAATTTATCCAGGTTAATTTAGGTAAAAGAATAGATAGCACCTGCTTTTAACTTACTGTTTACTTAAAAATAGAGACTTTAAAAGATAGCATTTGCCCTGGATTCATCTCCTAATAAAATATGAAATTTAGAAACTTTATCTCATTCTATTAAATCTTAAGCATTGTCAAATGTCCACAGTCCTTTCCCTGCTGAAGAGAACTGGTTACTATAACAACCGCTGCAGCAGTATAACTAACTACATACACAAAAACAAAACCTGCCTTAAACTGTTGAATGTTTTTGTGTTCACAGCATAATCAGGTAATTTAGAAATCGACAGTAATATAAGGAAGAAAATGACAGGAACTTGAAAATAGAATATTAATCCAGGAAGCAAGTTTAAACAAAATAAGGACAGAGGAAATTGACTAAACAGCTAGGGTAGCTCCCACCTTCTGCTTCTGGCTACCCAGCTCTCTTGGCTGGGAGATAGCAAGATGCTCCCATTTTCAGAGAAGCAATGTCTCAACCTCATTTCCCAGCTAATATCAGGGCCATGGATGATGTGAGGAGAGAGAACTATTGATGCCAGAAACAAAGCAATGAAGTATTTATATCCAGAAATAGACTCTGATTTCATAATAAACTACTGGGAAAGGTAAGAGTGACTGAATAAAAGAAGTATGAATTTTGAAGCTTCTATTTGTATTTACTGTAAAACAGAAATAACATTTCTTCTGTTTTCCTTATTATTGTGAGAGTAAGATTACAAAATCTTCTTAGAATGTGATTTAAGAGCTATTAAGCTTTATAAACTATAAATAACATTATCAATAGAATTTAAGTGACCAAATATCCACAATTTACTAATAAACTGCTTTTTGTCATTAAGATTTTTAACACTGACCTTTCTCCTTTGAATAATAAAAATGTTTATATTAAATCTGATAACCAAACGATATCCTTTTAATTCCCTTTAAATAAATGTAAGCCTCTGTGAATCAAAAAAATGAAAATATATTAAAAGGCATATGCACATATAGATGAATATAGTGAATTTTGAATAAAAGAGTATGACTCTGAGATGGTACAAAATATATTCTCAAGAAATAACCTTTATTGAAACTCTTCTTAGTATATGTATGTTTGTAGTCAATCAGCAACCTATTACTCTTCAGAATTTATCTACATTTAAAATGTCAACTTCTTGTTTCTGCTATATATATTTCCCACTACCTAACAGCGTAGTGACCTAAAATGGTTTTACTCAATTAAGTGGAGCTATTTTAGTAGCTGTGAAAGAGTAAGTGTAAAAATGACAATCTCCCATTTTAGTTCAGCTTTTCTGAATCTAACATGTAGTCAAAATAACATGTTTTAAAGAGAAACAAAAGCTTGTGTGACCATCTTCTCTTGACAGAGTTCATGTACACCATATTTTAAACTATAACAGTATTTGTATTTTGCTAAGTGATAAACCTCTAAAAATAGAGACTTATAAAGACAAATTGTTGGTGAACTTTAAATACAGAGCTGAATGTATTCCTGTAAACACTTACTAGACTTTAAAAAAAAATTCTAGATGATTGTTTGGTTTGTTAAAATAGAGAAGAAAAGAATTATACAATATGATAGAAAGCGTGTGAGTGTGTAGGTTTAGGAGTAGTGTTGGTTTTGTTTGATCAAGTGATATCTATGATTAGTTTTATGAATCACCTATAATGTTAACAAAGTTAGAATCTATAGAAAACTAGCAGAAGGACCAGGCAAGGTGGCTCACACCTGTAATCCCAGCACTTTGGGAGGCCAAGACGGGTAAATCATGAGGTCAGGAGATGGAGACCATCCTGCTAACATGGTGAAACCCCGTCTCTACTAAAAATACAAAAAGAAATTAGCCAGGCGTGGTGGTGGGTGCCTGTAGTCCCAGCTACTCAGGAGGCTGAGACAGGAGAATGGTGTGAACCCAGGAGGCAGAGGTTGCAGTGAACCAAGATCGCACCATGCCAATGCAAGGTCTAATTAACTTTGCAATTCCACAAGAATTGCAGATTTTTTGCACACAACAATTATAGTCATAGTAACCAGCTACATTTATGAACCAGATATTATACTTACTGTGAAGGGAAGATGTAGAACTGAGTGTGAATCCAATTTCCACCATGTATTAGTTTTGAAGCTTTCATCAAGTTAGTCAATATATTGAAGGCTTCACAAATGTGTTTTCATTTATCTTCAACATAATCTTGCACAACAAGTTCTATTCCTAGCTCAATTTTACAATGGAAATAAGTGAAGACTAGACAGTTTTACCTAATGTCAAAAAACAAAATTGCAACAAACTTAGAGATCTAATTGGTTTTTATTGGCAATTCTAGAATTGGGTAGCATTTTATTCTACAAAATAGAATGAGTGCTCCACTGGTCATGACAGAACAGTTGGATTTTGTAAGATGGGAACACGGAAACAGAATAATAGAACAAATTGGATTGGTTAACATCAGTTTACTTCAGGTTACTTTTCTTGTAAGGGTTAGAGCAGAGAGAATTTCCTTATTATGATAACTCAGGTTGACTGTGCCTTTTCTAATTGGTTGCTTTGAATCTCCTGTTTTTAGGGTAAACCAGTCTGTTCAGGGATTTAGCAGCTTTCTAAAGTTTCAGTTCGATTATGTAGCATTTTGCACAAGTAAACCCTATTTAGTTTTGTCTGGTCTGCTGGGCCTGGTGCAGGAGCTCAGCTGAAAACAATGGCCCCCCCAGTAAAACGTTTCACACTAAGGACAGTGGCTGGTAAATAAAGGATCCAGGATTTCCCTAAGAACACAAGCCCTGGTATTAGTCAGAGAGAAGTGTAAACTTGCCCCCAAAAGACTGTTGAGTGTATGAGTGCCTGGCCTTATACCTGCAGGCAAAACAAATTTCAGGGTTATTTGGAGGCTAACAGTAGTGGGACCTTCATAATTACGTAAAAATCAGGCACTTTAGCTCAAAGAAATTTTTAACACTAACAGAGGAAACTGTTAAAGGACTACTTCCTACTTGATCTACTGACAGCAAAGCTGAAAGCAAACCTGCCCTCCCTTACACTGATGAACTAGGTATTATTGGTTAAATATTTTATTGGTTAAATTCACTCCCAAGGTCTCCCAAATAAGTAAGGACATAACTTTGCTGAGCAGATTTGACAGTCAGCTAGCCATGTTACAAGGGGCATTTGTCTTCAACTAGAATTGGGCATTAGAAGTTGAATTTGGTTTCCAATTAACCATTCAAAATTAAGACAAAGTATAAAGAAGGTACAAGGAAAATTTTCATACACTCTTGCTCTATAATAGGTTTGACCTTTTTAAGGTTGAATTTTTTGACAGGCTATGCCACAGAAAATCTGGAAGAAATAAAACTGGAGAATTCTAAAAATATGAAATACATACATTATTGATTTAAAAAAGCTTAAGCCTTAATTCAGCTAAGATGACCTAAATACAAACAAATGCCTCTTAATTATCAGGCCAGCCTGCCTAAGCTATGCAAATAGGTAGTTTCTATCCACTACCTCTTATTCTTCTCACCAGTTTCACTCCTCAAGGCAAGCACTTTCTGGTCTGTTTTGTCATAACTTTTCAGCAAGTGTTAAGTTGAGAGTCATTTATTACTTTCCTCCAGGGCAAAGCCAGCACTCTCTTCTAAGTGCTTATACATGTTGATGTCTTATTTGCACAGAAGTGGCCAGCCGGTGTGTTACATAGGCCAGCCAAAAACTAAGACCTGCTTTAAATCCTAGCTTTGCTGGTAACCAGTGGAATGGTCTTGCCTAAATCAGTCATTCTTAACCTCAGTTTTCTAATTTGTGAAATAAAAGTCTTATACTAGACCACAGCCAAGCATTTAACTCTTTAATTTTATACCATGAATCTACCTATCGTGCATAGCTTCCATAATAGCATTCTCCTTCTTATCTTCTTTTCCTTTCTAGCATTAATTTATTATTCATTACTAGCTATTAGCTACTATCATCCCTGAGGTAATTTTTAAGTCTTTATTTTTGCACTATTTTTACTCCCATTCTTTTTCTTTCTACATTCACGCATTCACAGGATTTCAACGGTCAATTATTAGAGACTGAAAACCAAATTTTCAGTTTCCTGTTTCATAACCATGAGGCCATATAATTTTGCTAGGTCATTTATATTAGCAATAAAGATCACAGACTCTTCCAATAAAGCATTATCTGATCCTCCAAGTTCTTAAATTGACTCTTGGAGTCAATTTAGACTCTTTCAACCCTTTTCCAGTCAATTTGCAGCCAAGTCTTATTATTCTGTCTACAAACTTTCCTTTTGAGATTTGAAACCACTTTTATCAACAACTCAACTATTAGGACTGAGAACTGAGGCCACCTATGTCAACAAGACTTAGCTGTTTGTTCAAGTAAATACTTGCCCAAGAACGTAAGACTATATATAACTCAGCAGACAACTTTGTAGTTAGTTTCAGTAAGAAATTGTTTCATAGTGATATTTTTTTTTCCAAGTTCAAGCAATTCTGCCTCAGCCTCACGAGTAGCTGAGAATACAGGTGCATGCCACCATGCCCAGCTAATTTTTGTATTTTTTGTAGAGATGGGGTTTTGCCATATAGACCAACCTGGTCTCGAAACCCTGACTCCAAGTGATCCGCCTGCCTTGGCCTCCCAAAGTACTGAGATTACAGGCATGAACGATCGCACCCAACCAGATATGAAATTTTAATATCCAGTAAGAACATACTAATGTATATGACTGTAATGACTGTCAGCCTTCTCTCTCTACTCTTCACATGGTTGCTAGACTAATTTTTCTTTCTTTCTTTTTTTGAGTTGGGCCATGTACACAACTTCAGAATCCACTAGGAATTTTTTTTTTTTTTTTTTTTTTTTTTGAGACGGAGTCTCGGCCTGTCGCCCAGGCTGGAGTACAGTGGCCGGATCTCAGCTCACTGCAAGCTCTGCCTCCTGGGTTCACGCTATTCTCCTGCCTCAGCCTCCCGAGTAGCTGGGACTACAGGCACCGCCGCCAACTCACCCGGCTAGTTTTTTGTATTTTTTTAGTAGAGACGAGGTTTCACCATGTTAGCCAGGGTGGTCTCGATCTCCTGACCTTGTGATCCGCCCGCCTCAGCCTACCAAAGTGCTGGGATTACAGGCTTGAGCCACCGCGCCCGGCCCCACTAGGAATTTTTTAAACTGAAGAGTCAAACTACTAATACATACAGTTAAGCCCTTCTCATCAACCATCCTACCTTAACTGTTAGTTGACTGATTTTAAGCTACTTTTCTCATTATTTTCTTACCTGTACGAGAATCTTTTCCCATAGGAACTTAATTTGCAGCATTTAGTAATCAACCTCTAACTTTCTGCTTTTACCAGGGGGTCTGACTATCTATGAACACTAATCCATACTCAATATATTCTTTGCATCTTGCCTCAATGGTCCTCATTTTTCAAGAAAGCTTCTAGCCATAATAATTCATCAACTAATTTAAATCACTCTTTCCGTCAGTCTTCCCAGAGTTTTATTATTTATTTTTTCTTACTTCAAGACATTTTGTGAAAATGTCTTTCAGGTTTTAATGTTTGTTCCTTCTCTACGGCAGAGTGAGTTGCCCTCATCAAACATTCCATCTTCAGCCTCATATCCCTGCCTCTTTGCAGTTGGATAGACCCATGTGAATAGTTTTGGCTGGAAAATAAGTGAAATGTGTCACTTCTGAGCAAAAGTATAGAACTCAACTCATAAGTTGTCTCTACCACTATAAGGCTTCCTGTGCCAGATGGCACAGCTCCGAGATGGTAGAGCCTCTACTGGTGTGGGCACCCAAGTGATGCTATACAGCAAATCTTCAAAGTGGCCTACACTGGACACATAGTGACAGCAAAAGCAAACCTTTATGTGTTAAGGTGCTGAGGTTATCAATAATAGAGTCTTCAAAGTTAGTCAAGAGACTTTTGGTACGGGATTACTTATTCAGTTGATTTTATAGTTTTCACCTCAGTATACAGTGTAGTCTCTATAGAAGCATTGTAGTCAATAAATACTTTTGTCTATATTGTTTAATATTTATTTTTCCCTAAATATAATTGGCCCCAGAATTTTATTGCAATAGAAATAAAAATCAATGATAATGCTCTACAACTCTTCCTTATATCATTCTAAATGTTGCATTTCAGCTATTTTATTTTATTTTTTTTATTTTTATTTTTTGAGATGGAGTCTCACTCTGTCACCCAGGCTGGAGTGCTGTGGCCAGATCTCAGCTCACTGCAAGCTCTGCCTCCCGGGTTCACACCATTCTCCTGCCTCAGCCTCCGGAGTAGCTGGGACTACAGGCGCCGCCACCTCGCCCGGCTAGTTTTTGTAGTTTTTAGTAGAGACAGGGTTTCACCATGTTAGCCAGGATGGTCTCGATCTCCTGACCTTGTTATCCGCCCGTCTCGGCCTCCCAAATTGCTGGGATTACAGGCTTGAGCCACCATGCCCGGCGCATTTCAGCTATTTTAAAAATCAATTATAAAGTTTTTAAAGAAGATAAGTTATCTGGGTGTATCTGTCAGGGATTAATCAGAGAAGCTGAGCTCTGAAGAGTTATGGAATAAGGGATTTGTTATAGAAATTAGGCCTTACACAATTGGAGGAGGCAATGGATAAGGACAGTATTGAAAGAGAGAAGAGAAGAATCAGAGGAGACACCCATCAGTCGATGTAAGAAGTGAGCAAGTGCAGGCACTGAGGTGGAACTACAAAGGGTGAGCTGGTGGAGAAGTTCTTAAGAAACTGTTGACTCTATGGATCTTCAACCAGGTGTCTAGTAAGGGACTTGGGGCCACTCTTGGTTAGAAGGATCAGCAGTTGTGTAGGAGCTGAACGTGGAGTGGAAGAGAGTGAGGACAGCAGGAATCTTGCCATTCATGAGTCTGTCTTGTCACCACAGCTAATAATAGAGATCTTCGGAAAGTAAAGATTACTACTTCATTTCCACCTTCCAAACTTCATGCAATTTCCCATTTCGCTAACAAAACCAAAACCATACAAAGGAGAGGATTTGATAAGCAGAAGGGGGCTGGGTCTGTCAAATGAGAGAAGTTTAAGTGAGAGTAGTCAGCCTGAAAGGAAAGGATAGTAAGTTAGAGACTACCACAAATTGTGTACTGCTTCTCCATCAATGAGTGGAGACTATCTCCTCTTCCGCTGAATCTGAATTGGCTTTGAAATGTGCTTTGGTTTTCAGCAGGAGTGAAGTTTTGCCTATTCACCTTTTTTCTGCACCAAACATAACATTGTCTTTTCCTGAACTTAACATAGTATTCAACAGAACTACTACAAAGATACTACAAATTATATACAGCAGAATATACTTAATAAAATCAAAGTGAATTAAGGATTGAAAAAAAAAACATGATAATCATCCGATAAAACCAGGACATACATTTGCATATTCTTTCACTAATTGTATTATTCTTTTCTGTCTCCTCTTTTTACCTATACTTATTAGATTCCTTTTCATGAAAAGCAATTTTAGACTGAAGCTGACTGCAAATGTTTTTAAGAAAAATTTAGAACAATAACTATGGATAACAAAAGCTTATATATTTACTATAATCTATCACTTGATAATATTTCACATACAATTTAATAAGTTAATCATTTAATAGCTCTACAAGATGAGAGACATTTTGTGAGGTTTCTCAGAAACCCAACTGGAAAATCCAAACATTAATTTTAGACCCAAAAGACTTAATTTAGGATATTAATCCTGGAGAAAGCTGCCAAAAATGTCAAAAGATGTAAAACACTTAATCAAAACAGAATCACAGGTCATCATAAAACAATAGCTATTTATTTAACTAGAGCAATAATCAAAAGACACAAAAACCTCAACCTTTAAAAGCTCAGTTATCCTAAATAATCAAAAAATCTAAATAAGACAACACAGGAATTATCTTGATAAAATGTAAAATCTTTGTTTTTCATGCCAGTATCAAAAAGGTCAAGAAAAACTTCCCGTATGGTGATTACAGCTCTTTAGGTTAAGCCCATTTGGATAACTTGGCAGTCAAGACTGATGAAAAGGATACTTGAATTTAATTAGACATAGAAAGACCAGGTTCAGGGTTACTAGTACACATTATATTTTAAAGGAATGTAAACAAGAAAACTAGTACCTTGAAATGGGGAATATATGGCTCTTAGTAACAGCTCGGGAAGTTTCCTGGTTACATTGACCAATTTAGACATACCAAGCAAAGCCAGGTGCACAGATCAAGTTACATGTGAAGAAAACATTGCTTTTCTAGACCTTCAAAATAAACATTTTAGCATCAGGCCATGACAGCAAAGTTAGAACCAGAGGGAAACAACTACAGGAACTGACAAAAACGTTGAAGGAAAGAGTTATCATCCCAGTCAAGCAAACAAACAAAAGAATGTATCTTTTTAAGAGGAGAAAGAACAGAAGGCAATGATGTGTGCCTACAAATCACATGCAGTAAGGTACAGCAAAAATTGAACTTCTGAGATACGTATCTGAGAAGTTTCAAAAAGCAACAGATTACAAAATTTAAAGATGTAATTTTTCATTTTTAATTAAAATGTAATTTTATTAAAAGCCAATCAATTTAAGAAAACCTTGTTGTTCTAACATAAGGGACCAAAATTTTTAGTTTCGTATTAGTGTATTTTTAATATTAATGTTCAATCTTTTTAGGAGGAAGGGGAAGAGCAAGATGGCAGAATAGCAGGCTCCACTGAATGTCCCTCCCACAAGGACACCAATTTAACAATTATCTACACACTGAAAAACCACCTTTATAAGAACCACAAATCAAGTGCACACTCACAGTACCTGGTTTTAACTTCATGTCACTGAAGGAGACCCTGAGAGATAGGAAAACCAGTCTCGAGTCACTGATGTGACCCCCTCCCCCATCCCCTTGCAGCTGCAGGGTGGTGCAGAGAACATTTCTGTGCACTGAGGACAGGCAGAGCGCAGCAGTTGTGAGACACTGAACGTAGTGCTGCTCTGTTATAGCAGAAAACAAAACCAGACCAAACTCAGCTGATGTCCACCCACAAAGGGAACATTTAAGCTAGCCTTAGTCAGAGGGGAATCCCTGACCCCAGCATCTGAACTGGAGTTCCCACAGCTTCACCACCATGGGCTAAAGTGCTCTTGGTCTCTAAATGAACTTGAAAGGTAGTCTAGGCCACAGGGCTGCAAATTCTAGGTAACTCCTAGTGTTGACCTGAGCCCAGAGAGAGTGGACTAGAGGACTTACTGAGATACCAGCTGTGGCAGTTGAGGGAGGGCTGGCCTTACCTTTCCCCTAAACCCAAGCTGCACAGCTTGTGGTTCCAAAAGGGACCCCCTTCCTTCTGTTCAAGGAGAGGAGAAAGAAGAGTGGGGAGGACTTGGTCTTGCATGTTGGATACCAGCTCAGCCACAGCAGGAGAGGGCATTGGTCAGAGCCGTGAGGCCCCCTTTCCAGGCTCTACCTCCTGGACAACAAGTCCAGATATACCTTGGGCCAGAAGGGAAACCACTGCCTAGAAGGGAAGGACCCAGTCCTCACAGGATTAATTGCCTGCAAACTGAAGAGTCCTTAGGTCCTGAATAACCCGATGTGATACCCAAGTACTACATCAAATGCATTGGGTGAGACTGAGATTTTCTGGCTTCAGGTGTGACTACGCACATTCCCAGCTGAGGTGGATATGGGACAATACTCCTTCAGCTTGAGAAAAGCAGAAGGAAAAGTAAAGGGACTTTATATTGTACCTTAGATACTAGCTTGGCCCCTAAGGTGCAGCTAAGATACCAGCTTGAGGCCAAGAGCGGTAGAGCACCAAGCAGGCTCTTGGGGTCCCCAGTTCCAGGACTTGGCTCTTGAACAGCATTTCTGGACCTTCCCTGGGCTAGAGGAGAGCCCCCTGCCCTGAAGGATGAGTCCTAGGCTAGGCACCATTCACCACAAGCTGACTGATGAGTTGAGACCTTGGGCCTTAAAAGGAGCATCAGCTGTAGTCTGGCAGTACTCCCCTTGGGCCTATGGTGGGGATGGCCATGGGGTAAAGCTTCTTTGCCTTTGGAAAGGGGAGGTAAGAGTGGGAAGGACTAGGCCTTGTGGTTTGAGTGCCAGCCCAGCTGCAGTAAAATACAACACCACGTAGACATTTAAGGATTTTAACTCTAGTCTCTGGCTCCCAGACAGCACCTCTGGACCCAGTCTGGGACCAGGGAGAACTCGTCTCCCTGAAAGGAAGGCCTGGCTGGTTTTGCCATCTGCAGACTCTAGAGCTTCAGAGCCCTGAGTGAACATAGGCAGTAGCTAGGGAGTGGTTATAGTAGACCTTAGGTGAGATCCAGTGCAGCCCTAGTGCTGGTGGCCACAGGAGTGCTTCTGCCACTCCAACCCCAGGTCCAGGTGGCACAGAACAGAGGGAGAGAGACTCCGTTTTGGAGAAAGCAAGGGAAGAAAACCAGAGTCTCTACCTGGTAATCCAGAGAATACTTTGGGATCTTGTCCGAGACCATCAAGGCGGTACCTCTATGAGTCTGTAAAAATCACAGCATTATTGGGTTTAGGGTGCCCCACTAAAGCAGATACAACTTATATCACAACACCCAAGTCTTTTTGAATATCTGAAAAGCCTTCCCAAGAAGGACGGGTACAAAACAGGTCCAGACTGTGAAAACTGCAATAAACAACCTAACTCTTCAATGCTGAGACACAGAAGAAAATCTACAAATATCCAGACCATCCAGGAAAATATGACATCACCAAATGAACTAAGTAAGGCATCAGGGACCAATCCCAGAGAAACAGTGACATGTCACCTTGCAGGAACAGAATTCAAAATAGTTGTTTTGAGGAAACTCAAAGATATTCAAGATAACACAGGGAAGGAATTCAGAATTCTATCAGATAAATTTAACAAAGAGGTTGAAATATTTAAAAGAATCAAGCAGAAACTCTGGAGCTGAAAAATACAGCTGACATACTGAAGAATGCATCAGTCTTTTAATAGCAGAATTGACCAAGCAGAATAAAGAATTAGTGACCTTGAAGAAAGGCTATTTGAAAATACATAGAGCAGAAAAAAAAAAAAGAATAAAAAACAATGAAGCATGCCTACAAGGTCTAGAAAATAGCCCTCAAATGGCAAATCTAAGAGTTATTGCCCTTAAAGAGGTGGTAGAAAAAGAAATAGGGGTAGAAAGTTTATTCAAAGGGAAAATAATACAAAACTTTCCAAACCCAGAGAAAGATATCGACAAGTATAAGAAGGTTATGGAACACCAAGCAGATCTAACCCAAAGAAGATTACCTCAAGGGATTTAATATTCAAACTCCCAGAGGTCAAGGATAAATAAATAATTCTAAAAGCAGCAAGAGAAAAGAAACAAATAATATACCACGAAACTTCAATGTATCTGGCAGCAGACTTTTCAGTGGAAACCTTAGAGACCGAGAGTTGTATGACATAATTAAAATGCTGAAAGAGTCTGCAATCCCTGCACTTTGGGGAGCCAAGGCGGGTGGGTCACCTGAACTCTGCGATTAGAGACCGGCCTGGGTAACATGGTGAAACCCCGTCTCTACAAAAAATACAAAAATTAGCTGGGTGAGGTGGCAAACACCTGTAGTCCCAGCTACGTGGGAGGCAGAGGCAGAATTGCTTGAGCTCTTGAGGTAGCAGTTGCAGAGAGCCATGATTGCATCACTGCACTCTAGCCTGGGCAACAGGAGTGAAACCCTGTCTCCAAAAATAATAAAATAAAGTGCTGAAGGAAAAAAATATTTTACCCTAGAATAGTATACCTGGTGAAAATGTCCTTCAAACATAAAGAAGAAATAGAGACTTTCTCATATAAACAAAACCTGAGGCATTTCCTCAACACCAGACCTGCCCTATAAGAAAAGGATGTTAATGAGCAATAAGAAGTCATCCCAAAGTACAAAACTTATTGGTGATAGTAAGTACACAGAAAATTACAATGCTATAACTGTGTTGTATGAACTACTCTTATCTTATATACAAAGACTAAACGATGAACAATCAAAGATCACAACTACAACAGCTTTTCAAGACAGACAGTAACATAAGATAAATACACAAAACAAAAATTTAAAAAGCAGGGAGATGAAATTAAGGCATGGAGCTTTCATTAGTTTTCGTTTCCTTGTTTATGTAAAAAGTGTTATTATCAGCTTAAACGAACAGACTATAAGGTAGTATTTGCAAGCATCATCTTACACTCAAGTCAAAACACAAACAATACATAAACAAAAAATAAAAAACAAGAAACTAAATCATATCACCAGAGAAAATCACCTTCACTAAAAGGAAGACAGAAAAAAAGAACGAAGGAAGACAACAAAACAACCAGAAAACAAATTTTAAAATGGCTCGGAGTAAGCCCCTGCTTATCAGCAATAACATTGAATGTAAGTGAACTAAACTCTGCATTAAAAAGACAGAGTGGTTGACTGAATTCTTTAAAAAGACACAATGATCTGTTATCACAAGAAACACTTCACCTATGAAGACACACACAGACTGAAAATAAAGGGACAGAAAAAATATTCTATGCCAATGGAAATCAAAAAAAGAAGTAGCTATACTTGTATCAGACAAAATAGATTTCAAGACCAAAACTATAAGAGAAAAAAGGTCACTATATAATAATAAAGGGGTCAGTTCAGTAAGAGGATATAATAATTTTAAATAACTATGCATCCAATACTGGAGCACCCAGGTATATAAAGCAAGTATTATTAGAGCTAAAGAGATAAACCTCAATGTAAGAATAGTTGGAGACTTCAATAGCCAATATTTACCATTGGACAGGTCTTCCAGATAGAAAATCAACAAAGAGCCGGGCGCGGTGGCTCACGCCTGTAATCTCAGCTCTCAGGGAGGCAGAGGCGGGAGGATAGCTTGAGTCCAGGAGTTCGAGACCTGCCTGGGTAATATAGCAAGACCCTGTTCTCCACAAAAAGGAAAAAAAAAAAAAAAGAAAATCAACAAAGAAACATCAGATGTAATCTGTACCATAGACCAAATTAACCTAATAGATATTTACAGAACAGTTCATCTAACAGCTGCAGAATACACATTCTTTTCCTCGGCACATGGCACATTCTCAAGGATAGACCATATGTTAAGTCATAAAACAAGTTTTAAAACATTCAAAAAAATTAAAATGATATCAAGCATCTTATCTGACCATGATAGAATAAAACTAGAAATTAATAACAAGAAGAACTGAGGAAAGTATACAAATGTATGAAAATTAAATATATGCTCCTAAATGACCAGTGGATCAATGAAGTAATTAAGATGGAAATTGAAAATTTTCTTGAAACAAATGACATGACAATGGAAATACAACATATGAAAACCGATTGGGATACAGCAAAGGCAGTACTAAGAGGGATGTTTACAACTAAAAGTTCCTATGTCAAAAAAGAAAAAAAACAACTGCAAATAAACAACCTAACAATGCATTTTAAAGAACTAGAAAAACAAGAGCAAACTAAACCCAAATTAGTAGAAGAAAAGAAAGAATAAAGATCAGAGCAGAAATAAATGAAATTGAAATGAAGAAAACAACACAAGAGATCAATTAAACACAAGGCGGGTTTTTAAAAGTCAAACAAAATTGGCAAACCCTTAGCCAGGCTAAGAAAAAAAGCAAGACAATCCAAATAAAATCAGAAATGAAAAAACAGACATAACGACTGATACTGCAGAAATTCAAAGAATTATTAGTGGCTACTATGAGCAACTATATGCCAATAAATTGAAAAATCTAGAAGAAATGGAGAAGTTCCTAGGCATATATAATCTACCAAGGTTGAACTGTGAAGAAATCCAAAACCTGAACAGATTAATAACAAGTAATGAAATCAAAGCTGTAATTAAAACTCTCTCAGTAAAGGCAAGCCCAAGGCCTGGTGCCTTCACGGCTGAATTCTACCAAACATTTAAAGAACACCTAATACCAAACCTACTCAAACTATTCTGAAAAGTAGAGGAGAAGGGAGTAATTCCATACTTATTCTATGTGGCCAGTATTATTCTGGTACCAAAATTAAAGACACACCAAAAAAAAAAAAAAAAAAAAAGGCTAATATCTCTGACGAATAACGATGAAAAACTCCTCAACAAAACAGAAAATTGAATTCAATAATACTTTAAAAAGATCATTCATAACAACCAAGTGAGGTTTATCCCAGGAATGCAAAAAAGGTTCAGCATATGCAATTCAATTAACATGATACATCATTTAACAGAATGAAGGACAAAAACCATATGATTGTTTCAATTGATGCTGAAAAGCATTTGACCAAATTCAACATCCCTTCCTGATTAAAACCCTCAAAAAACTGAGTATAGAAGGAATATACCTCAACATATTAAAAGCCATATATGAAAGACCCACAGCTAGTATCATACCAAATGGGGGAAAAAACTGAAAGCCTTTCTTCTAAGATCTGGAACATGACAAGGATGTCCACTTTCGCCACTGTTAATGAACATAGTACTAGAAGTCCTAGCTAGAGCAACCAGACAAGAGAAAGAAATGAAGAGCATCCAAACTGACTGGAAAGGAAGAAGTCAAATTATCCTTGTTGGCAGATAATACGACCTGCCATGGAATGGCAAAACTGAAAGATTCCACCAAAAGCCTATCAGATAAAGAAAATCAGTAAAGTTGCAAAATACAAGATCAACGTACAAAAACCAGTAGCATTTCTATATGCCAACACTGAAAAACCTGAAAAAGAAATAAAAAGTAAACCTGTTTACAACAGCCACAATTGAAGTTAATAACCTAGGAATTATTTTAACCAAAGAAGTGAAAGACGGTTGTAATAAAAACTATAAAATACTGACAAAAGAAATTGAATAGGATACAAAAAATTGGAAAGATACTCCATGTTCATAGATTGGAAAGCCAATATTACCCAAAACAATTTACAGATTCAGTGGAACCCCTATCAAAATAGCAATGACATTGTTCATACAAATAGAAAAAGAAAATCCTAAAATTTATATGAAGCCACAAAAAACCCAGCATAACCAATGCTATCCTAAACAAAAAAACAAAATTGGAGGAATCACATTATCTGACTTCAAATTATACTCCAGGTCAATATTAACTAAAGCAGCATGATACTGGCATAAAAAGAGACACATAGACCCATGGAACAGAATAGATAATCTGGAAACAAATCCACACACATATAATGAACTTATTTTTGACAAAGGTGCCAAGAACATACACTAGGGAAAAGATAGTCTCTTCAATAAATGTTGCTGGGAAAACTGGATATCCATATGCAAAAGAATAAAACTACCTCTCACCATATACAAAAATCAAAACAAAATGGATAAAATACTTAAATCTATGACCTCAAACTATGAAACTACTAAAAGAAAACATTGAGGAAACTCTCTAGGACATTGGTCTGGGCAAAAATTTCTTGAGTAATACGTCACAACCACAGGCATCCAAAGAAAAAATAGACACATGAAATCACATCAAGTTAAAAAGCTTCTGCACAGCAAAGGAAATCGCCAACAAAGTGAAGCAAAAACTCACAGAATGGGAGAAAATATGTGCAAACTACCCATTGTGATAAGGATTAATCACCAGAATATATAAAGGGCTCAAACAACTCTGTAGGAAAAAATCTAATAATTTGATTTAAAAATGGGCTAAAGATTTGAATAGACATTTCTCAAAAGACATACAAATGGCAAATAGGCTTCTGAAAAGATGCTCAACATCACTGACCATTAGATAAATCAAATCTACAATGAGATATCATATCACCCTAGCTAAAATGACTTATATCTAAAAGACAGGTAATATCTAATGCTGGCGAGGATGTGGAGAAAAGGGAACCATGGTACACTGTTAGTGGGAATGTAAATTATTACAACCACCATCAAGAACAATTTGGAGGTTCCTCACAAAACCTAAAAATGGAACTATCATATGATCCAGCAATTCCACTGCTGGGTACATACCCCAAAGAAAAGAAATCTGTGTTTCAAAGAGATATCTGCACTCCCATGTTTGTGGCAGCACTGTTCGTAACAGCCAAGTGTCCATCAACAGATGAATGGCTTAAAAACTGGTATTTATACATAATGGAGTACTATTCAATAATAAAAAAGAATGAGGTCCTGTCATTTACAATAACATGAATGGAACTGGAGATCATTATGTTAAGTGAAATAAGCCAGGCACAGAAAGACAAACATCCCAAATAAGTTCTCACTTATTTGTGGGATCAAAAAATCAAAACAATTGAACTTATGGAAATAGAGAATAGAAGAATGGTTATCAGAGGCTGGGAGGGTTAGTTGGGGTGGGAAAGGATAGGTGGAGATGGTTAACAGGTCCAAAAACAAAATATTAGAAAGAATGAATAAGACCTAATATTTGACAGCACAACAGGGACTACAGTCAATAATAATTTATTGCACGTTTTAACATAACTAGAACAGTGTAATTGAATTGTTTGCAACACAAATAATACATAGGTGATGGATATGCCATTTTCCATGATGTGATTATTATGTATGGCATGCAATACCCAAATATCTCATGTACCCCATAAATATGTATACCTACTATGTACCCACCAAAATTAAAAACTGAAAAAAAAATCGTTAAAGAATGAAAAGAGAGAAAGAAATTACATTTAACAGTTAGGAGGTCACATGAAACTTTCAAGATTTCAAATTCGTAGAGTGAGAAATTCCATTTCAAGGAGTACGTAACCTACTAACCACAGTAAAATCTCTTAAAGGATTTTGGAATTCAACATAAGCAGCTTTTTCATTTTCCAGTTTCCTTATAATTCCTGACTGGTGGGAAATGGACAAATCTTTAAATTTCCCAGTTAGAATTCTGGGCCACTTTTGAAAAAGAAAGGATTATTTAAACCAGGAAAATGAGCCCATTGAAATGCTATGAAAATAATGACAATATCATTTGAGTACTATCATTTGTCAGAAAATGCTTTCCATATACCATCTCATTTAATCTCTCCCAAAAGATGTGGAGCAGGCACTATATTAACCTCATTTTGCAGATGAGGGCTATGACTTACAAGGGTTAAATAAAATTACTCAGATTTACGCAACTGGGATTAGGCGATCCAAGTTTCAAACCCAGGCAAAATTCTGGCATCTGCATCCTTATATTTATAATTTAATGTTTTAAAAATGTATTTGCTTAGTTTTTTGAAAAAAGTTTTATAGTCATATGGTTCAAATTGCAAACGTTAGCAATCAATGTTAGCAGATTTTTTGCAATTTATATTGAGTATTTTATTTTATTTTTTTACTTTAAGTTCCAGGATACATGTGCAGAACTTGCAGGTTTGTTACATAGGTACACATGTGCCATGGTGGTTCACTGCACCTATCAACCCATCATCTAGGTTTTAAGCCCTGCATGCATTAGGTATTCGTCCTAATAATGCTAGCAGATTCTTATGTGTCCTAAAAGAAAAAAAAATGCATAAATAAGCAAATATGTATATCTATGGGCATATATAATCTCTCCTTTCTAAATACAAAGTATCATATAGTATATATTCCTCTATAACTTGTTTTTGTAACTATTTTTCAACATAAGCTTAGGGAAAAACTTTCTTTTATGGCTACCTACTCTTGCATAATATTGATGTATCATAATTTGTTAGCCAGTCTACTATTGATGGGCATTTAGGTTATTAGTTGGAAATCAATAGATTATTAACATAGAAATTAATAATTTAGGTTATGCCCAATCATTTGTGATCATAACCAATGCTCTGACTAATAGCCTTGTACTTACCCCACCCTGCATTTGTCTCAAACCCTGATGATTTATTCGTTCTCCATACTCTCTCTCTCAGGGACACAAATAATCATTCTTGGCAATTGTAACTTTCAGATCTTTTTTTTTAAAGACAAAAGAGCATTTTGAAACACATCAATTTCTCACTAAGGTATTTTCCATTAGGCAAAGTGGTCTAAACCTGAATGTTCAGCTCAGAGCGATTCTTAAACTGACAAAATGAATAGGGTCTGATGTTAGAAAGAAGGGTGAACAGGATGTGAGGACAATTAAAGTGGCAATCAAGAACAGCCTTCAAGAGCCTTTATTTTGTAATGAAGCTCTTGATGTTTTAGAACGACTGCAGCATGACTCTTTAGAAACTAACATCCCACAGCCGGGCATGGTGGCTCATGTCTGTCATCCCAGCACTTTGGGAGGCCGAGGCACACGGATCACCTGAGGTCAGGAGCTTGAGACCAGCCTGGCTAACATGGTGAAACTTCATTTCTACTAAAAATACAAAAAATTAGCCAGGCGTGGAGGCGCGCGTCTATAATCCCAGTTACTCGGGAGGCTGAGGCAGGAGAATCACTTGAACCCAGAAGCTGGCAGGTGCAGTGAGCCGAGATCGCGCCATTGCACTCCAGCTTGGGCAATAAGAGCAGAACTCCGCCTCAAAAAAAGAAAAAAAGGAAACATCCCACAAATGTATAAACCAGCGCATGTTTTGCTAGCTAATTCTCTCACTAAATATTTGTCTGATGCCTAGTCATAGTTGAGAGCTCAGGAAGCTGTGTGTGTGTGTGTGTGTGTGTGTGTGTGTGTGTGTGTGTTTTTCCTTCACCCACTTTACTTATTTGGAGAGACAACTCATCAACCCAACAACTTTAGCAAATTCATTTTATTTCAAGCTTTTTGAAGGATACTTGTTTTATAAATCCACAGTGATATTATAAATGGTACTGTTCTTGTTATTAACAAGGTCTATAGAAATTTTAATGCTTCTGTGAAGATATTTATTAACTGTACCTGTTATGCTCTGAACATTTGCTCCTCCTGATTCCTTTTTCCTGATTATGCATATTCTATTCCAACGCAATCTTATCTCACTTCATTAAAAAGAATAAGCATTATTAAAATTCTTTAAGGGCAGGTCAGTAGTGTGAAACCTTCATATATTAAAAGTCAGAGGCCTAGAAGATATTCAATAAATGTTATCGCTGTAATGATGAGAAAATGACATTTACCCAAAGATAAGTGGGAATTAAGACACAGGAGCCTTTAGCCTCATATTTCTCATCTTCTTTTAATTCCTGATGCTTGTGAGTTGAGCAGTCTAAATTCTTTACTCAAACTACCAGTAATAAAGAGTTCATTGTTGTATATTTTTGCTTAGAGATCTTCATGACATACAAATGACATTACAAAAATATCTGTCAGAGAGACCCATTTGCATCTAGCTATTGAATTCAATTGAATGATTATGAAGACATTGACTGAGTGAAGCTATAAACAAAGGAATAAAAGGAGAAGCTATTTCTAAAGTGTAGGTGAACATGGAAAATGTATGTTGTTTTATGCAAGAAAGCAGTATTATTCAGTTATAAATTAATCAATCAAATATTGATTATGGGTCAACTTTGTGCCAGCTATCTCTAATAGAAGACACATATGTAAACAAATGAATGTAATAGAATACTATAGGTATTATATTAATAATAAAATAATTAACTGGAATGGCCAATAGGTTTTATTTCATCTGCCAAACTTCATAGGTTGATGGTAGCTTCTAGAGCATGATTTAGAAGGATTTGAAAAGGAGTCTGCAACATGATCAACTGGTGATGACTGCCATAGGTCTGGGATGGAGAGAGTCAGTCTGCATGTTGTCCATTTGCTGTCTCTGCTGTGTGGTGCAGAACAGGTGCACAATAAGGAGGCAGAGGTTTTCCAAGGATCATTGACATTTCTGAAGACCCTTGAAACTGGACCTAAATATGAAGAAGGTGGGTGGTAATGAGCAGTCAAAGTAGAGGGGAAAGTATGAAGAAAGGCACCGATCACAAAGTAACCTAAGTGTTGTGGTCAGTGCTTCCTATAAGTGTGAAGTTGGTTGGGAAAGAAGCAGGGTGGGTGCCAGGCTAGAGAGCTCCACAGGCATTAATCTGAGGAGCTGGGACATAATCCCTTTGTTCTGGAAATCTGTATCGGAATTACCTAAGGTGCTTGTTAACGCAACCAAATTAAAGTATCTGGATGCGGGGTTAAGAGTCTGCATTTTTAACTAAGAATATGCATTTTTATCAAACTCTCCAGGTGATTCTTAAGCATAGTAAACATTGAGAGCCCAAGTCAGACTATTATATAGCAGGAAGAGAAAACTTTTCAGGAAGTTTTCATGCTGAGAGTTAACTCATGCTGTTCATATTTCTACTCTAGAAGTGGGTCAAGCTGGTGTTCATGTTAGTACCCACATCCAAAGCCTCCCAGAATCACCTTCACAGGCCAAGCTGCTATAGCATTTCTAGCTCATTAATTTTAGTCAGGAAGGACCTTTAGCTTAGTGTGCTAATTATTACACTAGAATTTAATTGTAATTGAAAATATATACTCAATTTAGTTTGAGCGTTTTTCAGTAAATTGGATCAAAGGGAGATATTTCATCCTAGAGTCAGAAACATGTTTTCAGTTGTGAAGATAAAAAGATTTAACAAGAGAATAACACACCCTTATTGTCATGATGGTCCCGAATACAGCTAGGTGTGCAAGAATTACCTACTCATAGCTGCAGACTTTTCCTAATTCACTATAGAAAACAAAGAAAAAATGCTACTGCTATTTAATGGAACCCCTTACTTCACTAAATGAATCCTTCCTATAGTTAAGTAGATCACAACTAATTAGGATCAGTTCCCTGTTTCCATATATATACACATTAGTGTTATTTTTTTTAAATACAGTGTTGTAAAAGAGACCAGATAGAGGAAATGAAATCCTGAAATTTGGATTCTATTAATAATATTATTATAATTTTATTATATATATTATAGAAAATGTTTATTCATTTCAGAGCATTTAATCAACATGGGTTTATTCATTAACTCATTTCTTCAAATAATTATTTCTTGCTAGGTACTAAGGACAATATTTATTGCTAGGTATTGAGGCAAGAAAGAAACATATTTCCTGCCCTCATAGTACTTCCTATCTAGCAGAAGTAATAGCTATTATATTAATCAACAGTCAACCAAATATCAGTCTAGTTTCAATGGTCATTTGTGCTTTGAAGCAAAAGTCACATAACTTCCATAAGAATATCAAGCAGGAGAAACCCCATGTTTTGAGAGTAACAGAAATTCCCTGGAGAGGGACATTTGGTTTTGAGTTGTGAATTAAGAGAAACTAATTAAGAATTTGGGAGGTAGGGGTGGATTCTAGCTAAAGGAAACTTTATATTTGCAGACTAGGAGGATGACAAGTTTAGGAAATATAAAATGTAGATGGGGGTGAGGGAGACTTGAACAAGTGTACAAATTGAAATGAAGAGTTTTGTAGGGGCTAGGCAATGCAAAGTCTTGTAGCCATGTAAAGTCTTTAGGTATTTTATTCAAATACTTCATAAGATCAGTTAACATTTACTAAGTATATACTATATGCCAGGTTCTGTGTGATTATTTTACAAGAATGACGAGGAAATGCTCTGGTGTTGCCCAGATCCCTGGTTTTAGGACTGAGCACCATTGCCCTAGGTGCTGGGAGTGTTGCTCACTGACGGGAAGCCTAGTACCTCCCCATGAATTTCCCTTGACCAAAACAGTCAAGGGAAATTATGCCTGTCCTAAATTACACCACTCTCTAAGGCAACCCTCATCCAATAACTGGATTTTGCTTGTGTAAATATCCCATCATTCCCCTTTGCTGGCCCCAACTGCTCTTCTATGGTGAAGTGAAAACATCAGGAAAATTATGATACATTGTTATATAAAATCTCTCATTGAATGAGCTCATCATACTAATTTTAGCCATGGAACTGAGTAAACATAATTAGAAAAATATAGAATATATAATAGCATATACACATGTATACTGATTTCCCTCCTCATGAAATGGAAATAGTATAATATCAATAAGATCATTAGTTTTTTTAGTATAATTTGTCAAGTCTGTTGAAAGCAGCAAGTAGATTTGTGAAGATGGTTTCACTGATCAGTAACAATTCATAAACTACTAAATGTAAAAGTGAGTGTTTTTCTGTTCATTCCTACATCACTTGACACTATTTAAGTTTCCCTCCTCCTTTAAGTTCTCTATTCTCTTGCCTTAATGACAGTCTATCTTCTGGTTGATCTGCAACTCTTCTGACCATTCCTTTTCTCTTTCAAGGACCCTTCTTCATGTGCCCACCCTTGAAAATTTACAAAGTCATACAATTCAAGACTCAGATCTTGTCCTGTTACTCTTCTCATTCTAAGTATTCTCATAATTTCACATATGTGTCTGATTTACCCACTACAAAAATGATCATTTTCAAATTTCATTTAATCATAAACTTATTCTCCAGATTTAAAATTTGCATCTTCAGATATCTGCTGTACAGTTCCAACTGGAAATAAAATTAAAAAACAAAAAGCAAAACAAAAACCCTAAACTGAAATCTTAGTTTTTCTTCCAATGTCATTTCTTCCTCTATCTTCTCTATCTCAAATATAGCTAAATTGATTTATGTCCTGTGAATTTTTTCTCCCAAATATTCCTGAAATCAGTCCACTATCTTAGATTCCAGCCTCCACTTGGCAGAAGTGAGTTTTCTGTCTCTATCTCTCACACTTTTGCTTCTGAACTCAAATTCATTTTCATTCTACTGCCAGAAGGATCCATGGAAAATGCAAATTCAATGTGTCATTCCTCAGCTAAAAACCCTCCAATACCTTCTTATTTTCTACAAATAAATGCCCAAATCCTTAGCCTGTTATGCATATATTTGAAAGTAGGACCTCTTATTACCTTTCTAATATTAGATCTTATCTTCACTTAAATGGCTCATGGTGCACTTTGTGTGGTATTTAGTGGTGCTCAAAAAGTGTTCCAAAATGAATGAATGAATGAATGCTAGAAATGTGTTGTAATATATTATTCATGACTAGACAGATCTATCAACACAAAGGGAGGTTGTGAAGTAAAGTACCTACATTGTCAATAGCTAAGCAGTAGTGGTGGTTAATAAAAATGACTGATACAGCAATTGAAACACATGTACTGAACCAATGAGATAATTTTTGTGTACTCCGATTTATATATGTCCACTCTAGGACAGATACATGAAAACAAAGGAACCTCAGAAACAATTAGGCAAAATCCTTTGAAAAGCACATATACCATAACATTGTACGTATTTTGGTAGTCCTAATCTGATTTGAATTACAGACCACTCTTATGGCAATTAAATGAATGTTAAAACCACTTTTAGAAAAATAATGTGTATATAAACTTACATTTATAAATTTGTATATAATATTTCAGTATTTTACTGAGTTTAGCTTAAAAATTTCTGCTATAATCAATCTCTAATTTCCTTTGTGCTTGGTTAAGTGGGTTTTAAAGTTACATCAAGAAAAATTTTGACAATATTATATATTCTATTAGAGTAGATGATATAGCCAAAAAGTAAAATTACTGGTTTAAGAATAGCAACAGATCATTTAAAAATTAGTTTTTGATGCAATGTACCAAATATTTCCTTTATTAAATTAAATATGTGTCTGTATGCTCATAGTTCTGGAGACGTATGTGCTGAACTAGATGATGTTTGAATATAGACCTACAACTGCTGAAACAAATGTAAAAGCCAAAAGAGGGGGTTATCCACATTTAATCTAAAATAATCCAGATGGTTGAGTGAGCCATTTGTGCTTTAATTTTTAAAATATATTTTTCTGGACATTAAATTTTATTTTTTATTTTTGCATTTTGGAATTGAGAATACACACAGGCACAAATATAACAATGCTTTGGCATTACTCAAAGTATTTAATTAGTTTAAAGATGAATATTGTCTTTCAGTTTTTCAGCCCTGCAGGCAAAGCTTACATTATTTAAGGAAAATAGAATGAAGAGCTGAGCAGTAAGTGGGTGATTCAGAGCTGTTATAAATACCTCTCCTGGAGTATTCAAACACTTATTCTTCATCAAGCTCAGGATTTAAAGTCAGAATTATATGGACAATTTCCCCATCTTGCCACTTTGCCATCTGTCCTAAAGTAATCATTATTCTTCTACAACAATTACGTTGTGGAATCTTCATTAAGGAACAAACTACTACTTGGAAAAATTAGGCTGGCATTGAGGCTGTTGGCCCAGCAAAGCACACTATTCACAAATCCCACATGCTCCACATATGTTAGTCCTATTGCAGACAAAACTAGGAGTCTGTAATTTTACCCTGATTTGAGAGCTTAGAATAAAAAACTAGTAAATCAGGTAAATCAAGTCAAATATCAATTTTTAGATGAGGAGCAGAAGTCAAGATCTTTTGAAGCCTTCTTAATTGTAGGCAGTAATAGGACAATTGATACTTTCGCTTTATTGATGTGTTCATTGACCACAGTTCTGTTTAAAACTTCCCATTTGATTCTTTTTTTTTTTTTTTGCTTCATACCCTGCAGTCAGCAATTACAGATATCTGTTGAAATGGCTTACAACCACTGAAATGGATGAGAGGTTTTGTGTGCTTGACCATCTATTAATGTTACGCCCTACTAACCTGCCCTAAGAATTGAAATAATTTGAAATAACATGTGTACTAGGTAAAAATATTAAACAGATTAGTGTTCTATGTATTCCTTTGTTCAATGGCATGCATTCAATACCCTCAGAAGCATATATGATCATTATAAAGAGGCATTTAAAGAAAGAAATGTTTAAGCAGTTGAGAGATAATTATTGTTATGTGTTATACAATAATAGATGGAACCAAAATAGATTTCATTAAGCTATTGATTTAATTTCCAGAGTATTATTTATTTCTCTCACTTTTTTTTTTTTTTTTTTTTGCCTCTTTGGCAGTGAGTAAAAAACACAACAAAGTGCATTTTCTATATCTAAAATTTCCTATGAATTCTTTTTCTTAAAAGACTAAAAATACTTAATCACAAAGTTTTGTATTCTTCATGGCTGACAGAAACATCTGGGATATTTTTGGCAGACTGAAAAATAGAGAATACCAGGTCAATATCAAAGCAGTGGTGAGTTGACAGATATCACATTTGCACCTTTTTATCATCTATAAATTCCTTTCTATTTATATAAAAAGGCAAAGTGTTCTACTAAAGCAAATGTAGTATTTTAACAGAGGGTATCAGATGTTAGGAAGAAAACTTTCCACCACATATTAGTGGGAAAAAAAAAATGGAATCGCCTATCTCCAAAGAAAAGTATTTGGAATCCTTGTGTACTGCTGGTGAGAATGTAAAATGGTGCAGCTTTTTTTGAAATCAGTATAGTAGTTCCTCAAGAAATTATAAACAGAATTTATTATGTAATGCAACAATTCTACTTCTGGCTATATCTTCAAAAGTGCTGAAACCAGGGACTACATCCAGGTTCACAGTAGCATTATTCAAAATAGCCAAAAGGTGGCAACCCAAGTGTTCATCAATGGATGAATGGATAAAGAAATACGGTATATACATACAATGAAATATTATTCAGACTTTAAAAGGAAGAACATTCTGACATATACTAACAAGGATAAATCTTTAAGACAGGATACAAAATACCTAAATAAATTTTCTTAATAGAGAAAGACATTGCCATTAAAAAGTTTAAATTTAGAGAAACTTTAAAAAATATAAGTGAATGTGCTATATACATAAAGGAAATTGTCTGGAAAATAAAAAGCAAAATGTTGATGGTAGCTATTAATATTTGTTCTTTTTAATTACCTATATTTTCAGTTTTGTCCATAGTGTACGTTGCATAATAAACAGTTAAGAAAGGAGGAGGTGGAGGAAGAGAAGGAAAAGACATTGTAGTTTTTTCTTTTTCTATTACAAGATGCTAATAACTTGATAAACAGATTGTTTTAAGATGACATCTGACTTAGGAATTTTATGATCTCATTTCCCAACTCAAAGAGTCTCTTTTATGAAAATATTGCCCTCTATTGGAGCTAATGATTAGCTTTAGTATCATCTGCTGATTTAATTAATGTGTGTTTACCTTCTCTTTTGGGTGATTAATGTGAGAAACGTTAAATGTGAGGTCTCACACGGATTTCTTTAGCACTCCACTTGATAGCTCCTCTTCATTCATCAAAAATGATTACACTTTAACTTTTCTTTGTCCCTTAGTTAGCTTTTAATCCATAGCTCTGTTTCAAAGGAGTATTGACAGGACTCCTTTGAAAGATAAGGAGACTGTTTAACATCTTTGTATCTACTGTACAATCCCTCTTAAAAATGCATTATGTAGATGTCATACAAATACAAACACCACAGCCCTGTTGAATCTTTTTATGTTGTGTTCCTTATTCAGCTATTAGGCCAGTCAGTAGACCCTTGTTGCGAGTATTGTCCTCTCTCGACAGGAAAGTCAGAATTCTAAGGGCGTTCTGAGGAGTGTAATGTAGACAAAACCAGGAAGTGGACATTGCTCTGCTGCTTTAACTTCCCCGGGATGCCAGGCCCTGAATAGAATTACCCATGAGGAAGACTGATGCTGAACATTACAGAAAATCACAGTATCTACTAAACTGGCTTTGTTGAGTACAGCAACACATTGTGGATTAAAACTTAATTTTTAGAATCTGGACTGAGCAATACATAGTGGATTTAAACTTAATTTTTAGAATCTGCTTGTAATCACAAGGTTTTTGAGAATAAAGCTGTAATAAACAACCTGATTCATGCTTTTAATTCCTTGTATTTCTTAGTTTTTCACTAGGGTAGGCAAGTAGGTTATTTCTGGTGTGAAAATAATCAATTCTATTAAATTCAGTATTTTTAAACCAAAGAATGATTTTATATTCCAAACGCTTCTTTTTAAACCCCAACGTTATATAGTAGTTGTCACTGTCTTCAAAAACAGATACAACCAGAAAGTGTTTACCTTTTTAATTCCCACTGTTCATATTATACTCACATTTTTAAGGGTTCCCTCTGTGCTGATGTCTAGGATGAAAATCCATCTCCAACACCCTTTCCTTTCCTAATACTGCTCCTTGTTCTTTTAAGAGATCCCCTGTACAGACAGGAGGGAGGGACATTGTCATTTTGCCACACAGGCCCCGCTAGTCCTCCACCTAGCCATCTCTTTGTGTTCTATATCTTTGCCTCTTTTTTCAGTTTGCAATGGGAACATAACTTTTCTGTATCCCATTCTTTCAATGTCATGCTTCATTAAAAACTAGCTAATCTGATGAACTCCAATGCTAATTGGTTCATGAGATTCCATTGTAAAATGTCATCTAGCTATGGTAAAACCTAATGTTGCCCGTAGGAACAATGAATTAACTTAAGGAATGTCTATTACATATGAGATTTTAGACACTATTTTCAGGCTTAAGGGAGGATTTTATTTTATTTTTTTAAGTCAGTGGGTTGAGTGTCTGTTAAGTCTTTTCTTCTCAGTGTGTGGACCTCAGACTAACATCAGCATCTTTTGGAAGCTTGTTAGAAATACAGACGCTCAGGTCCTTTCCCAGACCTAGCAAACAATAATCTGTACTTTAAAAACATTCCCAGGTATTTATGTGCACACTAAAATTTTATAATTGCACTTTTAAAATGTTTACCAATATGACGGCTGATAAGTTTTATCTGATTGATTTTTTTATTTATGTAGCTACCAGCAAAATTAAATGTTTTCATATAATTATTAACCATTTATATTTTCATGTCTATAATTAACTATTTTTTCCAGTTTTCCATTTAAATGTTCATATTATTTGTAGGATTCATTGTGTATTGAGTATTCTTTTCTCTAAAATATGTTACATTCTCTTTCTTACTTTTTTTTTTTTTTTTTTGAGACAGAGTCTCGTTCTGTCACCCAGGCTGGAATGCGGTGGCACAGTCTCGGCTCACTACAAGCTCCGACTCCCAGGTTCACGCCATTCTCCTGCCTCAGCCTACCAAGTAGCCGGGACTATAGGCGCCCGCCACCATGCCCGGATAATGTTTTTGTATTTTTAGTAGAGACGGGGTTTCACCGTGTTAGCTGAGATGGTCTCGATCTCCTGACCTCGTGATCCGCCCGCCTTGGCCTTCCAAAGTGCTGGGATTACAGGCTTGAGCCACCGCGCCCGGCTTCTTACCCATTTGTTAACAGTATATATCTTATAAAAATACTTTAAATTTCAGAAAATATTAATCTGTAAATATTTTCTGTTCTCTTAAAACCCAAGGTACCGACTGGGCGCAGTGGCTCATGCCTGTAAGTCCAGCACTTTGGGAGGCTGAGGCAGGCGGATCATGAGGTCATGTGTCAGGAGATCCAGACCATCCTGGCTAACACGGTGAAACTCCTTCTCTACTAAAAATACGAAAAAATTAGCCGGGCATGGTGGCAGGCACCTGTAGTCCCAGCTACTAGGGAGGCTGAGGCAGGAGAATAGCGTGAACCTGGGAGGCACTGCTTGCAGTGAGCCGAGATCGTGCCACTGCACTCCAGCCTGGGCAACAGAGCAAGACTCTGTAAAAAAATAATAATAATAATAATAATAACCCAAGGTACCATATGCTGCGATTCATTTCATTTTTGAAAAATATCACATATGCATTTGTAAGCCAAAAATTACAGCCCAATGGCTTCATGTAATTTCTGATCATTCTGAATGTAGGTAGAAAAGTTTTTTTTTTGAGACGGAGTTTCACTCTGTCGCCCAGGCTGGAGTGCAGTGGCCAGATCTCAGCTCACTGCAAGCTCCGCCTCCCAGGTTCCCACCATTCTCCTGCCTCAGCCTCCGGAGTAGCTGGGACTACAGGCGCTCGCCACCGCGCCCGGCTAGTTTTTTGTAGTTTTTAGTAGAGACGGGGTTTCACCGTGTTAACCAGGATGGTCTCGATCTCCTGACCTCGTGATCCGCCCGTCTCGGCCTCCCAAAGTGCTGGGATTACAGGCTTGAGCCACCGCACCGGGCCGAAAAGTTTTTATTTATTGAAGCCTGTCCATTCCTCACTAATTAGGTCATATGAATAATGATAACTTTCTAATTTTTTTGTTGGAAGCTATTTTGAAGTGAGCACCTTCTCATAATTTCATTTAGGCCTTAGAAACTATAAAGTAAAGAAGTAATTGCATTGTGTTCACAGATCTCTAATCTGAAGTACACGCTTTTGTTGTTCTGTTCTTTGAACTCTACAATGTGATAAATCTCTACTAAAAAGTTATTATTTTAAATAAACTCTCAGATTCAGGAAGATTCCATGTAGCTCTTGTGAGAAGAAAAGTAAATCTATGTCAGGCAAATCAGCTAAATCAACCACTATTATTAGTTGAGTGATAGATATTTTTGTCCAAGTGTCTTGCCTATTCAAAAAGAGAACAAATCCAAATATAAGCTCAGAGAATCTTGAAATATTTGCATTCAAAGAAACCTCAGTTGTTCTCTATTCCTAAAATCCCTTGCTAGAAATCATTATTTCAATTACGTAAATTTAGACAACTCAGAAATGTAGTTTCTAGAAATAGAAATCGGAAATGGGAAAGTGTTCCAAGAAGTAGAAGTTTCTGTTTATAATTAGGGCAGGTTTGTAAAAAAACAAAATTGCAATAGCTTTAGAAACAGAATATTTCCCTAGTGTTTTTAGTGCAGAGAAGAGGCCCTGGAGGCCCCTACAGGGCCATCTGTACTAGAACAAATCAATTTCAGAAAAAAAAATAACAGCAGAAACAATCCCCATTACAAATGTACTTAAGACTAGTCAGCTACCTTACTGCTACCCCACTCTCAAACGACCACCAACTTACCCTGTTGATCAAGCAAAGCAAAGTTTATTAAAGTTTTTTCAGAAAGGATGAACAACATCTTGATAATCTCAATAGTACCTCAGAAAGGGAGGGCAAATAAAGATTTTTATAGGGTTTTGGGTTTGGTCTCAGTGGTTTAAGTTTATTAAACTTTTGCTGGACAAAAGTTTATTAAACCTGTTTACTCAGATGAGGAAATTATTTGTCTGGAAAAACTGATTTTCAGGAATTTTCTAAAGTCATTATTTTATATCATCATTTTCCTGCATAAAAGAGAAATTCAAAAGAATTTTTTCTGCATAAAAAAGAAACCCAACATTTCTTTCTCCTCAAATAAATGCTGGAGTCAAACTGACAGAGGTGGTTTTAGTCTACATTAAGCTCTGTGGATGCAGTTGGTCTCAATTCCAAAATTTCTGAGGAGATTATCTGGGAGACAAGTCTTTCTGCCTTCCTACTTCCTTGCCAATCCACACATTGTAGTCATCCTAATCCTCAACAAGATTCTTTTAAATTGCTATAGTATACTTTCAGGGACCTACTGGCTCCTCAAAATACTTTGCCATATGCTTGAAGATATATCCACATTTCTGATTAGAAATGAAAGGTTTAAAAGACAAGTGATTGGTTGAGCTAAAGCATTGGTTGAACTCCTTGAAATGAAAAAAATGACCAGACTATTGATTAACAAGGTTAAAAAGATGAAATAAATGCTTTCCCAGTTTTGAAAGGAGGAGGAGCCACAAAGAGAACACAAGGACTTTAACATCTAAAATGTGAAGGAGATGAGGAAGTGGACTTCAAAGGAGAAGCAAAAGATGCAGGTAGAACAAACAAAAACCACAGGATGGAGTGTTTGGGTCTAGCTAATGCAGACAACTCCAATTCTGTATAATGGGGAAATGTGAAAGATGAAATTGGTATATGAATAATTTAACCATTTAAAAATAAATCTGCAATTTTTTAATGTTTTTGAAGCATTTGAAATTGTCTGTTTTTACCTAACTGTTCATTGACCAAGTCAAGCCAAATACTATATAACCCCACATTTGTAGGATGTGGGGACCAAGAGTGCTCCGTATTTGATCCAAGTCTAGATCCAGATATAAAATAATTACCATCATATGTAACATGTTTTATAATTCCCTTCTTGTCTTTGTTTATAGAAGACATTAAAACATTAAGACAAAAAGACATTAAAACACTGCCTGTAGTGAAACAAAAGCTATTAGATGTTAGTACCACATAATTTAATTTGTGGAAAGTATAACACAAATATGCTATGTAGGTGTCATTTTTCCAGCATATGTTTCATCCTCCTAGCATTAGTTGTCTGACAAGAGGTGGCCACCTAAGAATACAGAATGACAGTTTCTTAGTAAGTAACTGTAAACATTTCTTCCTTGACTAGTGATGAAAGTCAACAATTAAGTCACAGCTTTCACATTAGCAGATTTGAAGAACACCGTCCAAACTTATCTATTTATTTTATATAAAGTGATCTTAAATCCTGTTTCTATTATCTATTTATTTTATATAACGTGATCTTAAATACTGTTTCTATAATGTACAATCAAGGCAGGATAACTCATTATGTTTTAAAGTATTTACAAATAATGTTAAACACAACCATTCTCTGCTTTGTTTATTGAGTTTATTAAATATTATGTATATACACCAGTGATTTTGAGATATCAGATGTTGTATTAGTCTGTTTTCAGGCTGCTGATAAAGTCATACCCAAGACTGGGAAGAAAATGAGGTTTAACTGGACTTACAGTTCCACATGGCTAGGGAGGCCTCAGAATTATGGTGGGAGGTGAAAGGCACTTCTTACATGGTGGCAGCAAGAGAAGATGAGGAAGAAGCAAAAGCTGAAACCCCTGATAAACCCATCAGATCTCATGAGATTTATTCACTATCAAGAGAATAACACAGGAAAGACTCGCCCCATGATTCAATTACCTGCACCTGGGTCCCTCCCACAATAAGTGGGATTTCTGGGAGATACAATTCAAGTTGAGATTTGGGTGGGGACACAGCCAAACCATATCAGATGTAAGTCATTTCTTTCAATCATAGGTATATCTCTCTGATGTATTAAATTTATATGGAAACTTTCTGATCATAGCACATAAAATGGATAAGATGAATATTTTAAAATAATGATTATTGTTGATGATGTTGACATCAATCCCATTAGCTCCTGCTTTTATTTATTGAGTTTTGTTCTTATTTTTGAGACAAATCCCACTCTGTCACCTAGGGTGCAGTGCAATGGTACAACTGCAGCTCACTACAGCCTCAACCTCCTGGGATCAAGTGATCCTCCCACCTCAGCCTCCTTGGTAGCTAGGACTTACAGGTGTGCACCATCATGATTGCCTAATTTAAAAAAAATTTTTTTTGTACAGTTGGAGTCCCATTGTGCCACCCAGGCTGCTCTTGGACTCCTGGGCTCAAGCCCAGGATCCTCCCACGTTGGCCTCCCAAAGTGCTGAGATTACAGGTACCTGGCTAGTTTATGCTTTTAAAATAGTAATTACGAGGGTAAGCAAAACTATCTTTATAATTTTAAATGTTATAAAAAAGGCTCCACTACCCAGAATGAGTCTGAAAACTAAAACAATGGCTTAATTCTCCATCTTTTCCCATAATCATTATTTTCCTTTCACTTTATATTTTTGAGTCAAAAAATTGCATACTCAATAGTCTTTATATAATATTCTGTCTTATAAATTATTAGAGTATGCAAAGGGATGATTTTTTGGCTTTGCTACCAACACATATAAACTACATTAACACAAATTTGCAACAGATAATTTACTGTATTTTTGTGCTTCATTCTTTAATCAAATGTTAGTCTTTTAAAAAGGAGGTACTGTTTGTGGTTTCTGGCTAAGGTAAATTTAGAACAGATATGCCAAAGAACCCTTACATTCTTTTTTTTTTTTTTTAATTTTATTTTAGATATGGGGGTACATGTGCAAGTTTGTTACATGGATATATTGCATAATGGTGAGATTTGTGCTTGTATTGAACCCGTCGCCCAAATAGCATGCATGGTACTCAACAGGTAGTTTTTCAATCCTTGCCTCCCTCTCTTCCCCCTTTTAGAGTTCCCCGTGTCTACTGTTCCCAGCTTGACGTCCTTGTGTACCCAAGGTTTAGCTCCCACTTATAAGTGAGAATATGCTGTATTTGGTTTGTTGTTTCTGCATTAATTCACTTAGGATAATGACCTAGTTTCATTTATGTTGCTACAACGGACATGACTTTACTCTTCTTTAGGACTGCACAGTATTCCATGGTGTATATGTACCACATTTTCTTTATCCATCCCATCATTAGTGGGCACCTAGGTTGATTCGATGTCTTTGCTATTGTGAACAGTGCTGCAATAAACGTACGAGTGCAGGTGTCTTTTTGGTAGATATACAGTAATGGGTCAAATGGTAGCTCTACTTTTAGTTCTTCAAACTGCTTTCCACAGAAGCTGAATAAATTTGCATTGCTACTGACAGTATATAAGTATTCCCTGTTCTCCACAACCTCGCCAACATCTGTTATTTTTTGACTTTTTAATTATAGCTATTATGACTGGTGTGAGTTGGTATCTCATTGTGGTTTTGATTTGCATGTCTCTGGAACCCAAAAAAGAGCCTGAATTGCCAAAGCAATCCCAAGTGAAAAGAACAATGTGGGAGGCATTGCATTACCTGAATTCAAACTATGGTACAGGCTTCAGTAACCAAAACAGCATGGTGCGGGTACAAAAACAGACACATAGACGAAAGAAACAGAATAGAGAAGCCAAAAATAAAACTGCACACTACAACCAACTGATCTTCGACAAAGCTGACAAAAATAAACTGTCTATCCAGAATCAATAAGGAACTTAAAAAAGTCAACAAGAAAAAACACATGACCCTATTAAAATGTGGGCAATGGATGTGAACACACACTTCTCAAAAGACAACCAAACAGCCAATAAACATATGAACCCTCACTTTGTAAAGCAATAGTTAAAACTAGCCCTCTTTCCACCCTCCAGCTGCAGAAAGGCTCAGAGTCATCAGGAATGAAAATGTCTGGGGAAATTGCTTTGTGAAGATTGTCAAAGTGTTATTTCTTTCTTCCTGCCTTTCTGCTCAGAGAAGGGAATTATTATTGTCTTCCTCAATTAAGTTGGGTGGTGTTCAAAAGAGAACCCCTAAGAGAACTTGGTATGTATTTCTTGAAATTGGGTGGCCACAACAACTGATACCTGACTCATATGTACACAATTTTTAAAGGTTAAATTCTGGTGGGAGTTGCCACTGTAATGAAGAGAAGCAAAATATCTGTAATAGAAACATGTCAGCCTTCTACCTGGGAGGGCAGAGGTGACTGTTTTCTAAAAGTCAGCTGTGCTACCTGCAGAAGTGAGCTAGAATTGAATTACCTAGCTCATGCTAACATGCAAGACCTGACTGGATGGTTAGGTCAACCCAACAGAAAAAGCCTTCCTGCATGGAAGCCAGGAGCTGAGGAAGAAGCTATAAACAGCCAGTTGGATGAATGTGTCACTGAAAACACGAAAGGCTGCTATTGGAGGTAAAGTGTAGAAATGGGAGTACATCTTCTAACAAACTACAAAATCACCACATGAGAAAGGTAGCATTTGAGCACTCACAAATAGAGAACTCCAAACACAAATGTAAAGAACACCAGACAAATCAAAATTGGCTAAACTTCCACTTCCAACTGTTGTGGTAAGAGACAGAGAACTCCCTAGTAGCAAAGAAGACAGAGAGAAATAAATAGTGAGGCAACCTTTTATGGCCTTTCCCGTGCAGGGTTCTGATCTCAACAAGCCTAGGTGTTTGGGGAGGGACTGGAGGAGGACCAAGCCTTCAATCAAATGAGAGAGTGGAGTTTGTATACTGATGTGGTTAATGTTTTAACACCTGGAAAAATGAGATTATTTGTTAACTCTTGAGAAAGTCTAGAAAACCGAAGGCATCTGAGAGATCCAGAAAATAGGAAAAGGATTTGATCAAGCTTTTAAGAAGAGTAATGGGGAAAAAAGTAACAAATTCATTTTCTGTTGGGTCCAGACTGTGTCCTTTTCATTTGGTAAATTGGTTATACATTTTTAGCTGCTCATGTTTGTATGGCATTTCATAGCTTATGGAATAATTTTCTATAATTATCAAATTTGACCATCACCAAAAACTTGCCTATACCAGAGCAGACATCATGGATTTCTTCTATTGAGGTGAGAAAACTAAGGCTAAAAAAATGTGAACTTTCTTACTCAAGGCTGGATAACTACCACCACCAAGGCAAGACTTCTCGTTAGCATTCTTTCCTCTGCTCTTTGCTCTCAAATGGAACTTGCCAGGGATAAGTAGATTAGAGTGTCACCCATTCATTCATTCATTCATAACTACCAACTACCCCGTTTCTCTATCCTTGTTGTGGTGGTGGTCATTTAAGTTTTAGGCTAAATATACCTCTGCTAACTCAACTATTCTACCCCTAAGTAGAAACTTAGGCGGATAATCTTACTGCCCACATACAACTAGTGAAAATCTCCTGATTCTTTTTGTTGTTAAACTGCTTTACCAATGTCTAATTTACACAGAATAAACCACACAAACTTAAATGCACACTTTGATACATTTTGAAATATGTATCTAAGAAATCGTCACCACAGTAAAGATAATTAACATGCATCAAACCCATTCATTTTCTCCTGAGCAATCCCATCCTCCTATACCTTCTAACCTTCTTCCCAGAAAAGGACTAATCTACTTTTTGTTACTGTTGATTAATTTGCATATTCTAGCATTTTGCAAAAATAGAATCATATAGTATATTCTCTTTCTTTTCTTGGCTTCTAATACATGGCATGATTTGGGGCCAATTCATTCACAATGTTGTGTGTATCAATAGTGTGTTTGGTTTTGTGGGTTAGTACTATTGTAGCTTTTGCTTATCTGTCCTTGTGTTGAAGGTCATTGGGTTGTTTCGGGCTATTACAAATAAAGCTTCTATAAACATTTTTTGGAAAGTCTGTGGGTGAATACCCTCTTTGATAAATATCTAGGAGTGGAATGGCTGGACAGTATAATAGTTGTATATTTATTTATTTATTTATTTATTTATAAGAAACTGTCAACCTGTTTTCCAAAGTGGTTGTACCATCTCATATTCCTATCAGCAGCTTACGAGAGTTCCATTTTCTCCATATCCTTGCTAATATTTGATATAACCAGTTTTTTTATTTCAATTATCCCAATAAGCTTTTCAGGATAATACAGAGTGACTTTTAACATGAATTTGTCTAATAACAAATGAAATTGGATTTTCCAATCCAAATATCTTCTTTAGTTAAAAGTATATTTAAGTTTTTTTGATTATTTTTATTAGCCCTTTTGTTTTCATATTTGTGAGTTTGAACATCCTTCTTATATTCTAGATGTAATTCATGTTTTATAATTAGCAAATATTTTCTTCTAATCTGTTGCTTCTTTCTTGATTCTCTTAATAGTGTTTGTCTGAGAGCAGAAGATTTTAGTTTGGATGAAGTACAATTCATCATTTTTTCTTTAGTAAATTATACTTTCAGTGTCATAGCTAAGAAATCTTTGCCTAGCCCAGATCACAAATCATTCTGTTTTGCTTATTCCTAGAAATTCAAATTTTAGACTTCATTTTTTAATCTAAATTTTTGTAAATGATGTGAGCTGTGCTTTTTATCCTCTTTTTGCATATAGAGCTACAATTGTTGCTTCACCCTTTGTTAAAAAGAATATTCTTTCTCCAAATTGCCTTTGAAACAAATATCAGTTGTCCAAATACATATGGATTTATTTCTAGATTTTCTATTCTGTTTTATTAATCTACTTATCAGGTTTGACACTGTACTCATGATTTCTGTCATTTTAGAATGTCTTGAAATTAGATAGGGTCAGTCTTCCAACTTTGTCATTCTTTTTAAAAGACATTATAAAATTTATAAAAATTTTAGAATCCATTTGTCAATTTCTACAAAAAAGTCTTCTTGAATTTTAACTGAAATTGCTTTGAATCTGCAGATTTATTTGAGGAGAACTGACACCTTAAGAATACTGAGTCATTGGACTCAATGCAAAGACCATTTATTTGGGTCTTTGTGTGTGTGTGTGTGTGTTTTATTATACTTTAAGTTCTAGGGCACATGTGCATAACGTGCAGGTTTGTTACATACGTATACTTGTGCCATGTTGGTGTGCTGCACCCATCAACTCGTCAGCACCCATCAATTCGTCATTTACATCAGGTATAACTCCCAATGCAATCCCTCCCCCCCCCGCCCCGTGATAGGCCCCAGTGTGTGATGTTCCCCTTCCCGAGTCCAAGTGATCTCATTGTTCAGTTCCCACCTATGAGTGAGAACATGCGGTGTTTGGTTTCTGTTCTTGTGATAGTTTGCTGAGAATGATGGTTACCAGCTGCATCCATGTCCCTACAAAGGACACAAACTCATCCTTTTTTATGGCTGCGTAGTATTCCATGGTGTATATGTGCCACATTTTCTTAATCCAGTCTGTCACTGATGGACATTTGGGTTGATTCCAAGTCTTTGCTATTGTGAATAGTGCCGCAATAAACATACGTGTGCATGTGTCTTTATAGCAGCATGATGTATAATCCTTTGAGTATATACCCAGTAATGGGATGGCTGGGTCATATGGTACTTCTAGTTCTAGGTCCTTGAGGAATAACCATACTGTTTTCCATAACGGTTGAACTAGTTTACAATCCCACCAACAATGTAAAAGTGTTCCTATTTCTCCACATCCTCTCCAGCACCTGTTGTTTCCTTACTTTTTAACGATTGCCATTCTAACTGGTGTGAGATGGTATCTCATTGTGGTTTTGATTTGCATTTCTCTGATGGCCAGTGATGATGAGCATTTTCTCATGTGTCTGTTGGCTGTATGAATGTCTTCTTTTGAGAAATGTCTGTTCATATCCTTTGCCCACTTTTTGATGGGGTTGTTTGCTTTTTTCTTGGAAATTTGTTTGAGTTCTTTGTAGGTTCTGGATATTAGCCCTTTGTCTGATGAGTAGATTGCAAAAATTTTCTCCCATTCTGTAGGTTGCCTGTTCACTCTGATGGTAGTTTCTTTTGCTGTGCAGAAGCTCTTTAGTTTAATTAGATCTGATTTGTCAATTTTGGCTTTTGTTGCCATTGCTTTTGGTGTTTTAGACATGAAGTCCTTGCCCAAGCCTATGTCCTGAAGGGTATTGCCTAGGTTTTCTTGTAGGGCTTTTATGGTATTAGGTCAGAGAAAGAAATAAAGGGTATTCAGTTAGGAAAAGAAGTCACATTGTCCCTGTTTGCAGATGACATGATTATATATTTAGAAAACCCCATTGTCTCAGCCCAAAATCTCCTTAAGCTGATAAGAAACTTCAGCAAAGTCTCAGGATACAAAATTAATGTGCAAAAATCACAAGCATTCTTATACACCAGTAACAGACAAGCAGAGAGCCAAATCATGAATGAACTTCCATTCACAATTGCTTCAAAGAGAATAAAATACCTAGGAATCCAACTTACATGTTGGATGTGAAGGACCTCTTCAAGGAGAACTACAAACCACTGCTCAGTGAAATAAAAGAGGGCACAAACAAATGGGAGAACATACCATGCTCATGGATAGGAAGAATCAATATGGTAAAAATGGCCATACTGCCCAAGGTCATTTATAGATTCAATGCCATCCCCATCAAGCTACCAATAAGTTTCTTCACAGAATTGGAAAAAACTGCTTTAAAGTTCATATGGAACCAAAAAAGAGCCTGCATTTCCAAGACAATCCTAAGTCAAAAGAACAAAGCTGGAGGCATCACGCTACCTGACTTCAAACTATACTACAAGGCTACAGTAACCAAAACAGCATGGTACTGGTACCAAAACAGAGATATAGACCAATGGAACAGAACAGAGTCCTCAGAAATAACACCACACATCTACAGCTATCTGATCTTTGATAAACCTGAGAGAAACAAGAAATGGGGAAAGGATTCCCTATTTAATAAATGGTGCTGGGAAAATTGGCTAGCCATAAGTAGAAAGCTGAAACTGGATCCTTTCCTTACTCCTTATATTTGGGTCTTATAAAATTTATCCCAGCAAATTTCTATAGATTTTCGTGTACAGAGCTGGGACATTAGTTAGATTTGTCCGTCTCTGACTGAGAGACCACATAAACAAATTTTCTGAGACACAAGAACTATACACTTCATTTCATAGAGAGGAAGGAAACACACTTAACCCCTCATACAAACAGTTGTGTATTAAATGAGGCAATGAAATCTCCTGTGGTTCATGTTGACATGGTTGCTAAGGGTAGGAATGAAGGGTAGTAGTAGGATCATGGTTGCAGTGAGCTGTCTTAAGAAGGACTTAGGGTGAGACTAACATTCTCAGAGAGAATGAAGTCTAAGAATCTGCTAAGTTTTTTGTAGTGAAATTTAAAAAATTTTAGACTTACCTAAAATGGCTACTTCCTTGCCCTTAACAAAGTCATAATGATATATTATTTATTTCAGTATCACAGAGCTCAACTGATTAGATGAAATAACTTCTTTAATGCTAATTAACATAAAGTCAGCTTCTGTTTAATATTAGCAAAATTCACTGTCTGGCAACCCTTAAAAACTGAACAGTCAATAATTTGTAGAGGATGGTATAGGCACTGACCTCCCTAGAGTCAAAAAGCTACATGACTTTAGAACTTCTTGTGAGACCTTAGGGCTCTATGTGCAACTAGATAATAATGTTAAATACAAATTCACATGATTTTAACAAAGAAGACCATTTGAGTTCACACACTTCGTGCATTTCTTTCCCTCTTGCACAATCCTGAATCATTTTAGACTGTGAGGAAAATATTGGTATTAAAATGCCTTGCAGCTATGTTAACTCCCTTGAGTGGCAGTTGACAGTTCTGAAAGGCTGTGGCCTTGTAGGCTGATGAGGTTTCTACCCATCCTGAATTCCAAACAGAGAGATTTATTTTTAACTTCACTATCAGTGCACATGACTGTCCTTGCAGGGAAAATGAGCCAAAATGACATGATTCTATTGCTGAGGTGAAAGGAATTGAGGTGCAGTCTTAGTTTCACATGATCCTTAAGGATAGTGGATAGCTTTTCAAAAAGAATGGTAACAAAAAAAAAATAAAATAAACAGTGATTTTAGTGAACTATTCAGGCATACCAGATGTTTACTACTGAGACAATGAAAAGTTAAAGGGATTATTTTAGATTAATTCTATCTAATTCTAGATTATTCAACCCACACCTGATAATTCAAATGCTGATGTTTAATGGTGATAGTGCAAAGACTAATTTAAGGAGATTCCATGTCACTCATTTCACAGAAGACATGTTCAATCCTACCAACATATTTATCTCCGTGAGAAGTTTATTCAACTCACGTATCATTCAGCTCCTCATCAATCACTAAGCTGTCAAACTCAAACTTCAATTCACTTGATTCAACACTTACTGGGCAAATAGCATGTGCAAAGATTAAGTTGGAACTGGAGGAGACTCCAAGATAAATTGCACATAGTCTTCATTCTCCAGAGAGCCACAGTCCAATAGGGAAGAGAAATACACATTCACAATGTTAAAACATGGTAAACTGGTATTTCTATTATTAAGTTGTAGAAGGAGAGATGAATTCTGGCTATGTGCAGAAACATAGAACAAGCACTCTCTTTTCCATTATTGATGACTTCTGCCACCTCTTTATAAATCTCAGCTTTTGCTCATTATGTTATGACACATTATCAAGTAGAATGCTTTCAGATGCAAGCACAATAATAATTAACACTGGCTTAAATGAGAGAAAGAAATCTCACACACACAAAAGATAATCTGGAAGTAAGTGGTTCTAATTGTTGTACAGAACATCACGATATCATTAAGAATCCAGACTCTAAGTCTCCGCTCTGTTGGAGAACTTGACTTGTAATCATTTATTATAGCTTGTTACCTCCTGGTTGCAAGATGCCTGCCTCAAGCATTACGTGCTATACAACCCATCCAAAGTAAGAAGAAAGGGGCAAGATTTCTCAGTATTTCTTTATATCTAGGGAAAATATTCTGCCCAGTAGGTCCCCAGAATACTTCTCTTACATCTTATTTGTCAGTACCAGGCCACCTTTACTTATAAATGAGCATTTAGCAAATGGGAAAACATTCACTTTACCTGTCTTTGGCCAATCATTATACATTTTCTGAAGCTGTGGAGGTTCATGCTTTCCCTGAGAGCATTACTGCTCAAACAAAACTGAGAATCTATAAATTAAAGGAGTTTATAGAAGGGAGACAGTTGACAACCAACAGTGTCTGTGCGAACACATTCACATTCATGTAACTAAGTACTTAGATTATGCAATCACCCAAACTGAAATGACTACAAGGTTGAGCTCAGAACCAATACTCCAAAATATGGTGCTTTAACTCACTGAACTGAAAAAAACTCAAAGTCTGTCTGATCTTCTCTTTTCCTGTCTCTCATTTATCTCCTAAAGCACAGAATGAAGCTGTTCTCTGAAGTTCCCATATATGATTAAAGTCTGGGCCTACCACAGAAGAAAACAATTAACCCTGGTACCGTCTTTGAATTTTTATTAACTGAACTCATATCCCTGAAAGAAAGACTGGAAGTCTGTCAACACACAGGCTTGTCACAAACCATTGCCTGCTCTGTGGGCCCAACAGACTTTGTCCTAAGCCATTGAATGTTCTTCAAGCCCATTGGATTCCTCTAAAAATCACTTACTCCCTTCCCTAAAATCATCCATACTTCCCCATCTCCCTTTAGCCTAAGAAGAAGGGTGCATTAATCATCTGTACCCCTTTTTGTGGTGTGGCGATTACTCTGTGATTTCTCCCCCTGCACATTAATAAATTTGCATGCCATTTCTCCTATTAATCTGCCTTTTGTCAGATTAATCTGCCTTTGATTTTCAGAGGCCTTCAGAGGGCAAAGATAAAACTTTCCCTTTGCCCCTACAAACCTTCACTACATCTAAAAATACATCTAAAATAATCCTAGCCAATAAGTCAATCATGGGGCCAAAGACCATCATGGCCCAGTTAGGGGACAGGTATTAGAGTATGTTATGGGACAGGCATATAGATATATGATGCTCAGTCCATATTCCAATCGCCTGAGTAGCTTTTCAAAATATTAATGCCCAGGTTCCTAGAGATTCGAATTTTCAGAATTGGTCCACGGTAAGACCTGGAATTTATGTTTGTTTGTTTTGTTTTTTGGCAGGTTTGTTCATTTTACATCTCCTAGGCAATTTTTTAACATAACTGACCCAAAAAGCCTAAGCTTGACTACATTAAACAGGTTTTTTTTGACGATAGGCAGCCAAACTCTTTTCTTGAGCATTTACTTTAGAATACTTACAAATGTAAATTTTTCTCTGTCCCTTTGAAATGTATGTGAATCTTTTGCTAGTTTTATAATTCAGAAAATGTCATCCTCAAGAATCTGGGAACTATCTCTTTGAAATCTGAACATAGGAGGAGATAGAATCTCAGACATTTTGGGAGAGTAGCAGCATATCTTCATGGAATAGTCACCAATTAGCAAACACAGAGGGCCTAATCACAGAGCAAACATTTGCAAACTCAGTTATAACTCATCGTGTTCAATATATCCCATTGATCAACATCTTCCCTGAGGTCCTCCAGTACTTTTTCCCCAGCTCAGAGTTCAGCGCTAAACACTTAAAAACCCTCCTACCCTTTTCCTCAGCAGAGTTGGGTATGGATACTTGATCTATACTGTCTGCCCTGTATCAGGCAATAGTATTGGAATAAAATCAATGTTTTCTCATCCTGTCCAGTGTAATTTTTTATCATAATCACAATTAAGAATTTCCAAATGTCTCTAGAGGACCTACTGTCAGTCTACTTAACCTCAACAGACCTTCATCTTCCCTTCTGTTAATAGACCTTCCTTATGAATGGGGCATGAGGACTCATTGAGATAGGCACACTTCCTGACCTAAGATGGTGGGCACCCAGTAGTTGCTTGTTTCTTTCTTCCCCCAAGGGACAATATGTGCACAGATAAAGGTTAAACAACCTGACTTCCAGAAGCTTCATTTTATTTATTATAGGTCTACAGTGTTACAGTGGTCTATGTGTTAATACAATCATCCAGAAAATAATTTCACTTCATGTGGACTGCTCTAACTAATCTAGAGATGTTAATTATGTTTTAAGAGTACAGAGTAGACGAAGCACTGAAACCAAGAATTGATTTACATTTTCAGGACAATGAGCAGAGGTGATTGTAATCGGGGTTTCATCTCTCAAGTCAACAAAAGAATGTTCATATAGGCTTATCATCTTTTTCATCACATCTCTCTAACCCAGCAGTCCCCTACTTTTTTGGCACCAAGGAATGGTTTCAAGGAAGACAATTTTTCCATGTTCGTGAGTAGGGGGAGATGGTTTCAGGATTAAACTGTTCCACCTCAGAACCTCAGACATTAGTTAGATTCTCATAAGGAGCCACAATCTAGATACCTCACATTCATGGTTCACAATAGGATTCGCACTCCATTGAGAATCTAATGCCACTGTTGATCTGACAGAAGGTGGAGTTCAGGCAATAATGCTCGCTCACCTGCTGCTCACCTCCTGCTGTGTGGCCTGGCTCCTAACAGGCCACAGTCCAGACTGGTACTGTGGGGGGACACCCTGCTTTAACTTACATTTCTCTTTGTCTGAATATAGAATTGAATTCTTTCTGTGGACTTCTTCCTCTACTCCACTACACCTGCGGCCCACCTTATTACTGGTTCTGGACTCTTATTTACTCTTCTTCTTAGTACTTAATTTTAAATGCATGTTTTTTGCATCCTCTCATTTGAGCTTCATACTAACCCTATGAGGAAGGCAGGCCACATAAACCCCTTTCATAGATAACTACACTGGAAAAGAAATGCTTTCCATTATCCAGGTAGATAGATGGTAATTGGAGGAAACAAGACAAAATTCCCCATTTAAATCTAAGTTCAGTATATTTTCTATGTGACCATGTGACATATTTTAGGATATATAGTGTATAATATAAAATATGAAAGTATATATACTTTTATATGTTGAATTTTCATTAAAATATTAAAGTATAGATATCTGAGTTCTTTCACTGAACTCAATAGTAAGAAAATAAAAAACTCAATTTACAAATGGGCAAAGAATCTAAATAGACATTACTCAAGAAAAGACACACAAATGGCCAACAGGTATATGAAATGTTCAACTAGTCATCAGATAAATGCAAATTAAAGTCACAATCACATATCACTTCAAACCTCTTAGAATGGTTGTCATCAGAAAGACAAAAAACAGCAAGTGTTGGCAAATAGATAAAGAAAAGAAAACCCTTGTGCACTGTTGGTTGGAATGTAAATTAGTCCAACCATTATGGACAACAGTATGGAAACTCCTCAAAATATTAAAAATAGGACAATCACATGATACAGCAATTCCACTATTGGGTATATACCCCAAAGAAAGAAAGAAATTATTATATTAAAGAGATATTTGCACTCCTGGCTCCTTGCTTCATAAGAACCAAGATATGGAAACAACATAAGTGTCAGTCACTGGATGAGTCGATAAAGAAAATGTGATCTATACACAATGGAATACTATTCAGCCTTTAGAAAGAAGAAAATCCCATCATTTGTGACAACATACATGAACCTGGAGGACATTATATTGAGAGAAGTAAGACAGGCACAAAAGAACAAATGCTGCATGGTCTCACATGAGGAATCTAAAGGTGAACTTGAAGTAGAGTAGAATAATGGTAAAAGAGGCTAGGGGTGGTGAAAGGGAAATGTTAATCAAAGGATACAAGATTTCAGTTACATAGAAGACATAAATTTGAAGAGTCTATCATACGACATTGTGACTATAGTTAAGAACAATATATTCATGGAAATTGGGGAGAGTAAATTTTAAATGCTCTCACCACAGAAAATGTTAAGTGTGTGAGATAATGAATATGTAAATGAGCTCTATTTAGCCATGTCAAAATATATACATGTTTCAAATAAAAACATGTACATGATAAATATATACAATTGTCAATCATGAAATAAAACAATATTTTAGCTCCTATGACTTATTCACTTCTCTTCTTTAAACTAACTGCCTGACTGAATTCCTGGATGTTCTTAGTACTGTTTGTTGCCTATTAACTGAATTTATACTTTTTAAATATCACTGAAGAAAACTCTTAATTAGACTAAGTTATTGCTGGACTCTGCCAATTCTGGTCCACCTGCTTGGCTGAAAGGTTTCCAATATTCAACATTGTGGTGGCCTGCCTCCTATATAACAAAGCCTACCTGGGGTTTATTTTCTTCTTACCTGTCTCTTTGTTTTGAAGCTTGACTCCAAATTTGGACATGTTATAATCTGTGATAGAGGCATATAAGGACTGGATAAATTCAATTGCCATAGAAAAGCTTTCCTGGCTGACAAAAAAAAAAAAAAAAAAAAAAAATAGGGGGATGAATATTGTGATGGACTTGCCACAGTCCTGTCCAAACCATCTTTTTCATGGCCAAGCCCAAAAACGAGAGAGGAAGTTTGCCTTCTGATGGAAATCGAAGTCTCCATCATGGACCTCCAGCCATTAAAGGACACAAATGATTTACTCCTCAAGGGAATCTGAGTAAAAGCAATTCCACTGACAGAAAATCTTAAGAGGTGGTGTAAAGGAAAGTTAATATTTAATGAAATACATCTTTTTATTGCATGAAAAACACAAAACCTCCCCAAAAGAAAATTAGGCTTAAAATAGTTACTAGTAATTAAGAATTGATAAAGATAACCAGATGTTTGTTTCCTTAAATTTTGCTCAAATTTACTTTCCTTTGCCCTGGTGCTTTTATATTTAAAAAAATTATGATGCTAGGTTTCAAAATATAACATTTTACTGGATCCCACCCCTCATAACTAACACCTATCTTATTCCCTTTACTGAATGACCTCAGTGTTGCACAATCAGGTGAAATGATGAGATCCTAGTTTGGAAGGAGACTGTGTGACTCAAGTTTTGATTCTGTATGTGTCACTTCCTAGAAGAAATGAGCAAATGACTTTTCTCAATAACACCATTTTCACTTATTTTTCTATCTGAAATACATTTAGGCTAGCAAATGTTTCAAATGGAAATGTCTCCTGGCACCGTCTACCTTTCTTTATTGCTTACTGTGAATTATTAACATCAGATTCATACCTAGCTTGCTAAGGACTGAAGAGAAGGTTTCACTTTTAAAGGTTAAAAAATAATATGCAGCTACATGGACAGCCAGAAAGATGCAGGGAACAATGTTTAAACACTGGGCACTAAGACAGTCCCAATTTTAACAAGGAAGAAAAATAACAGCAGGAGGAAAGGGAGTGACAGGTAAAATTAGTCTATTTTTAGGGTACTCCTGAAAATTCTTGCTACAGGCACTGTTGTCTAAGGTAAGACATTAAAATTAGTTTTAAATAAGTCAATTGCTTAAGTGCCAGTTTTCTGTATTTATATCCCATTCACTCCCTCTTTGTAGCAGAAAGGAGGAGGGGTAAAAGGGAAACAACTGACAAGACACTAGCATGCATGAGCCTTCCTTTTTTAGTCAGTGTGAGGACAGTATGTCTAGCATATGTGTTCAATAGAATTGGGTGCCTATAGGTAGGAATATGGGCCAAATCTGCAGGAATGATTCCCTGGAGACTGTGAAAGTTCATGTCCCAGATAGGAATGTATGTCAAGAAGTTGGAGTAAACATCTACCTAGTCCTGTATGGAAATCAACACTGTTCCAGCATTTTCACTACTGGTACAGAGAGAGTGAGGGAAGGTAGGTGGGGAGGGCAGCCCTTGGCACGGTAGTGACATTCTCATTTAGGTCACCACAATAGTGAAATTTCTCCAACAGGAAAAATGATCCAAGAGGGAGTCAGAGCAGAATGGGAAGAAGCTACATTGGTACAGAAGCCAGCAGACATAGTTGAAGGTACACAAGAGGTATCACTTTGGTAATGGCCTAGAAACAACCGGGGAGTTCCCAGTTGTGCCCCGGAACTTCTGAGGGTCTGTCAAGTCAGCAGATTCTGGGATAAAACAGTAATTAAATTACCAAAATAAACCAGCAAAAACAAAGATAGTTAAGAGCTCACATTTCATAGGCAGTGCATAGACCATTGATTTTCTGCTAGTACTACTATTTCTCAGATATCTATGTCTGGTTGAGTCATCAAGATGTTCTCCATGGAACTGTGGGCAGCGTACATTAGGTTGTAATAGGACTGCACTTACACATAAAACTCATGAGGCAACTTCCAGTATCACGTAAGTTTTTAACCATGACCAAAAGACTGGTGGCTAATCACCAGTCTGTCACTTGAATTTATTGGTTTATCCATTCATTGAGTACCACTATAAACACAAACTCAGTGACATCCTGTACCCAAAATAAAAGATCTATTTTTAGAGGAAAGGGCTGAAAAATTTCAGTGATGAGAAGTTTCCTGAAGACTAAAACATAGAACCAATACTATTTCCATACAAACTTTTATCTCCAAATGAACATGGGTAAATTATTGATGATGAAGCCAGGAGCTATGTCTCCATCAAATCCAAAGCAAGTGTTCATTCATCAAATATTTACTGGGTGTCTACTTGGTGCCCAGCACTATAATGGACTGCGGAAATATTTGTGAGCCAAGGAACACAGTTAATGCTCTGACAGAAATGATAGTTTAATGGGTAGTTGGACAGTAATGAAATAACCACAGTAACAAATGTGAATTACTAGTGAAGAAAAGTGCCCTGAAAGAAAAGGATCCTAGTTCATTCATTGATGGAGAGGGGCACTTAGAGCAAGTTACCTGACCTTGACTGGGGACCAAGCACGAAATCCCTAAGAGGTGACAGGTAGAGAGAGAGGTCTGAAAGATTGAGTTAACCAGGTAAGATTAACTCAACGTTAACTTATGCCAAGGTGACTAAATAACACATTAGAACCCCTGTAATTTGAAAATAAAAATCCATGGCAAGAGAGGCAGCTTAGCCTTCAGCCAGTTTGATCTTTACAATCACATAAAATGTGCAAGACCACAGTCACAAGGATAGGGAGAAGTAAAATGTTTTTAAAGTGGCAGACACAATCTTACAAATTTTGCTAACAGTCCCATCTTTTATATTAAATGCACATTTTCCCCCTGTTTTGAAGTCTGTTAGGTTTAGAGTCTCAACCAGATACTCAATGCATACAGCACTAGTCTGGCTTATATACCTGCAGTGCCCCAAAGATCATGAGCCCCATTATTTATCATCTATGTTGCCATTACGTGTAGTGACAGATAATTCCCCATAAGTATGTAGTGCAATTTGAAGTATTCTTGGCCTCAAAATTTCATTAGTGTATTTAAAGAGCCAACTGTCAAGAAGTAGAAAGAGCAACGTAAAAATAAAAAAAAGATACAGACTTGACCTTGGGGATTTAACATACATGAGGCTTTTGTCTTCACCCGTTAAGTTTCTGTGACCCTGAGAAGTCACTTATTCACAGTTTACTAAACATTACTATCAAATATAACAAGAGGAGGTTGTTATTTAGCCCTTCCTCCAGGTTTTTTTTTTTTTTTTTTTTTTTTTTTTTTTTTTTTTTTTTTTTTTTTAAGACAAGGTTGCACTTGCCGTCCAGGTGATAGTAATAAAAACCAGGGCCAAGTTCCCTGCTGTTTCCCATTTTAGGGTTAATGGGAAGTTTTATTTTCCCCTCTAGTATTGTGATTTATCTTGAAAAAAAGTTTTCAGTTCACCGTAGCATCTATTTCCTGGGCTCAAGTGATCCTCCCACCTCAACCTCCTGAGTAACTGGGACTACAGGCACACGCCACCACCCCTGGCTAATTTTTGTATTTTTTGTAGAGACAGAGTTTTGCAGTGTTGCCCAGGCAGGTCTCAATTTCCTGGGTTCAAGTGATCCGCCGGCCTCAGTCTCCCAAAGTGTTGAGATTTCAGGTGTGAGCCACTGCACATGGCCCTCCTCTAGCTTTTAAGGGTAGAACAACACAACCTTAAATGCATCAATGCCAGAAAACCTTATTTGCTCTGTTCTAATTTTATAGTTTTTGAAAAAATAATATAGTACTTCCTTCTTAGTTTCATGAACTCTTATTCCCCAACCATATCAGAAAGTGAAGCTACTATTTATTTTGTACCAATTTGAGGAAAAAATAAGATAGGTATAATTATAAACAATTTGAGTTCTACGAGAATGTAATAATCATCATTTTGAGCACTCGTGTTCCAGACTTTATTATTAGTAAACATGAATTATCTGATTTAACCTTCAAAACAATTATATGAAGTAGGTATTATTACTATCTCCATTTTACAGAGGAAAACACTGAGGCCTGAGGAGACTAAGTAACTTCTCAAGGTGGTATAGTTAGTAAGAGTCAGAATGGGATTTTCATCTTGAGTGTGTGCTCTGAATTTCCTCCTACCTATGCACAAAGCATGTAACTCTTTACCGATGGTTGCATTTTGAAAAAGGTGATTGATTAAGCATGCTGAATTGGAAGGTAAATTCTTAGTGTACTCTTTTTCTCTATTTATAAACTCAAATATTTGCAGCAGCAAACTCCCCAGGTATCATTCTTTAATGCCCTCCCCTCGCTAGGAGTCATGAAGTACTTCAGGTAACAAGTCAACCCACCTGCTTTCTAGGTTATTCCTCCAGCCCCACCATCTTGTGTAGAATCTCCAAGCAGATATTCACTTCTTGCTTAGACCCAGACATGTTTCACTCTCTCTCCGAAAATTCAATATAGCATCCTGCAGGGACGAATAAATTCATAAACCAGAAAGAAATTAGTAGTGCCATCGTTATCAGCACTTTGTGAGAAAACCATAGAGAATTTCTAGGGAGGCGTAAAAATATCCCAAAGTCCACACCCCCTTTCCTGCTTTTTAAACAAACTTCCTCAAGGGCATTTGAAACCATAGTTTCAGCTTGCTATGAGACGTATTAATAAATTTGAGAATATTCTGAGAGTGAGAATGCATTTTCTTTTTAGTTTTGTCTTTCAAAGACTGCATTTCATGCTCTTGTGTAACTTTGGAAATAACAAAACTTGGTTTCTGTGTCTGAAAATTCAAACCCAAAATTGTTTAAAGGATAGAGTATGTGTTAGTCTGTTATCGGGCTAGTAAAAACATACTCAAGACTGGGTAATTTATAAAGAAAAAGAGGTTTAATTGACTCACAGTTCCACATGGCTGGGGAGGCCTCACAATTATGGCAGAAGGTGAAAGAGGAGCAAAGTCCTATTTTACATGGCAGCAGGCAAGAGCGCTTGTGCAGGGGAACTCCCCTTTAGAAAACCGTCAGATCTTGTGAGACTTATTCTCTATCACGAGAACAGCATGGGAAAGACCCACCCCCATGATTCAATTACTTCTCATTGGGTCTCTCCCACAACACGTGGGAATTATGGAAGCTACAATTGAAGATGAGATTTGGGTGGGAACATAGCCAAACCGTATCAGAGCATAAGAAGATAATTTTTAAATTTGACCTTCAACAGTTCATTCCTTGGTAGCTAAAGTATGCAGATTCCATAATGACAAAGTAAGACTCTGAACACCAAATCCTTTCAGGTGATATGAAACTAGAGCTGAAAGTAACCATTTAGCTAATTTAGGCAAAACTGGGAGGAGGAGGAGTATTCCGATAGTATTAACTCAGTAACACAAACAAGTGAAAAGTATTTCAAAAACCAATTTGTAAAATGTGTTTCTCATCCTCATTCACAAACTTCTTAGGTGAGCCTATTACGTGCCTAGATGCTGCTAATATATGGCACAGTCCTTGAATTTTCTCTGTACTCAGATATCTACAAGGGTATTGGTGCTTAGTATGGGTTGTCAGAGTAGAATAACAAAGAATGTGCATCTGGCTTGTCAATTCATTTTCTTGCTATTTATGTTACTTCAAACAAGGTAATTAACCTGTCTGAGCCTCATCTACCCATCTGTAATATAAGGGCAAATAGCATCCACTTTCAGTGTTGTTATCAAGCATTAAAAAAGGTAATGTACATTACACAGGAGAGAAACCCTCTCGCCTCCTTGTATTTCTTTGTATTCTCTGCAGTGCCTTAAGCACAATAACTTTCTATTTTGTCCCCGAGATCATCAGATCATCAACTGTCATTTTTTTATTTGAAACAGAGTCTTACTCTGTTGCCCAGACTGGAGTGCAGTGGCGTGATCCCAGCTCACTACAACTTCCACCTCCCCAGCTGCTGAGACTACAGGCATGACCCACCACGCCCGGCTAATTTTTGTATTTTCAGTAGAGACGGGGTTTCACTATATTGGCCAGGCTGGTCTCGAACTCCTGACCTCGTGATCCACCTGCCTCGGCCTCCCAAAGCGATGGGATTACAGGTGTGAGCCACGGCGCCCAGCCCTCAACTGTCATTGCTAATAACTCACGCTAGTGTTGTTCTCAGAGCAATAATTTCATCATTGGCACAGTTTCTATTTATATAACATGAAAACCAGCATCACCAACAAATAATTATAATTTATAAGGTTCACAGACATAATTTTATGATTTTATGGCCTTCTATCCAAGGTGCTGTGCAAAGCAGTTAATCTGAGAGTGTTTCATCGTTGAAATCTCTTCTGAATTCACCGGCCTGTGGATAACTTTGAAGGACTCAGCTCACCTGCCGTTGCCCCTATAGAGGCCTAACCTGATCAGTTCACTAAGGGCCTTGATTTTAACCAGCTCTAGCTGCACTTTGATAGGATACTTCTGAACTACTGGACCAAAAGAGATTCATCCATTCATTAAACAAATATTTGTGAAGCGCCTGCCATATACAGGAGCTGTGTTAAATTTGAAAACCCTGTGCATGACACAGACTGTTAGAATTTTTTTTTTTTTTTTTGTATTAAAGCCCAATTGCCATTCAGTACCAATCAAATCACAGCAAATGAATCCAATTCTATATCCTTAAGGGTGGTTTCTTTTATAAAGATTAAATTAACAATGGATCAATCCCAAAGGACTAAAAGAAAGAGAAAATTTTAAGTTCCTCCACTTTTTGGGAGCTGAGATTTAAAGCAGTAGGCAGAGACTGGAGGTGATAATCACTCTTTTCACTGCTGCATTCTGGAAGCAGAGACATATTTGAATATGAGTCACCCTCCTCAGCAAGCTTTAGTTAAAGGATAATTACATGTGTTGTCCTAGAATAGAACAAAGAGAATTAATGCGGCAGTTTTTTCTATCTAAGTCTAATATGTTAGTATGGACATGTACACATACCTTTTTAGAAAACAGTTCAGAATTTCTCAATCAACTTTATACGGAGACTACATGAACATGAACGTGTTTACTTCCAATTTGATGAAGGAAAAGTACACTGGGTTAAAGCAATAAGATAAATGAAAATCAGTGCCAAGTTCCCTGCTGTTGCCATTTTAGGGTTAATAGGAAGTTTCATTTCCCCCTCTTGTGATTTATCTTGGGAGAAAAAAAGTTTTAAAATCACATTTCATGCTGTATGTTCTAGAAGGCCATACTGTCTGTTAATCATGTTGTCATTCCTTAACAAATGCTGTAGAAACTTCTTATATGCTGTATAGCGGAGGTTTAAAAAATTTTTCTTGACCTTTTCATTGTTAGTTCAGGGAAGAGTAAGAAATAAAAATGGGTAAAATGTCCTTTTGAGAGCTAAAGAAAGAGACATTCTTTTTCTACTTACTAACTGTCCCAGTGAAATCTCTCTAAAGATTATACCTTCAGAAAGAGTTTGTCTTCCTTCTACTCTAATCAATATTGAAGAATGGAGATGTTCAACATTCACTGTTTGTAGCACTCAGTGTTCCTCGGAAATTATTCTTCATAATTCAGCTTCTAGAGATGACCTTGTTTTCCTTTTTATTCACATTACTATCTCTTCTACTTCTACTTTACGAAAATCATCTCAATATAACATAAATAGATAAAATTATCTTGGATTTTTAATTGTCACTGATTCTTCATTATACCCTTGGTCTTCCATATATCTCTCTTCCTCCCCATTGTATCTCCACGACTGATATGTCATATGTAAAACAGGTACTATTTGCTGAATAGACTGATGAATTTCATTTCCACAGGAATCACCTCCCACCCCCAAGACAAAGGAACTAAAAATCCTATCAGCGACATTTACTTCTTATGAATTATGTTAAAATACATGCTGCATGTAGTTGAAATTATTAACCCAAATAAAACAATAGAAAATGTACTGTGAGTACAATATTTAATGATAGAATCGGCATAATTTTTAGATCTGGCATGGAATAATTGCCAAGAATACTGGCTCTAGAATCACCCGGTTTGCATTGAAGTTCTGACTCAATCATTAATTACCTAGGTGATTTGTGTAATTCAATTAAAATTGTATGTGCTTTTCTTTTATCATGTATGCTAAGTGCTTCGTAGAGTTTAGCAGTTTAAATAAGATTATCCATGTAAAGGGCTTTGGAACAGCATCTGATCCATAGGAAGCTGTTATCTACATTATGTCTTGCCCATCTTATGTTCTTATTTGCATAGAGGAATTAGTGTTTACTGTGAATACTGACAAAGCAGGTCCAACCTAAATTAATCGGCTCAAATAGCCCTGTATCACCTTGGATCTAAGTGCCCCTGCCTCAGTCCTTTTTCAACTCTTGCATTTCCCATGAGTTTAGAAATGGCATAAAGAGTAAATATATAGAGAAGGAACAAATGCAAATTTAAGAGGAGAGGAATGGCTACTGCTCTACCTAAGTTGGAAAGCCAGATTCACATGCCCTAAGAGATGTTAATAGACTCACCTTCTCTCAACCTTACTGTTTTTCTGTTTTCGTTATTTAAGGGGTTCCAGTCCCTATATTGAGACTAATTGCTTCGAACAAATAAATTCCCTTCTCTGGACCTCCTGTAAGAGGGTAGATGAAATTAGCTCAGTGGTTCATTTCAGCTATAAAGTTGCTTTTATGTCTTCCCTCTCACACTTTCCTCAGAATGGAATACTTCGACACAATATTTAACAGGTTAAATTTATTAAGTCAAACTTTTGGCTTTTAAAAAAAAATTTCAAACTAGCACAGTAAATATTTTGTGTTAATTTATAAGCAGTAAATAGCACCAACTTACTTGCTCATAAGTAAATATACTTCACAAATGGAAGCAAAATCATTCTTTTAATCATCTGCATCATCTTTACTGATTTCATTAGAATTCAAAAGCATTGCTTGAAGGGATTTTTACATTAAATGGTATTGCTGTTTACTGGCGGGGCGGGGGGTAGGGGGAATGAGATGTTTAAAGTCAACAACATAGGGTGAATGTTAGCTGCACCTTTGTGAGGACTTTGTGACCTCAAGCGGTCTTCCCACCTCAGCCTTCCAAAATGTTGGGAGTACAGGCAGAAGCCACCATGCCCAGCCATCTTCTGCATTTTAGTAACTCTTTTTTAATTATTAGAAATCTCCCTTGGCAGGAATGAAGTTATATTATTGGAAATATGTAAAATGCTTTGGATAGGAGTTTAGAAACATGTATTCTAACCATTTCATTACTGATTATACTGAACTGTTAGTTTCAGGTACGTGAGCATCTGCAGAAAATGAAGGCTGTCTTGAAAATGACATATACATAAAGGCTTATTGTGTTTTCAGCTATGAATTAGAAAGGAAGTGTCTCAGCATTTCCAGGCGTCTCATTATTTTCTTAGTTTCAAGAAGATTCCAAGTGACCTTTAGAAACATTTTGAAAAATATTCCTTGATGCAAACTTTAGGGAAAAAAAATAATGCCCTGAGCAATCAGTCACAGCATGCTACTGTTTGCCAGCCATTAATATAACCTACGGATCCACAGCAGGAAGCAGAAGCCTGCAGGATGTATTTTCCAAACATCTGCAGGGTGAAAACTGCCCCACCCCTATGGGTATACTGTATTTGTGCAGCTGCCTTGGAAAACATTCCCTGATGTGGCTCTAGTGAATAGTGCTTCACTTTTTCAGCATTTATTTCTTTTAACTGTTAGTTGCTTAACCTTTTAGAGCAGTTCTATGCATTCTGATGGCTAATTTTTCCCACACTAGTTTATTCATTCATTAATTCCCCACCCATTAAGTACAATGTTTTCAGGTTCGTTGGAGAACAAAAAGAGCAATTAGCAAGGCATGAATCCTGTACTTAAAAATAAATCATTAGGATACAGTCTCTTTTTAGAAAAATGGGTTTGCAGTTGGCTCTGTTAAGAAGTTTGATCTGGTCTCCCATTACCTGTCACATATAAAGTGGAAACTCAGAATTTTAGGAAGAGTTTCCCAAACTCAATCAATCTTGAAATCGTTATAGAATATTCCTACTATTCTAAGCTTGTAACCACCTGAAAGGTTATTCCTGCCTCTGCATATAGAAAGACCATGGCACTGTAGTAGAGAAAGAGTTTAATAGACGAGGATGGCCATGCCATATGTAAGAGAAGGAGTTTGTACTCAAATCATCACCTTCAAAGCTCCTGGGTTAGCAGTTTTTCAAGGGCAGTTTGGAGGGAAGGGTGCGAGTGGCCAGGTAACAGGTGCTTGCTGCTGCTATGTTGGGGCAGAGGTGAAATCATAGGGGGTTGAAGCTATTCTCTTGCAGGTGGAATTGCTTCTAGGTGGGGCCACAGGTGCGGGGGTTTTTGGGGGTGTTGTGGGTCCAGGTGGAGCCATGGGAGTCAGACATACAAAAAACCTGAAAAGATATCTCCAAAGGCCAGTCTACAACAGTGGTGTTATTCTCAGGAGTAATTGAGGAAGTTGCATATTTTATAACCTCTGAAATAATAGCTGACCTTAGCAGGACTAAGGCTCCTCTCCTCCCCTCAGCCTGATGGCCTCCTACTGGCTTTGCAAAAGTGGCTGAGTGGTGGGCAAAGTCTATTATCATTTAAATTGTAAACTAAATGTCTGCCAAAGTTGGCTTGGCCCAATAGCCCAGGAATAATTAAGGAAAAGGCAAGATGGGAGTTGGGTTAGCTTAGTTTACTGTTACAATTTTCTCACTGATAAGGCTTTTGCTAAGGCAGTTTCAAGCTCATGAAATAAAATGCACTCATTAAGAAGACACAGATCCTCAGAAATTAATTGCTAAAAGAAATTACCAAAAAAGGGGAAATAGTAAAAATCTGATTTTTTTGCTAAAACAAAAAACAAAATTAACTATAGTGTTATACCTGAAAAATAAGTAGTGTTTACAAGTAAGCTTTTAAAAGATTTTTGGAGAGCAAGATAAAGCGAAAGTCTTCCATTTTATAGTTTGTTATAAAATATGAATTTTAGAAACAATATCTTAAAACAGAAGAATGTCTTGCCCTTCTTTAAAGTAACTGTACATTGCACACATATTAGACATATTATTGCTGAGTTCTATTCTCATTGCAAGTGCAACATCCTCCTTATTCCAAACTTGCACTATAGAGTAACATGCTTACCTTTTTTTGTGATATGATAATAAGATTCCAAGTGACCTTTAGAAACATTTTAAAAAATATTCCTTGACGCAAACTTTAGAGAAAAAAAATAATGCCCTGAGCAATCAGACACAGCATGCCCAGGCTGGAGTGCAGTGGCCGGATCTCAGCTCACTGCAAGCTCCGCCTCCCGGGTTCACGCCAGTCTCCTGTCTCGGCCTCCCGAGTAGCTGGGACTACAGGCACCCGCCACCTCGCCCGGCTAGTGTTTTTGTATTTTTTAGTAGAGACGGGGTTTCACCATGTTAGCCAGGATGGTCTCGATCTCCTGACCTCGTGATCCGCCCGTCTCGGCCTCCCAAAGTGCTGGGATTACAGGCTTGAGCCACCGCGCCCGGCCGTATTTCAGTTTCTTAAAAAATCGAAGCAAAATTATTGCTGAAGAAATAATTCTTTTAGGAGCTTTCTAATTAAAAGCTTTTTGAAAACCTAAAAATTACATGGTTCCCTATTTCTCTTTCTTTATTATCCCTTCTGCATTTCCCTATTAGAGGTTCTCCATGAGGGCTCCGCCCATGCAGCATAGGAAATACCTGGGTTTACGGGCATTTCTATACATCCTCTGAAATCTAGCCAGAGGTTCCCAAAACTCAGTTCTTGCTTTCTGCTGAACTGAAGCCCCAACACCACATGGAAGCTGCCAAGGGCTGGGGCTTGCACTCTCTGAAGCCATGGTCTGAGCTGTTATCTTTGTCCCTTTTAGCCATGGCTAGAGCTGAAGTGGCTGGGATTCAGGTGCTATGTCCTGAGACTACACAGAGCGAGGGCCCTGGGACCTAGTAGCAAAACCACTTTTATTCTCCTAGTTCTCTAGGCCTATAATGGGTGAACATCTCTGAAATACCTTGGAGATATTTTCCCCATGGTTTTGGCTATTGACATTCGCTGCTCATTACTTATGCAAGTTTCTGCAGCTGGATTGAATTTCTACCTAGAAAATTGGTTTTTCTTTTCTACCACATAGCTGGGTTGCAAATTTTCCGAAGTTTTATATTCTGCTTCCATTTTAAACATAAGTTCCGTTTCACATAATCTCTTTGTTCATACATATAAGCATACAGTTTTACAAACAACCAAGTCACTTCTTGAATGTTTTGATGCTTACAAATGTCTTTTGCCAGATACCCTAAATCATTTCTCTCAAGTTCAAAGTTCCACTGATCTCTAGGGCAGGGGCAAAATACTGCCAGTCTCTTTGCTAAAGGATAGAGGGAGTGATCTTTACTCCAGTTCCCAATAAGTTCCTCATCTCCATCTGAGACCACCTCAGCCCGGACTTCACTGTCCATCTCACTATCAGGAATTTGGTCATTCAACAAGTCTCTAGAAAGTTCCAAACTTTCACTCATCTTTCTGTCTTCTTCTGAGCCCTCCAAACTGTTCCAATCACTGCCCATTACCCAGTTCCAAAGTTGCTTTTACATTTTCAGGTATCTTTATAGCAGTGCCCCACTCCCAGTACCAATTTTCTGTATTAGTCTCTTCTCACACTGCTATTAAGAACTATCCGAGACTGGATAATTTATAAAGAAAAGAGCTTTAGTTGACTCACAGTTCCACATGACTGGGGAGGCCTCAGGAAACTTATATAATCACGTCAGAAGATGAAGGTGAAGCAAGGCACATTTCACCATGGTAGAGCAGGTGAGAGAGAGAAATAGCAAAGGGGAAAGTGCCACACTTTTAAACCATTAGATCTCATTAGAACTCACTGTCGCTAGAACAGCAAGGGGAGATCCGCCCCCATGATCCAATCACCTCCTGCTGGTCTCCTCTACAGACATATGGGGATTACAATTAAACATGAAATTTGGGTGGGGACACAAATCCAAACTATATCAATTAGATATTGCAAAAAAGTGGCCTTCTAGTTTTATCTAGTTTTATCATTCTCCTGCACTTACTTGCTTTGATTCTTACATGAAGATCTTTTCTTCATCAACAGTTTGGTGATTCTGAAAGTCGATTGAAGAAAAGCTAAATAAATGCTTGATTCTTTCTCTCTCTCTCTTTTTTTTTTTTTCTTTTTTTGATTTTTAAAATAATTAATTTGCGCCTTAGTAAACCCCTAAGGAGACCTATAATTTGTGCTCTGTTTTGTTGTCTGTTTTATTTTCCTTGTGTTTTAGGCACCCACAGATGTTAACATAGTTGACAGTTTCAGCAGTCCATGGCAGTCATTATTACCGGTGATTCTTAGGTTTTCCCATATTTGGCCAATGACTTGTGCCCCCCTTTTTTAGATGGATTTCTTGCTTTCAAATACAACAGGATATTTCATCTTGTGCATTTTCTACTCCAGACTCCGGATTAGCCATTTGTCCAAGGAGTCCTGGTTCTTTACACTGAAAAGTTGCATTTAGAGATGACAGTCTGGGCACGAGGACTGCTCCTTGCTTCTAGGACTTGTTAAACTAAGTTTAGCCTAAATCTGCCTCCTTATGTATGTTAAGTTCTGCCTAAAAATTTCTCCTTACATTGTAAACTATAGCAGGTGGAAGTGTAAACAGACCATGACCTAAACTTGTGCAAATAACCAAGTTTCGGTTAATCAAAGGCAGCCAACTGTTTGAACCATGTTCAAATAAGACCAACACCGAGCTGTAACCAATCCAGCTGTTTCTCTACCTCACTTCCATTTTCTGTATGTCACTTTTCTTTTCTTTCCATAAATCTTTTTTCATCACGTGGCTGTGCTGGGGACTCAGAGCCTGTTTTGGCTTAGGAGGCTGCCCAATTTGTGAATTGTCCGTGCTCAATTAAACTCCTTTAATTTTAATTCAGTTGAAGTTTTTCTTTTGTCAGATGGTGTCAGAAGTGGAATCCAAAGAAGAGCTTCTAACAACCCCCAGGAGCGCGGAGGGTGCTTCCCACTTGGCCCATTGTACCCATTGCTCTCTCGGAGCTGCTGGGGATCGTAGTAAGTTCTCTGTCAGATTCTGAAGCTCCATGGATTTGTGTTTTGAGTCCTCTGAGTTTCTTTGAGCAAATTTCTGATTCAAACTGGGTTTGGGAGTCCTAACAGAAACTGGAGTGGGTCTAGGATTGGATTGGTTCCAGTCATTAACTGGCTTGGATCCAACTAGAGGCCTCTTACATCTGACTGAGTCAGAAAAAAAAACTGATAATAAATGCCAATATTGCAGGGGGTATACAATTTGGCTTTTGGGAATTCATGGGGATTTTTGTGTCCCATTCCTTTTTTTTTCACTTTTCTTGTGTGCTTAGATAGGAAAAAAATCACTGACTGAGGTGATCCAGGAAACCTGAGAGCAAAACCAATATTTGAGGTAAAAATGAGGTCCTTAATTTCTGATGAACTAAGCAGCAAACTCTTACAGAACTGGTGAAATCTTACTAAAGATAACTTACAGTGGAAAGTACCAAATGAACAACACTGCACAGACATGCATTTAAAAATGAGGGCTCCCAAATTAGTCTCATCTAGGGATACCTATTGATATGCAGAAACATCTACGAAAATTTCAGTATTTTTATTTAAAGACTTTACAGAAAGCAAATAAAAAGCATAAATGACAAATTGATTAAAAACATTAAATCTGCTAGCCTATTAGCTTAGTTACTATCTTGATTCAAAGGATATATACTGCAGCACCAATTGACTGACTTTGAATAAGTAATGGGGTACATTTTACCTGGGTAAAGGATGAGATTGAGTTAGATGCCCTCCCCTCAGAAAAGTACCTCTTGGTTAAAAATTGATTTGGCACTATGGGATGTTAACTGCTATTCTCTTTGGATTAATCTGCCTTGCGCTCTTTGCTGATGGTTGTGGGTGACAGGATTAGGTATGTATAGAATCACAGGACATGAGGAATTTTTCTCCGGGAAGGGAGAAACTTGAGAGCTAATGGAACTCCTGGAAAAGATCCCTTTGCAACTGACAAGCGGCCGCCTGAAATTTTGATTCCATGTTGCTGCAAAGGGTGGGTCTTTCTCTGGCCTCCCTGAGCTCTTTCTCTTTCCCAGCCTGCTGCAGGCCTTGCTTTTCTCACTTCCCTTTCCTCTGTGCAAAGTGGTTGTAGGACTAGTAAAAATTACTATCTCTTCCAACGTTTAATTAATGAGAAAAAGGATTTGTGAGACTAGTCTGAAGCTGTAGCAAATCTGGTGTACTGTATGCTATGAACTGGTCTTTCTACATCCTTCTGTCATAAAAAGGTGTACCATAAGGTGGAATCTAGGCCCAGGCTCCCTAAGCTGGCTGTTCAAGACAGCTCAGCAAGCTGGTCAGTAACAAAACAAACAAACAAACAAACAAACAAAACTGGATGAGATTTCCATCTTGTTTTCTTTTATGTCTTTGGGAGCTTGACCTTGTAATCACATGATGGTACTTTTTCTTGGTCTCTTACATCCAGGAAACAGAAATTTGGGGGCTCATACCATAGTTGGCTCTAAAAATTATATAGATCAGTTAAAAGCCACTGCAAGCTCACAATTGACTGCTCTATGCTCCTTCTGTAAAGGACAATGGAAACCACCCATGCTACAGCTCAGCAGCCAAGGCTCTGCCATGTTACAGAGGCAGTCCAGGTTCAGTCTTGGCTTCGGGTGTAAGTGCTTTCTGGGTGATATCTGTGCAACTTTTTCCATTTCTCAATACTATTCCCCTCCATATACAATTTCTGGCTTCCCTTCTTGAGTTTTCCTTTCTCTGAGCATCTGGGAAGTTATCTTTGGTAAAGTTCAAAAGCCAGAAATATTGGCCATTTGGCCTGGCTAAAGTTGGATAATAAGAGATTTAAAATATTTTTTAAAGAGTGTTATGGTTAAAAGCCAGCTTAATCGAAAGTGAAATTTCAAGCTTTAACAGCCTGGATTTCTTGGGAAAAACAGAGGAAATGCCACAGAGTCTGTTTTGGGAAAAATCTCTGTTTTCCGTATGAAACCCCAGGAATTGACAGCAGACAGATCCCTCTCAAAATCTAAGGCAAATATACATTTAGGGATGACAAATGGCAGTTATGGGGACTCAGTTCCTTGCGTGTTTGGATCAGAGAAGCATGCTCTTGGTCACCTAGAAAATATGGAAATGTCTCTACCCCTCACTGCAATAAGACTTCCGTGGGGGTGGGTTAATCTCAAAATTGGCTGATCAGCTTTGAGTTGCTTTGCAATGAAATGCAGGGTAAAATCATTGCACTGTCTTGTTCCATAGTGTTTCTCTTTTGGGGATCCAGGATCTAGTATAAAAATGCTACCGTGAATTTCAGGGGTACTATTTTGCTTTACAGCTGTTTAACTGCATGTTTTCCTAGCCCTGTTCTTCCAAACACTCTTCCCGGAAGCCAGTAGCTGGATTAAGAAATTTAAAAACTGACCAATAAAAAATCTTACAACTATTGGATCTCCTTTAGTCTTTCTGTGTATTCATGTGTGTTATGTGTACACAGTTTAGATATGAAAGAGCTCTTATTAATCGGCTTGAAAATAATAAGCACTTAAATATATTATCAGAAAAATAAAAACTCTAATGCCTTTTAGGTCACGTGACTTTAGTAAGCTTTGAGAAATAAAGAGTTTTAAAGATTATTGGTAAAATAAAGACACTTGGTCTAAATTAGGCAGGTCAGATATTAGATTTACCAAATGCTTTAAGGTAATAAACCGCTTCTTTGACTTTTGAAAAATTTTCAACTTAACTGCTTTGGGGCTATTCAATTCTAGGTAAGGCTTGGAGACATGTAGAGTTAGCCAAACCCCTTGGTTTTGCTGGAAAGAGTCAGACTTTATCTGCACTTCTGTCTGGTATCTTAGGCTCCACACCTAATAGATAGTTAAAATCAGTTACTAGGTTTTTCACCAAAAATAAAAATTGCTAAGAATTAACATTGTAACATATAATTGAGATCACTGAAAAAAACAGTTTTACATGCCAGGTGTGTGAGGAAAGCAAAATGTGCTTTTAGTAAAAGACTGACTGTAAGGCATGGGAATGTACATTTTTGCCTAGTTTAGACAGTTAAAGGATTGTTTTACATTAGGATAAAGCTGAAGCTTTAAACAAATTGAGGAAGATTTTAAAAAAATAATCTTGTAAAAAAATTCTGTGTGTGAATATATTGGCTAAATTTAAAGGATATTATTAAGTTTTTCCAGGAATTGAACATTGGACTAACAGCATAACAGGGTTTTCTTTGAGCACTGATCTGCTCTTAAACAAAGATTTTTGTAAAGGTTTATAAAGGGTTTATGAGAATCTCACTTTATGGCCAAACTGATTAATATTAAATTGATTTGTCTATAAGGTTTTATTATTAGAAATTCCATACAATTTTGGAACATATATTAATATCATTCACCAAAATATAACCTGAAGAAGATTAAACATTATTTTTTATTTTGACAATGCTTCCCATGTAACTTAACATGTCAAATAATCCTGTTCACCTCTCTTTTGGATGCTTCAGGGTCCCTCTGTATTATACCAAAGTTAGAGGTCAGAAAAGACCGTTCTAAAGTTGAAATTTGATTTTGGGAAGCCTATCAAATACATTAAAGGTTTAAAACACTTGACATTATAAAATAGAATTCCAGGTCACAGTAAGTCATTCCTTCAGCCAAAATGATAACCGGAAAGTTTTACACAGGCAAAAACACTTACTCATTGGTAGAGGGAAGACTTAGCTTTCCAAACAATCTATCTCTCGTCTTTTTCTATTTTTCCTGAGTTTATTCAAAAGGCAAACAAAAATATTTCATTATCCTTTAATATTACATGAAAATCTTGATCAAGAGAGAAAACCAAATTTCACCTTTGCATAAGTTTATATATGTGCATTAGTTTCAAAATAAAATTATTTACATTTTAATTAAAATAAAATCAGATCTGATTTTTCTTTTTTAGAATTTAGAATATGTACTTCCACTTTATTTTTAAATATCCCAAACTGAGGAATATGTACTTCCACCTTTTGAGTCAAAACATTGTGTTTTTTAAGGTCATTTGAAAGAACGGTTCTATGTCGGTTTATTTCATCAATTTTATATATTTATTTATTTATTTATTTATTTATTTATTTATTTATTTATTTATTTTTTGAGACAGAGCATCACTCTTGTTGCCCAGGCTAGAGTGCAATGGCGCAATCACAGGTCACTGCAACCTCCACCCCCCGGGTTCAAGTGATTCTCTTGCCTCAGCCTCCTGAGTAGCTGGGATTACAGGCATGCGCCACCACACCTGGTTAATTTTGTATTTTTAGTAGAGATGGGGCTTCTCCATGTTGGTCAGGCTGGTCTTGAACTCCCAACCTCAGGTGATCTGCCCACCTCAGCTTCCCAAAGTGCTAGGATTACATGCATAAGCCACCATGGCTGGCAAATTTTACATATTGTACACACTATAGAAACTGCTTATATATGAATTTATACTATATTCTTTGAATATGCTATATATGTGGGTATATGTACATGTGTTTATATATATATTTACACATATACAGACTTTTTATATACTGTTCCATTATAACAGAATACTTTGATTTTTGTTTACTTTTAATTTGGGTTATTAATTCATGAAACATATTTATGTAATTTGAAAGTCAAAACTATGAACTAAAATACTTTCAGAGTTTCAAAGTTTGTATTCTCTGTTTCTTATTCTCTTTATACTAGGTAACTATTTTCACTAATTTTTAGATTATCTTTCACTTTTTCTTTTAAAAACAGCATACAATAGAAACTCTTCTTGAATCTATTAGAATTTGATCAGAGAAGCAGAACCACTACAAGCAATGTTAAGAATTTATTATTGGAACACCCCTTACACAATTGAGAGAGCCGGTTAAGCTATGTGAGCCTGCTACCCCTAGAACTGGAGTTGACCTTGAAGTCTCTAAAACTAGGAGGGAATGAAGAGGGCAGGACCAAAATGGAACCTGTGAAGATAAACTTGGCATCCATATCTGTCTCTCATTTGAAATGGCAGTAGCATCTCAGCACCTCCAAGCCTCCAACTTTGATGATGTGGGTAACCTGCAAAAGAGCTGGAACAAATTGCCAAAACATTAGCCTCTGACATGAGCAGCTTTCAGAAAAGCTGAGGGAGGAGATCCATGGGCAGTTTGAGAAGCTGCCAACCAAGCTGCTGCACTATGCAGATCCACCACAATGTCATAAATGGTGTGAGCTGCAACAGTGTGTGACCTCACACAGGTCTGAGTGTAATCCTGGCAGCTGATTCCAGTTAGACTTTAAATTCCATGCAAATTTCACTTGTGGCAAATCTTAACTTAGAACTGAACATGGAAGAGAATACTGAGAAACTTAGTTCCAACTAACCTGACACTTTACAAAGCCACCACAGTCTATCTTTTGTGAGGTCGTTGTCCAATATATATCCCTCTTTTAATTATACTTAATTCCCAAATAAATACAATGGCAAAATCATGAATCTGCCTAATAGGATTCAACCATACTTTGTATAACCAAAACTCACTCCCCTTTCCCAAAAGAGGATTCAGAGTCTTTTTAGCCATCTTTGGCTGATGTTTATTCCTCTTCTTAATGAACCATGCTTTCTCAAATGCTAAGATATAATGCTTGTTACTATGAACACATGTTAGATGGTAGAGGTACGGGAGAGAGAATGAAAAAAAAATGACTTACATATGTATAAGTCAGAAATAAAATGAGTTACACACGTGTATACAGACATATAGGTATTTATATTCATATCAAAATAAGGAAGAAATATTAATAATTATCACTTCTTTTCTACAACTTGAAAAATTAGCATAGCTGATACTTATCACAACCATCTTCCAGTATACCTTTTATATCCCCTATGACCTGAGTAAGCACCTTGATGGGTGATGCTTCCTTGCTTGGTAGGGTGACCTAAATCTTTATTTTTGAAGGTATAGTCCTTAGAATTGCTGCCTCTATTGAGTCATTATAGTTTCTACTGACTGCAATGACTGGACACGGGAGTTCGAAGTAATACCCTATGGAATATCCTGAATTCAGGAATACCCTTCCTTATCCCTAATGTGTAGCAGTAACCCAATTTTTCATTGATATTCAGGATCAATCAATCCAGTAAATACAATAAATCTCATTTTTGCCTGTCGCTTTCTATTTGATGATTTATTACTGTATGTCCTAGAAGACACATTTCTCGTTTTCTAATCTAAGACCTCTGTACCAGCAGAAGCTAGTGTTACAGATAGCAGAAGCAACTACACATCTGTGGGGAAATAGGGAGATGAGCCACTCTCATTTCCACTCCTTGATTCTCAGACTCATAAGTCCTAAATATGGGAGAAACAGTACCCATAATCACTTATTCAGAGTCTATACTGCATCCTGAAGACTATACACCCCACCCACAAGGTGTGGCCAACCAACTGGCTCCATAACTGAGTCTTCAAAAGACTAATCCACCCTTCCCACAAGCCAGATACATCAGGGTAAGAAGGAACATGGTAAGACCAATGAATCCCATAAACATGAACCCATTGAAACATTTTCTACAAAGTGAGTTTCTTTGTCAGAAGTGATGCTATGTGAAACATTGTGAAGGAGAACAAAGCATGTTGTAAATGCAAGGATGGTGATATTGGAAGAAGAATTGTGAAAAAGCAATTCCATGTACAGAATGAATGTCTATTCTAGTGAAAATAAAGTGCACTCTTTGCATGATGAATGTAGTCTAAAGTAATTGACATGGTGGCTGGCAGAAGCTAAATCACTGTTTATAACCTAGTCTTGGAAGTAGCATTTATCACTATTGTTTTAGTTGAGACGGTCAAAAAGTCTCCCATGTTTCAAAGGGAGGGGACATATACTCCACTTATCGAAGGGGAAGTAACTGGGTTCTGAATAACATGTTGAATGTTGGATGAAAAAAATGTGACACAACTCCTGGAAAATGTAATCTGTCATTCTGCAGCTTAATGTTTTTATCTAGTTATATGTCTTGGAGATTACTACAGAGTCATATAATCACACATCTTTCTCATTACTTTTACAGCTGAATAATATTCTATTGTGGGATTATATCATAGCTCAATCAGCCTGCTCCTTGATGAAGGTCATTTGAATTATTCTATAAAGCAATTTTGCTTTACAAAATTATTTGTTATACAAATAATGCTGTAATAAGTAGACTTGTTTATAAATTGTTCCTTTTTATTTTTATTTTTTGTATCTTCAGGGTAAAAATATGCATTTTTAAATATTCTATTTTTGCTTTTGTGATTCAGATACAGTTTAAATAATGAAATATTACATTCTTTCCTTGAGATGAGCCCCTTTTCTTCAGAGATTCTTAGATGAATGCATGTGAAATCTAAATTAACATACAATAAAAATCAAACATCTCACATGTATTTCAAAATTATAATACACATTACACAACAAAGAAGCAATCATTAAATAGACAACTGTATTAGAATGTTCATTCTGCAGTATTGTGTGGTGTGTACCCTGATGAGAGCAAATTAATCCTTCTAGTCGCTCAAGCAAACGTACAAAAAAAAGAAAGTCTTGAAAAACACCATTGATTTGTTAGATGCCAGCATGAAATTTTTATGATTACGTGGGATGCTGCTGAAAACAGTGATCCACACTTTTCAGGTCTATTTAAAAACAGAATTGAATTTTGATCCAACTGAGTCTCCGGGGATCTCCTATAACTCACACTCTCACTTCCTAGGTGAGAATGAGGTTTTTCCTATGATTCAAGTTAAAAACTGATTCAGTCTGTCTAATCTAGGTTCACACGGGCCAATTCTGTTAAAAATATCATTTATATAAGATAATTCAGCTAACTAAAACTTATGATTTTTCCTTGCTTTTTTTTACACTCCTAGTCACCCCATGGTGTTGTCATATAAGAAGTTTACAATACTTTACAAGTAGAGAATTCTTAAGTTGATACGAAAATAAGCTGAATATAAAATTTTGGAGCGATTGAAAATTCAAACATTACTAGGGAAAAAGAAATGGCTGTTGAGAAAAGATAGAGTTTTAGAGGATAGGACACTGTAGGAGTCCAAACTGTAAAGGATCAGTGTGCATGAAAGAAAGACATATTCTCCTAGGTGCAAGATAAGACAGAGCGGTTACTAAACCTAATGTTGTTCCTACTCAAATTTGACTCTCCATCACTCTTGTTGCATCAGAGATTTCTTCCTAAAGATAAATACAGGGCCGGGAGCAGTGGTTCACACCTGTAATCCCAGCACTTTGGGAGGCCAAGGCGGGCAGATAGCGACATCAGGAGATCCAGATCATCCTGACTAACACGGTGAAACCCCGTCTCTACTAACAATACAAAAAAATTAGCCGGGCGTGGTGGCGGGTGCCTGTAGTCCCAACTACTTGGGAGGCTGAGGTGGGAGAATGGTGTGAATCCGGGAGGGGCTTGCAGTGAGCTGAGATTGCGCCACTGCACTCCAGCCTGGGCAACAGGGTGAGAATCCCTCTCAAAAAAAAAAAAAGATAAATACAGATGAATTTAAAATGGTGAGACCATTCTATGTGGATTTTACCTTCTCAGTCTCCCCTGTTTAGAATTATTTTCTCGTGCTCTCTCCTTACGTGATCCCCAGGTTTTGTTCTTAGCTTTCTAAGTTTCTCACTCTCTATCAGTGTTTTGAAAGATATTTTGACTTCTACCTATACTAAAAAATATATCTTATATTATGATCCAGAGCACACAGCTATATAACTAAATGAAAGTTTTAAAAAACAATATTTTCCCCTGTTACATTCAATATACATCAATATTTTATCTGCTGTTCAACTCTAAGTACTGTGTTCTATGTCACTGAAAAAACACAAACACTGCCTTTTACCTTGTAAGTTAATATTCTGTCTCATTTTGCACAATGGTTTAAAGCCCCTATTGAACATGAGTAATTTTCAAGTCTAAAACTCCATGCTAGATCTCATTCTTGAAGTATAGATGATCATGTACATTATTTATTAGTTATTTCTCTCTGCGTGTCTCATATGTGTCACAAATCCAACCAACCTAGGATTAAAATCTTTACCTCCTCTGTTGTCCAGCTTGATGAATAGAACCGACATCCACCTAGTCACTGAAAATAAGAACTTGGGAGTTGTGCTACAGGAAGGACAACAAAGGCATCGTAATGTGTTTTGATTACAAGTAATGGAAATCTCAGCTCAAACTGCTTTAAACAATATGGATATTTATTGGTGTACCACAGTTGGCTTAGTCCTAGCTTACCCTTATTTTTCTCTCCCAGCTTAAGAGCAAGAAACTTTATTTCCCAGAAGCCTCTGGAAAAGCTCTCTTGGCATCTCATTGGCCTGAATGGCATCACATGCCCACTTCTAAACCAACCTCTTTGTTTGTGGAAGTGACAGGGGCTGATGGGCTTAGGCCCAAGCTCTTGGACAATCCCTCTGCAAAGGAGATGAGTGACATTTTATGAATATCCATTGAAGTTGCCCTAGATGATCCCTTTTCCTAAAGAACGTAAAATATAAAAGTGGCTGGCTGAAAAGAAACTGGAGATCTGGAAGGAAGAGAAAATTATGAAATGGTGTCTAGTTATGCAGCCACAATGCCATTTTCACATGAGGAGTGTGTTCCTTCTCCCTCCTCATGCCATGGCAACTGTGGTTAATTCATCACTTTCCTAATATGTACTCACATAGCCACAAAATGAGTCTGAACTGAGCACTCCAAGCAGGCACTTTGAATTCATCAGTTACCATTCTGTGTTGAAATCTATTTAGTATTCCTACCCTAGATTCTTCTTTCTAGTTCATCCTCATCACCTATTAAGCCGTACAATTTCGTCTCTGTCTGACATAACTCAAAAATCATTCCTAAAGCCACAGCTCTATTTCAAGGTCTCATTCTTTCTATCCTAAACTATTCTCAAGCCCTCAAACCCGTGCTTCCTTCTGATTTTAAAGGGCAATTTCCAACATCGAAATATAATTATATCACCAGCAAGCTTCTAATTCTTCAATGACACTCCATTACCTATGGAAAAAAGTCCCAGGCCCTTATCTGGCATACAAAGCTGTCCCTGACAGCTTATTTCTTGCTTATTTCTCATTTCTATCTACCTCCATGTGAGCCAGTTTATGGCATAGCAAACTTCATACAGTTCCTTAACCACATCATCATGATTCATAACTTTATGCCTTGCATCTCTTGCTTCTTCTGCTCAGAAAGTTCTCCCTCCTTGCTTACTAACCTCTGACACATCTTAGTGTTCACTACCATATGTGTTCTTTGCTGCAGCAGGTTAATAAACCTAATTTTGGTTGACTATGGGTATGTTTCTGGTAGTCTCTGGGCACTGTTCTTTATCAGTGTAGAGCAATGCTTCATGTGACAGCACACATGGATAATTAGAATATGGTTTATAAGGCATGCTGGGCAAAGTAGGATGCTGCTTGGACATCATTTGTCAGCAGGTGGTGTCACCTGTCTTTCAAAGATTGAAGGATATCAACATCTCAGCATAACTAACACAATATTTGGTTTGAGAGGTTCTAGTAAGGGATTTAGGGTGCATGATGACAAAGTGGAAAAAGAAAAGTATTTTTGTCAAGAAACCAATATACAACTGAGTAGGCGTTCCATCCTATTCTATTCACCAATGCCTTGTTCTCTATTAATGTATTTCTTGGATCCAACAAATGGTTCTCTCCTGGAATGAGGAGTGAAAAGGACAGCTTTCTTCATCTTGACACTTTCCCAGAGAAGCTTCTCCACTGCAAAATATTATAGTGTTTCTTATTTTGACATGACTTGCCCATCTATTAGTAGACTACTGTCCATGTGGAAGTTGAAACTGCATAGGTGAGAGTTAGGTGGAGTGGAAAGAAAGACATTTAAAAATAACATCATCTCCCTCTTATGTCTCTTTATAGGAAGCTCTTATTGCAGATCATTAGTATTTCTATGAAGGGGATGGGCAGTAGGGGAGAGTATTACAAAGAAAAATAAACTCTGAATATAATGCAATATTTATGATTTTAGAAGAAAAGGGAGTGTGGTGTGAGAAGGCTAGAAATGTATGAAGTGTAGAAACATGAATAAGAATGGCGCAAAGTGAAGGTGCTGAAAGTTGCTCCAAGAATCCGTTTAGACTCCTATTTTTGTGGGTCAACCTTAAAGGAAGGCATAAGCCCCAAATGTTATGAGTTGAATTGTGTCCCTAAAAATGTGTATTGAGGTTCTAACCTCTAGTACCTCAGGAGGTAACATTATTTGGAAAGAAGGAAAGAAGGTCTTTATAGGAGTAATCAAGTTAAAATGAAGTCATTAGTGTGGACTCTAATCCACTATGATTGATATCCTCATAAAAGGGGTAATTTGGATGCACAGACGGACAGACACAGAAGGAAGACGACATCACAGAGAGGAGACGGCTACATGACTAGAATGATACGTTCATACAAGTCAAGGAATGCCAAGGACTGCCGGCAAATGCCAAAAGCTGAAAGAGGCATAGGATTCTCCCCTAGAATCATCATGGAGAGCATAGCCCTGTTGACACTTTGATTTCAGACATCTAGCCTCTAGAACTGTGAGACCGTTAACTTCTGTTGTTGTAAGCCTCCTTGTTTTTATTACTCTGTTACAACAACCCTAGGAAATTAATACACAGAGAAAGCATCATGAAGGCAGCTTGAGAGTGAACAGTAGGCTTGGAAAACAGCAGGGTTGGACCACCTCCATTAGAAAATCTTCACAGCAAGCACCACTGTTCTTCTTCATGCCTTCTGCTCTGCCTTTAACAAATAACAACAGCTCCTTGAAGCCTTACTCTCAGAAGTCAGGGGTTTAACTGAAAACAGAATTCAGTTATCTAACTCTGAGCTCTATGCCTCTGCCATGAAACCTAGGGGAGTTTAGCAGGATATTTTTAGCTTGCTTCCAAGACGGTAAGATGCCTATTTATCATGTTTTAAATAAGAATACTCCACATACACACATACAGGCGCGCGCGCACACACACACACACACACACACCCACCCACACGTATACACAATAACGGATGAATGATTTTGAAAGGTTTTCCTTCAAAAGGAGTTAAGAATGTTTTTTGCTTATAACTTCTTTAATTGATTTTAGGCCTACATTTTATTACTATTAGCAATCTTGATTTTAAATATTTACTAGAAACATCAGCCACAAAAACACTAGCTTATTGCTTTTTGTATCTGAGGGATTATCTTTGAGATTTTCCATTCTTGCTATCACAAAATTACTTCCGTTTCATCTTTTAAACACTGACCCAGTGCCACTCCTTCTTGAAGGCATCTACCGAATGATATTACACTATTCCAGTGTTGCCTATAGTCCATTATACTAAATAAAATTACAGTTAAGTTAATATATTTTCAAATGGCACATCAAGATAGGCACAGGTGTTGATGATGTTGATGTTTGTTTCTAATGTCATTATTTTACCATCTTAACTCATAAGTTCCCAAAAAAGTAGGGTCTCAGTCTATTCAAATCATGCATAGAAAATGTAGCTTTAGTCTCTGGAATATAGGTACTTACAAATAATTTTGATTATGATGAATGTATTCAATGAATTTAATCAAATGCAAAGTAATTAACTTTTTCTTTTCAAATATAGGTCCCATCATCCCTCTGATTCAATCATATCCTTTGTCAGTCATTGCTAAAATGCATTTCTAGCTTTGTCCTGCCTCTACAAATACTTGTTTCACATGCTACCATTTGAAAACTTATTTTATGAGAGTTAGAAATATATCGGTTTTCTTGGCCAAGGCAATCCTTTAACAGGGAGGTAAAGTCTGTAGGGGGAATAATAGTGCATAATCACTGTATCATAGATGCTATTCAATAAGCACACTTTCATACTTTAACACATTATACTTGAAAAGTAACTAATATAATCTGTATTTTTTTTCCTGTATTAAAACTTAAAAAATAACCTCAATTGAGAAGGACTGTGTCACTAGGCCTACTTATTTTTTTACTATAATAAAGAATTAAAAATTAAGGCCTCTCACTTCCAAAAAGCCACAGCCAGTTAGCTTAAACTCTAGGTATATTAGTGGTGTATAAAGATTTCACTTGAGCATATAAGGTCTGCTAGACATGTTCTTTTACTATGGCATGTTGGAAATAAAACTGACATCAGGAAACTAATTTCCATTGAGCATCCCCTTGACTCATGCACAATTAGACTCTCTGCATAGATTACAATTGTACAAGACATCTATGATGACCTTTTTATTATTTATGTTTTTCAAGTGATGAAAAGTGTTCAACTAGCTTAAATAATTGATTACCCAGTACACCTTCATCTGTGTGTGCTTAAACCCAACCTTGAACCAGTTTAAGCAAGAGAGGAGTTTTTTGAAAAACCATCTACACAAAAGAAAGGATGAGGGCAGAACTGCACTGCATTTAGTTCTAGGGACCTAAACTTTAATTCTCGTTTTTTTTTTTTTTTTTTTTTTCTTTCAATTTCTCTTTGTGAGTAGGAAATCTCACATGCTTGAGTTTGGAACATAGTCTTTTTTCTTTAATTCACCATGAGAGGAAATGGGAAGATTATCCTCCAGTTCCAAATAAGACACTTATAAAGCAGAAAAAAACAGAAATCTAATTAGCCTCCTTCTATCATAGGTCCATCTCTGGAGCAATCACTAGAGTCAGAGGCGCAAAGGGGTCCATGGTTGGCTCATTCCTGATCATGTGTTCCCAGAAGGAAGGATGTGGGGACGGGTGCAATGGTTAGCACATGAAAATCATAGTTTTCAAGAACTTTCTCATTGCTAGAATTGTCAGTTGGATCCTGATTCACCCATTTCAAGCCTGCCCTTTCTAATACACCTTGTTATTGTAAAACATATTTGCTATAAATGTGGAGGTTTTAGGTTACCATTGAATTAAACCACACTTTGAAGGAATATTACAGACATTCTTTTTTCACTGTCAGACTTGAACCTAGAAGACAGACTTCTTATTTTGGAAGAATAAATAGTGGATGTAATAGGCAGGAAGTCACAAAATGAGTCAACATCATAACAAATGTATGCGCCTTTCGATCTGTCTACCCATCTGATCTCCACCTTAATATCCAAGCAGCAATCTGATTACAGAGCACCAGTCAGAAACTAGATTTATCTAATTGCTGTTGGCCCAAGAGCTTTAATTTGGAAAAGATTTTTTTCAAAGCATATTCTCTAATCACAAAACATAGCATGTAAGCATAAGGATACATGTTAATATATCCTGCTTGGTTTCAATGCACTCAGATTAGCTGATGATAATCTTTTAAAAGCAATGCATGTTATTTTAGTCAGGATAACATTTCTTCACTGAGATTTATGGTAATTTCATTTTTTAAAAAAGATCTCACTTTTCTAATTATTTCCCATTAAACCCAATTCCTTTTGCCTCAGATCTTGGCAAATTCCCAGAGAATGCCAAAAGTACACGACCTCCCTAAACCTGTATCTGCTTGGCATATAGGTGGAGAGAGATGTTGGCACCGAGGAGGGAAATTGGGGTTGGAATATTCTGCCTTAGTAGGGAATGAAGAAAGCTCTTTTGCCTGACTGGCTCCCTTATTCTATTTGAAGATTACAATGTGATTAGTTAATTTGAATTTAACTGTTAAAATGCGAATAGATTGTTGTCTTCATCTTTCTTTAATTCTTACATGTTGACATTAGATAACTAATCACATAATAAACAAAATTTGACGTTTAATCATAATGCACATCACAAGAACCACAACAAATCCTCATATCCTGTATTATCATCCCTAACTTGCATGGAAATTGTTTCTATACTGAGCCTTGTGGCAATATTCAGATTATTAAAAATTAAGAATTTCTTTCCTTGTAAAAGAATGTACCTGGGTGATGAAATAATCTGTACAACAAAGCCCCATGACACAAGTTTACCTATGTAACAAACCTGCACAAGTACCCCTGAACTTTAAATGTAAGTTAAAATACATAAATAAATAAAAATTAAAAAGAGAATCCAGAGTTTTACTTGAACCCAATAAGAGTTTTGAAAGCATGAACTTTACCTAAGATGTACTATTCATCTGTTGGCAAATGTTTCTGACTTAGCGATTTTCTCTATAAATAGGTTAAACATTTTTAAAAAATAGAAAATATGCTAATAAAGCATTATGTGAAAAATAAATAGTTCTAATTTTGAGTCCTTGAGAATAATTAAGGATAAAAATATCAACTAGTTCAATGCCATGGGCAACTTCAGCTCTTAAAGTCAAAAGTGAGTTACGTCATGACTCATGTACTGGCACATGTACATTAATTTGAGTTCTGCTGCTACTTGCATCTTTTGAAAAACAAAGCAGCGATAAGTCAAACAGCATTGGAAATCCTTTCAAAATATTTTTCTATAAAGCACAGCTTTAAGGATCAACATAGCTTATCATAAACAAAGTTTTGGATGTCAGTATGGTAGCTACTGAAGAACGGTTAAAACTGTTTGCATTCTGGGCTTACTTCTGTAAATCTAAGGTGCTACTTTTCAGAAAAGCTGGTTTCAAGAGCTTCTTACATAAATATCTGAAGTTCCAAAATGTATCTACTATAGGGTTCTGTCTCCTCCACTGACTTGCAGGCCTAGAGGGACAAAACACAGGGTGTTTAGTCTGCTTATGATGAAAAACAGAAGCCAATTTCTATACATGATGGGAAAATAAGGGAAAAGAAAAACAAAATGCCTGGACATTTCTTATTCATTAAAAGCAGGTTTTGTGTCAGTTATTCTTCTACATGGAAGAATTACAATGAACATTGAGGACTGAAGTAAACTTATGTAGCTAACATTTGGTGCAAGAGGCACTTTACCTGAATCATTGCTAACCCTCAAAAAAGCCCTTCAAGGTGGGCCTGAGGTGGACACTGGCATTGATATGGACAAGTACAACTGTCAGCTTAGATGGTATGTGGCCCATGTGAGATGACAACCTTAGTTACCTAGCTTCAAAATCCATACTCTTCCTATGATACTCTAACCACAGGATAAAAAGGTCAGATTCTATTTCAAGGTAAATAAAACTGACCTGAGCAGTTACCTTAGCAAACATGGCTCTTCTCCTACTTGATTGTTACTGAAAGAAATCTCTGTTAGATCTAAGCAGCTCTCTGCAGAGCCTGGTCCTGCAGTGCAGTTAAAAAGAACCTGTACTCTCACCTCTTGCCAATCATGATAGGATAGTTAGCACCTCATGGATCTGTCCATAGTATATGGACGATAAGAGAATGTCATATTTAGTGTACAGCTAACACCACCTAAGATTTTGACAAACATCAGAGAGAGAAACCCATCTCCGCACCTACCACCAGAGACTTGGGCACATAAATGGTGACCCTAATAAAAGACACAGGAAGGAGAATGTAATTTTCAGTATTTTATTTTAACTTGGAATCTATAAATTTATACTATACATTTCCTTTATATGTATCCTTAGGAATGTCTAAGTACATAGTTTTCAGAAATAAGCCTTAGAAAGATATTACAATAAATTTGTACAAATAGTCTACCGCAACTTTTTTTGTTTTTATGATCACATCTCCAGCTGCCTTGTCATGCTAACATTCCATTATTCTATCCCCCAAAATCATGCTTCTGTTAGAGGAAAAAATGCTCATCTGGGTGATACCAAATATAATTAGCCTAATAGTTGTATGATTATGGAATTGTCTCAAATTCCAAATGCACCCATTCCCTTAAAAATTAATAGCCTTGCAATGAACACAAATGACATAATCCCAATAGTAGGAGGACATTAAAAAGTGTAGTGGAGGGGCCAGGCGCGGTGGCTCAAGCCTGTAATCCCAGCACTTTGAGAGGCAGAGACGGGCAGATCACGAGGTCAGGAGATTGAGACCATCCTGGCTAACACGGTGAAACCCCGTCTCTACTAAAAAAAAAAAAATACAAAAAACTAGCCGGGCGAGGTGGCGGGCGCCTGTATTCCCAGCTACTCGGGAGGCTGAGGCAGGAGAATGGCGTAAACTGGGGAGGCGGAGCTTGCAGTGAGCTGAGATCCGGCCACTGTACTCCAGCCTGGGCGATAGAGCAAGATTCCGTCTCAAAAAAAAAAAAAAAAAAAAAAAAAAGTGTAAGTAGTGGAGGTTAAACTGTATCAATATAAAGAAGAACAAGAAAAATGTTAAAGTTCTCTCTCTGCCTCCAACCCTTTTCCCACCAACTCCCAAGTCCCTTGCATGGAATACAATGCACCAATAGAATGGAAGGATGGAAATTCATTTGATACTCAACAGATGTGTATTGGGTGCCTAGAATGTGCCAGGTATTATTTTAGATACTTGCATTATATCACAATGAAATCAAGATTACTGTTTTCGGTACCTTTTATTCAAGGGGCGAGGGTGCTTGGTAGGGGTGAGGAGTAGAGAGAAAGAGGCACTAAACAACTAAGCATTAAAAATGATAAATAAGTAAATTAGGCTACAGTATGACAAAGAGCAGATAGGGGATCTCATGGAGAATTTAGTTGTGATCAAAGCTAATGAGTTCCCATGTAGCTATCTAAGAACAAGTATTCCGGTAGAGGCTCTAAGCCAAGGACATGACTGGCTTGTTCAGATCCACAGCAAGGACAGAGTGCTTGGAATGAAGTGAATAAGGGGAAACATTGTGTGGGAGAAAGTCAGAGAGTTAATAGGGGCCAGATCAGCATGCAGTGTTTTTGGCTCTTATAAGAACATAGCTTTTTATTTTATGCAAAACAGGAAGCCACTGGATGATTTTGAGCAGAAGAGAGGCATACCTGGGTTACATTTTATAGCATTATTCTGTCTCTCTTTTAAACTTTTTTTTTTTAATATAAATTTAAGGATCTCTTTGAGAATAGACTATGGAGGAGGCAAGTGTGCAAGCAACTGGGAAACCAGTCAGGAGACTCCGGCTATAGTTTGGTTGGTGGTTCAGACCAGTATGGGAATACTTGAGGTGTTAAGTAGTGGTCAGATTCAGCAAACACTGTCAAGGTGGGATCAAGGAGATTTTCTAATAGGAGAGAGATTTCAAGGATACCAAGATTATTGGCCTGAGCAACTGGCAAAATGGAGTTGCCATCAACTGAGATGGAAAATCTCTGGGTTGAACAGATTTGTAGGAGGAGGCAAAAAGGTCAGTTTTGGACACACCAAGTTTCAGATGTCAATGCAAATTGAGAAGTCAAAGGACTGCACCTCGAGGCACTCCAATATTAAGACAGGGAGAAAGAAGGGAAAGCTTAGCCAAGGAAACGGGAAATCATTGGCCAATGAGGTGGAAGGAAAACCAAAAAAGTGAAGAAAGTATATCCAAAGGAGGAGTTGGTGAGCTGCTGAGTCAAATGATTCTAAATCCACTAATGGAAACTAGAGTTTTAAAAAGCTAAGTATGTGGGAAGAAATGGATTCTCCACCCATTTGAAGTGCTTTTATATATGCAACTTAACTTCATGTCATTGTTTAAAAGTCAAAACGTTTCACAGGTACATAAAGGAAGCTGCAGGCTCGGGGCTGAGAACACAGGTCCTGTTAGTCTTAAGGAAGCATATGCTAAATTCTGACCGCGATTGTTTAGACAATGTTGATCTCACAGCCTCCACCTTATATATATTATCATGTAGTAGATAGAGTGCTTGCTGTACCAAGTTCATGTGTTTTGTGTTGCAGAGAAAACTGTAAAATCTGTTTTAGATGTTTGCATGTTAACCTAGGTTTTTGCTTCAAAGAATTGGTGAAGAGACTTCTGTCAAAAGAATTTCAGTAGGCTACCTACCAACTCTTTCCCACAGTGGAAGCAGAGATTGGTGATTAATATCCTCTGTCTTGTGGGGGGAAAAAATTCATTATGTCAGAAAATGAGTGAGTCAGCAGAAAGTCTACCTGATAGTCTCCTTGGCTGAGGAGGAAGAGGAAAGCACAGTTCTGAGCATAAGAGCTCACATGCTGTTTCCACCAGGTGCTGATGAAAAGCAAGACAGTGTAAGTTATGGATCTATCAAAACCTGAAGTGGGTGGGGCTCTCTTACTAGGTTATACCTGAGTACCTGGTTACTGCTGGAAATGTATGCTGTGCGTGGACAAGAGTAACCAAAAAGAGAGTAACAGAGTTGGGTATCTGGAGTCACACTTGGTTTCCAGAAAGCCAAGAAGGGACATTTTGTGTGTAAGACACAAAATCTAGAAATGTCCTTTACACTTGCTGACAGTTATAAGTTGTGGAAAACTAACAAGGCGTTCATGTTTGCAAATCAATGGACATCTGAACAGGAAATTTCAGATGAGTCTCTTCAGAATAAAATTATGAAAACAGATATTAGAATCTTCTCTCTTCCCTTCCCTCTCCACCCCTCCCCTTCCCTCTCCTTTCCTTTCCTTCTTTTCTTCTCTATTCTTGCTTCTCTCTTCCTTCCCTTCCTTCCTTTCTCCACCTTAGAAAATTAAATGCTCTTTTTGATTATCTTAGTGGTTAAGACTGAAGAGTTGGTCCTGGGGAATCTCTGTGCTGTGGAGTGGGCCGCTTCTCTGCATCTTCCTCTCACCAGACAGACTGTCTTTTAGGATTTCAGTCTCAGAACCCAGGTATTAGGTATGGCCTATATTCTGAAAAATAATTTTTATCATTGATATGAGACTTTTAAATTTTTCTATTATTAGTCATTTTTATAAAACAGAAAGAAAAAATCCACCTCAAATCATTTCAGAATCAAAAATAAATAAAAATAAATACTTTTAAATCATGCATATTTTAGTGTTTCTATTTTACATATTTTGGTAACAAAATTATGCTGGGAACACAACATTTTCTTGGTGCTAGGAGATATTCGTAGGCACTTAATCATTTATTTAAATAATCTACAAACATGGAAGTTAAGCATAAAATACTGATGTTTATCTATTTGAAATGTTACCCATTTATTTTCAAAAAAGGCAATATATACCAAAGGAAAACTAAATTGGCATATTTTAATTCTACAAAAATGTATAAATATTTAAATTTACAGCAAAAGAACAATTATATCATCTAGTAATGCTTACAGTATTTAAAATGTGTCGTTATGCACAATCTACTTTTATAAATGTTAAAGCACTAGGTGCCAAGCATATATCTAAAACATTTTTGAAATTACTCCTTTCTAGCTGTGGCTACACTGACCAAAACAACAACAACAACAACAACAACAACAACAACAACAACAACAAAAGCTGAAATAGGAAAAAAAAAAAAAAAAAAACACAAGAAACAAAAAAACACATGTAATTATCCTTTTTCCCTCTTGTGCTATTTTTAGCTGAAATTTCAGTACAACTGGAACCAAGCAGCAGCTTACTTTCATTTTCACACCAATTGAATGCATGATGAAAATCTCATTTTAAAAAAGTGTTATAGCCTTAATCATCTAATTTTCCATTCTCATTCTAACTCCTTAAAAACAAAATATTGAGTGATTTGTTCTTGCCAGCTAAAAACAAAAACAAAATAACTTTACATAACGTAACACAAGTATTGCAGAAGTGGTCTTTATCTTAAAGGATCCTTAAGAAAAGAGCTGCCCTGAATTCACTAGTATTTCAGAGGGATTTTCTTTTAAAACACATACAATGAAAAGTGTCTTTAGAATTTATTGACCAATATAAAAGAAACTGGGCTACAAATATACACAAATTATTTAAAACACATTGCTGGTGCTCATTCAACACCGTAAATTCATACACAGCTGATATTTAGTAGCAGTTCGAACATGGTGTAGTCACAATAGATGTGTCCATGTACTGTACATAAGAGGGGCTGATTTCACCTAGTCCATATTTTTACATATTGGGGAAAATGGGCAGTGGTGGAATCCTGAAGCCCAAACTGCCTTAAGATTTAATTGAATTTTTGCTGCCCAACTGAACTGGAAATTTATTCAAGATTTGCAGCAGATATCAGCTATGCAGGATGACAGCTATGGATGATGACACATCCATGAAAAATCTGAATTTCTAAAATTCTTCAATTTGTGAAATCAGTACACTTTATAACTTAAGAATGCATACATGTTTTGCCTCCTCTGAGACTAGATTTAGCATCTGTAAATGAGATGCAAGTAAAATGGTTGTGAGCAGATACAATCATCATTTCTTAAGTGGTGAAACCATGTGTGGGGGGAGACAGTATTTTGAGGTTTACTGAACCAATTCAGAATATGTTCCTAACCTCCCACCAAATTTTTTAAAAGGTAAAAACAGTTCTGTTTTAGTGTAGTTATTTTTTCTCTCTCTGTACACTTTTTCCCCTTTTATTTATTAGACTGTTTCTCAGCACCGTGGCAAAATCAAATTTATGCATTGTGTTTACTAGAGTTTACAGAGCTCCACTGGGAAGCCTAGACATCTCTGCTGATTTCGCTGCAGTCTTTGAAGCTCCATATCATAGAACCTACCCAATCTTCACAGTAATAGATGGTCTAATTCTCTGTGCAAGCTGTAGGCCAAACCTTACTTTTAACTTGCAGATAATTAGAAGGAAAAATGAAAGTGAGTCTGGTCCATTAGTTACTACTGAAGAGGCTTTGGTTCCCTGAAACCCAGTTTGCCAAATAATGATTGGATGTTCCTGTAATCATGCTGTTTGTTGGTAGTTTATTTCTGCTGTAGGTCTTAGTGCTTGTATTATTTTAAAGAACTAATTTTATTTAAATTAGTAGTAAGAATTTAAATATTTCTAAAGAATCAATGTACTAGTCAGAAACTTTTTTTTTTTTTTTTTTTTTTTTGAGATAGAGTCTTGAGGCTGAAGTGCACTGGTGTGATCCTGGCTCACTGCAGCCTCTGCCTCCCAGGTTCAAGTAATTCTCCACATCAGCCTCCTGAGTAGTTGGGATTACAGGCGTGTGCCACTACATCCAGCTAATTTTTGTGTTTTTAGTTGATACAGAGTTTCGTCATGTTGGCCAGGCTGGTCTCCAACTTCTGAACTCAAGTGATCCGCCCACCTCAGCCTCCCAAAGTGCTGTGATTACAGGTGTAAGCCACCGTGCCTGGCCCCATAACATGTCTAATGAAGGTATTTTTCTCATTATTGTTCCATTTCTGTAATCTTTTGAGTGACATTATTAGTTTACATTAACAATAAGGGGTCCAGGCAACACAACTTATAGATATATGATCTTTAGAAAAGTTATATCACGTATCTGGGTTTCAGTCTTATTATCTGTAAACAGAGAAACTAAGACAACGTCGTCTGTAAACTCCTTTAAAAATCTCTGTAATTGTGTTTATTCCATTGACTGCACTTAGAAGATAAATTTAGTAATAGTTCTTATGAAATCAAGAAAATACATACTTTTTAAGACAATGATATCTCTTCTTTAAAAATCAAAATCTTATACCTTCAGGTGGCCATTGGACACAAAAAATAAAAATTAAAACTATTTTTAGCTTAATGAAGCAACTTATATAATATAGCAGCATTTTAATAAAATATCATATTTCATTTCCATAAGGCAGGATATTTTATCCAGAAAATAATATATAGTCCACAGTTTGATGTGAAGAATATTACGAAGAAAATTATAACTTGAAGACAAAGTTATTGGAAATCCTGTCTAAATATATTAGCCTTTATTTTAAATTTTAAAATACAAAAAAAGTATGATACAGTAACACTTAGCAACTTTAACACACATTTTTCAGTTCATTAATTCAAGAAATATTTAAAGAATACATATGCCAGAAATACCAAATGAACAAAACTGACAAAGCCCCTGCCTTCATGGGACTTACCTTCTAGGGCATGTGATGGGCATGTTTGGGGCTGGGAAGGGGGAAGTGTAGACAGAAATAAAGAAGCAAACTTTTAGATTGTCAGGTACAGGGGATAGGGAGGGCAGATGGGAGAAGGGTTTGTCTTACTGATAAGATAATGTTCTAACTGAGACCACTAAGGGGAGCTCTCTGGGGCAGAGGGAACAAAACACTAAAGCGGGAAATTTCTTGGGAGCCATAGTGGGGTAAGTAAGAGGCAGAATAATAAGAGATAAGAGATGGCGTTAGAAAAAGGTGGAATTGTATTTGTGTGTGTGTGCATGTGTATGTATGTGTGGTGAGTGGTGTGGATGAGTAGAGGGGTAACACTCATGAAGGACCTTGAAGGCCACTGGAGGGAGAAGTCATTGGAAGATTGTGAGCAGGGAAATGACACAATCAAATTCATGGTTAACAGAATCACTATGGCTGGTGTATTGAGAAAAGATTGTTCAAGACAAGGACTAGGAAATTAGGGAACTAAATAATAAGCATATTGCGATTAAAAAGGTTAGAGGTAGTGACACCTAGTGGATGTGGCGGCAAGTCATTCTTTTCTAGTTATATTTCAAAGGTAGCATCAAGGGAATTTGCTGTTGGATTAGATGAAAGTTGAAACAGAAATAGAGGAGTCAAAAGCAACTTTCAGTTTTTGACCTGAGCATCTGGAAGGCTGAAGTTGCATTAACTGAGATGGAGAAGACCACAGAAGAGACTGGTTTGAAATATGTCAGTCTAGCTCCATAAATAAGGGATCTATAAGACAAGTGCATTATGAATCCAGTCATGGTTTTAACTTTTTGTACTGAAGACAATAAACATTTTTGAAAACGAATTATATGTTAGTCATTGCTTTCTAGTGTTGGGTGTTTTATATTTTATGCCACTTTTTGTTAGATACTATAATGGCATGCGTTCAAGCCATCTGAAGATTCTTAAAAAATTCTTTTCTAGCATGAAACTCATGTAGTTTTAGTTTTCTCACCATGACCATAACGAACTTTCACATATTTAAAATGCTGCTAAAATGTTTCAAGTTCAGCTTTGATGGGGTAGCTGTATTTATAAAAATTTGCCATTGACCATTTTCTACATAACATGCATTTTGACTGACAAATCAATAAGTGGAACATATGGTATACATGAGTCCTTGAGAGTTGAAGCTTTTTCAACTTAAGTAATAATGCTGTGCAGGGTCTTTTTACCTTAGTCAGGAGAAAAGGAAATGAGGGGCAGAAGAGGAGTGTAAAAATGAAAGATGGGAATTTTACATGAGGCCTCAATGGACTTGAGAGGCTGCTAATAATTTAAGGCAATGGTTCACTGCCTCTTGTGAGTCATAGCCTTCTTTCCAAGTTTGCTGTGAGTGACATACTCCCACCTCAGAAAAAAATGCCCTGATATTCAACATTTTGCTTACAATTTTAGGAAAGTCATGGATTCCCAGAGAGCTCATGGTGAGGGGTGTCTATATTTAAAGAGCAAACCTGAAATGCTCCAGGTTGCAGATTCTTCCCTACAGTTGTACCAATAAAAAGTCAAAAGAGGAAGGAATACCAGTTGCAAAAATCATTTGAGATTTTACTGACGATAAGAAAGCGTCCTCATTTTCATTATAAAGCAGTGTATGTGCAAGTCAGAGACATAGAGAGTTTGTATGCAGTCAGAATGATTAATTCTTTCTATAAGAGCTTTTTAAGTAAAGATGAGGACCAAAGAAGTGGAATCTTCTGCTCCAGAAAACACTTCTTCCATTTTTACTCTCGAATTTCTCTTAGCTGCTGAGTGCATTTATAATGAATAACATACATATATAGGGTAACTCTATGAGCATTTTAAATGCTGTCAAATATAAAAACTTATTAGCAAAATTCCGATTTTTTTTTTCCTTTTCATGGCCTCTGTTAATGTATTTTGAACATAAAGGGTTTTAAGATGAGAAAAGAAAATGTGAATCTAGCCTAATTATAACTATGTTCCTCAGGCCATAATATATGGCAAACAATATATAGCAGTTTAATTACAATAAAAGTTTAATGAATATGTGTTGAGTTTATTCCCCTGGTGATAAAATTTTTAGATATTGGAGCATAGCACTGAAAGGTATTCTTTAACATAGAAAATGAAAATGACAGTGGTGACCTAACTAAAATCTTTAAGTGCAATAGAGTTAAAAATTAAGTCTAAAATTCTCCCTTTCACCTACAATTCTGTACAGCATCAGTGGCATGCCACTGTCTATAGAGTGAAGAGAAAAGGGATGGTAGAGTTTGTGGAGACCAAGATTTTGGTTAAGAATTGAGTTTCCAACATAAACTCTGGAAGCAAGATTGTTTAGCTTCAGCCTGTGTTAGGAATTGCAACCCACTTTGAGTTCTCTCACAATGATTGAAGCGCTGCGGATTAGACTCGTCTTGTTCCCCTCAGTGCTTCACGGATTTCTTTTTTTTATGTACTTTAAATTGAATTTAAACATTTTCCTTCTCTTTTTTGGATTCACATTGGTTTAAATATGATGCTTCTGTAAAGGCTCTATGAATTCAATATCCAATGTAACGTTTTTCTTTGCCCAAAACTTGGAACATTTTGTAGGATGAATTCACCATTCAGAAATAATTTAATATGTGGCCCTGTTGTAGACATAGAATTCAAACATGTTTCCATGAAGGATCAGTAAAAAGGGTGAGTTTATAAAGCAACTGATAATATTTCATAATGAAGATGATTTTATAAGGCATTTACATTATCTCTTTAAATCACCATGACAACCAAAATTAAAATAACCTCCAATTAACCCTCTGACATGAGTGCAATAAAGATTTTTCTTAAAGCAGTTTGTTTTACAAGTTGTTCTGTTGTTTAATAATAGTTTGCTATTATTTATATTTTTATGTGCTTTGATCAGATACAAATTTTAGTAGGGAAATAAGCAAACATTTCTAGAAACGAATTAGAAACAATTGTGTTTTAGAATACTAAAAGGATTTTTAAAACTTTCAATTCAGCAAAGTCAATATTTTCTCCCAATTGAAATAATGGAAAAACAAAAGCGTAGACACTTTCATGGCTTGGAGGACATGGTCTTCATGTGCCCAAGGTCATGTTCCTTAGCAGCCACTGTTGGGATCTGCTTCCACTACAGTCCTGCATTGTAGGCACCATTTTGTCTTCTTCAGAAGGTTCATCGAGACATTGGTTACTGTTAACATGTCGCAACGTGAGTCTCTGTAAAAGATAACCAATAATCAGTGCAGCTTATTTCATCTTTAGCTTCACTAGCACATCAGATGAAATCTGTTCTCTAAAAAATCCTTTATGTTTTTTTAGTATAATACGCTGTGATAGGTTTGTAAAAGGAACTGTGCACAGGTGTCCCTGGATTAATTATTATACAACTTTGACTGTTATGAAGTCATCATTGTCTAATATACCTTTATTTGCAGATGGTTAAAGAAACTGGCTGACATTTATCAAGCGTTGCCAAGAATTCAGGCTCCTTTGCAAAAAGCCCATTTGTGAGCTCTGAGTTCAGTTGAGGACTGCAAATATTAACAAGCTTTTGTAAAAGCTTAGTTTTCTTAGGCATGTGTTATTCAGTAACCATTTGGTAAACATGCAAATAGATGGCACAGCTGTGACCCAAATGAACAAAACTGTTAGAGATGTTCCCATTTCAAAATACTAAACAAGCTATAGTATCTGTGACTGTAAGACATTCATTGTAGAAAGTGATTATCAGAGCAAAAATTAATCTGTCTTACTTGATAAAATCTTTACAATAGTTTGGTCTGTATTTTTAAGAATCTTAAAAATATAACAAATAAAAACAGGGGCACGATGATCATATATTCTTAAACATTATATTTATATTTTGGTTTCTTCATAAATTCCAATAATTGTATGTTAACCAGTCATTATATATCTTTTCTTTGGCATCTTTACGTACATTGGAAATCACATTTTAAATCAACATGATTTATACATACTAATTATATATATTTCTGCTATTTCATGGGCAATATCTACGACCATATTATATGAAAACCTCTACAACCAGAAGCGAAGTATTTAAATGTATGAGAGATGATTTGCAAATACATCTTGAAAATAGCACTCTACTTTTTTTTTTTTTGCAAATTACCAAAATTAAAGGTAAACAAAATGTTTTTTTTTTTTTTTTAGTTCTTGATACTACTTGAAAATAGGATGAAAGTAAACATGGGGGGGGGGGGCAATAAAAATGGTAGAGAAATAGCAGCCAGACAATTTGTTTAGATTAAGACTGAAAACATCGTGGCCTGTACTGTTGTAAGAAACGATGGAAGGGAGAATAGGTTTGTAGTGGAGGAGGCCTAAGAAACAGCAAGCAGGAAATTAAAAGAGCAAGACAATTAGATGCAAAGGAGATTTCAAGATTGAGACCTTTGTTGTTGCTCTTTCAAAACATGGAATCAAGTTATTTACACTAAAAAACAAAGAAAGGAATAAATGGCCAAAGATAGGCAAGATGATGGCTGATTTACACTTATGATGCCAGAAATTCAACCAGTAGCCAGCTTGAAAAAATAAAGATACATAACAAAAACAATAGATATTTTTTCTAAACAGTTCTAGTTAAAAATCAATAAAATGGTTTAATTTTTGTTACGTACCTGTGGTCCTTCGTGTATGTATTCTCTTTCAAAAATATAACTTACCATTGCATACTTCTATTAGATCCCTTTTTTTAAAAAGTACAATTTTTCATATATCAGATATGTTATTGCCTATTAAGCTACCCCAGAAAGCACTGTAAGCATCTTATTGCAGTCGATCACGTATCATAGTAGTTGAATGCTTTGATCAATTATCAGTTACCTTAGTTCAAAATATACCACGGACTTGAGATTTTTCTTTAAGGATCATGTGAATAGATGTTGTCAACTGCACAAATAATAATTTTAAAAACAATAGTTTTTATTGTTCTTTCTAAACAATATATGATTTATTTGAAGGAATTCACTAGTAGTGAAAACCCACTGCTACAGAGACAAAGAAACAACTAAACACTTCTTTATAATGTAGTGCAGTAGAAAACCAGACCTTTTAGGCTCAGGTAAATTCCTGTCCTTTATTTACTAGCTGTGAACACTCAGGCATGCTTTGAATTATTCTGAGGAATCATATTCTTTGTCAGAAAATACTTAGACTTAAACATGCTTACAAATATCCTTTTTACCTTTTTTTTAAAAAATTTGACCTTCAGTCAACTATCTAACTGTAATCCCCTGGCAACCTTGAAGGGGTAAAAATGTTAACTACGTTTCTAGCCTACATTGTTTATGGTAAAAATGAACTCTGATTGATAAACTGCATCTGCAACTGATAAATTGCATATATATACTAACAGAAAAGCAAACTTTGGGCTTTTCTAAGTGCAGACTTCTAATTCTGTATGTTTTATTTGGTTCCTGGAAGCTAGACCTATGGAGTTGTTACAAGGAGAGATCATCTTCTGTGAGGCCAGTAAGCCAGGATGGTTTTGACATTTGCCTGATGTGGATCTCATCTCCTTGCAACAGACTGTCACCTGTGGAGAAGGCTATAAGAACTGCTAAGGGAACTGCCGCAATTTCTCCTATGGAGAGAAGCACTCTGTGGTCTCTGCTCTAGCACTCTATAGTAGACTTGTGAGAATAGATATTTAGTTAAACCTAAACCTCCTTTTTTGGCACTGCATATATCAGGTTTGATTGTTTTGAAAGCAACTAAGATAATACACATAAATTGTTTTGTACACATGTTCTCTTTGTGCAAAAGACCTAGACTTTTCCAGCTTTACCAACTCTTACATTTGGAATGTCTTTGACTGGAATATAGTTCTAATTAAAATAGTACCCCATGTGTTGTTCCCTCTCCATAATTTCATTCCCAGCCTTGTTACAAGACTTCTGAGCTCAATTGTTTCCTCCACTAACAATATTTAAGTGGTTCATCTGAACCAGAAAAATGCCCCAATCTTCCTGTGTTCTCATTGTAAGGTAAGGGTCAAAGTAAAATCCTTTATTTTTTGGATAATAAACCCCTTAAAACTAAAAGGTAGGACATGTTCTTATTTGCACTCTTTAGAAGAATTCCCTATCAGTTGACCTGAATAATGATTCATTTCATTGCTTACTGAAAAGATAGTCACAAATCATACAAGTGAGAGATAAAAGATACAACTTAAAAAAGTATTATTTCACTTAGGCAACCACAAAGAAATGCTCAGAAATAATTTTCTTTATAAAGGTATTGAAAAATCACATCTTAGTCTTTAATAATGCGCTTGCTTAGTGTTTTAATTAAAATAATAAGATACTTTAGAAAGGATATGCCATATTTGCATTTAACCAAAGTATCTGAATAAAAAGAAACAAAAATAAATGATTTTGTTGTTTTAGAAACAATCCTTTTTTGACCCTGTTAGTTTTTTAATTGATTTTTTTCAGATCTGATGATGCAGAACCTGTTGTCATATAAACATGGCTATAGTTCACCTCAAAGAGAGTTAATATGTCATAATACAGTTCATCAAGTATATTTATGCACATATGTGTTTAAAATAAAGAAAAAATCAAAAACATACCTACTCATTAAGGATAGACTAAACACAACTTAATATATGCAGCCCCCAAATTAATGAGTAACTAAGAAGTAAAAGACAGAGAGTTAACTCCATGGAGAAAAGGTACATAAAAACTTTTCTTAACCACATTTTAAAGGAGTTTCCAGATTTCAATAACTGAACATAATAAAAATACTAAAATTAATAAAATCTGCAACACAAACCTCCAAAAATCATTAGAGAATGTAATCAGTAGAATTCCCAAAAATATTTCTAAAAATTTCCATTCTTGTATAGTTTCTTAGTAGCCATTTTTGCAAAGTGCTATCATTACAGGTTTCCACAGTAGGATGCTGGGAGCCATCAGCTACTTTGTTCACTGAGAGACAAGACTGGGTGATTATATGAAGAAGAGTGTGGGTCTGTTTGACAAAGAAAATAATGAATAATGACGAAATCAAGTACAAAGACAGTAATACATCAATCATCCTAGGCAACATGCAATTTCTACTGGATAAAGATGGAAGGCACATGTCACAATAATTGCATCCATGGAGCTGTGAGCCACATTTTTTTAGATGGCTTTAATATCAACCCTATAAGGAAGGAGTAAATGAAGATAAGACTGAGAATATGGAGAGGGGCTTAAGATTAAATGATGAAATATTTTTGGCAAAAGGTTATTTTAGATATAAAAGATTATATTCTCAGCCTTCATCCTAGTAATACAATGCTTTTTAGTACCAGATGAGTTATTTGCGAGTGGATATTCAAAATAGTTGATTAGTCCAACTATATGGCCCTTGGCCTCCTCATTCTTACACCCTAAAATTAAATAATATTAGGGACAAATTTGGAGGATAAGTTAGCTTTAAGGCTTTACTTTGAAAAGTATGGTACTCAAATTGCTCCCACTTGTGTCTTTACAGGGCTAACCTGGTTGTGTTCCACATGTACATTGCCACCTTCTTTAGATGTCAATTAGAAAGGCAGGTAATGAAGGGAGGAAAAAGAAAAAGATCAACTCTTAATCTAATTTTCCAAACAGTTTCAATTAATTAATGTATCTGTCTGTTTCTTGCTCTCCATCTATTTCCTCCATAGGAACATAAGCTCCAGGAAAGCCACAGACTATGGTCACCTACATCTTGAAGCTCAGTGCCTGCCCATGGGATACACTAAGTAAGTCTGGTGATTCAAACACTTAGTACAAGACCAGTGCAGACAATAAATTCTGTTAAAATTAAGCTACTTCTCTCAGGCAGCTTAATGAACACAAATTATTGGATTAATGTTTTCAAGGATTTATCTTCTATAGTAAAATAGTATATAATTTGTAAAGAAAGAAAAAATAACATTTTATTCATAGAATTGTTAACTATGTAGTTGATATTAAAACTGTAACTATAAATAATATTGTTAACTATATAGCTTGATTTTTTTTTTAAGAAGACTAGTTTATATTTTTGTTTCTTTTTTTAACCAAACATGAATTTTTCCATCCATACTGTTTAATACTGCTAGGCTAGATCATCCTCTACCCTCAGTGATATTTCTTCTTGAAGTGAACTTTTCTTGGAAAATGCCATTCTAACATCAAAGATATTAGTGTAAATGATGTTAATTTCATTTGTAATATAAAAATTAATTTTTATGACATAAAACAAAAACAAAATGATTTTGCTTACCCTCTGGAAACATGACCCCAGGGCATACATACAATATAGAATTTTCATTAAAAACATGACTGTAACATACTTCCCGAAAGGGTTTATCAAATGAATGGCCATGAAAAAATAGTCAAAGAACTTTAATTCCAGGTACTTATAAAAAGCCATAGCCCAGAAGACAAATTACAAATCTTGTCCTTATTGAGACAAAAATTATTTTTCATTTAAAAACACACAAAATTATTTAGTGTCTTCATTTGCTTGAAAACAAAGCATAGTTCATTTTTTTCTGAGTATACTGTTTGAAATGATAACACTTATTAATATTGTGTGTATCTTCTAATAATTTTATGTATTTATATAATTGAGGTCATATAATCGAATATGCCTTTATTCATGTTGTGAGCATTTTGTCTATCATTAAAATAATCTAAAAACATACTATTAAGAAACAAACTATTTCTCTAAAATGAATTTGCCAAAATCTGTTTAACCTTTTTATTTGCAGGGAGTATCTTTCCAATTTGGAGCTATTGCAAATAACAAAAATATATTGTATTTCAGAGATATTTGATCAATATATTGATGTTCAGAGATATTTGCCATTATTTATAATACATACAGATATAACTAAGGGTTGATATGTATGTATTAGAAATAATGGCAAATATCTCTGAACATCAATGTCTCTGTCTGTCATTATTTCTTTGGAAATGATTCTTAGAAGTGAAATTGCAAGGTCAAATACATGAACACTTTAAGACATATTACCAAAGTTCTTTAAAATATATCTATAACAGTAATTTTGTAATAACAGCAGCAGCAGCTAACACTTCTTGTGCTTGCTATATGTCAGGATACTGTATGGGTATCACTGCATCTTCACCAATATTACAAGTTGCTGCTAAAAACGTTTCTTGTCGTATTGATAAGATAAACAAGAAATGAATACAATAACACATAAAATGATTTTTATTTATGTATGTTTTTTAAAAACTTTTTTCCATTTTCTTTGGCTATGTTTCTACTATGCTGTTTATTCAAGTCCTTGCACATTTCTATATGTGGTATACTATTTACAGTACAGCTCTTTATTAGGCATATCAACCCTTAGTTATATCTGTTTTTGTTGCACATGCCTAATTAGTCTACTTTTGTTTTGTTTTAGAGAAATGGTCTCACTATATTGCCCAGGCTGGCCTCAAACTCCTGGACTCCAGCAATCCTCCCATCTCAACTTGCCAAGTAGCTGGTATTACAGGCCCATGCCACCGCATCCAGCTATATTAACTCAATTTTGAAGACAATATGACATCCAGGCCGACATGCAACTTACTGCCAAATATATTTTCCTATAGCTTTATTTAAAATATTGACTAGAAAATAGGATCTAAACCCTAAGCTGGTATTGAGTTTTGTTTATAATATGGCATTACTTTATTGTTCTCCTCTAGAATGTAAAGCCTTGGTATTTCCTGCGATGTACAATATTTCAATCATAACGTAAAAATACATAAGAAAAACATTAATGATTCCTGCCTTTATATATATTTGCTTGTTTGACTAACATAAAATGTGGCATGGAGCATCTAAATTTACCCTTCCAAATATATAATTCCTACTTAAAGCCAACTGGAATCAGGCTAAACAATTTTGGTGACAAAATAAGAGCCATTAATATTGTAAAATTAGGCCATACCTTGGCATTAAAAGTACTAATTAAAGAAATAGATACTTTAATGAACTGACTGCATAGTTAATTTAAGAGCCAATTGCACAGGTCTCAGTTTAAAAGTTGGTATACTAAAAGATTAAAATAAAACCCAATTAGGTTATTACATATAATAATATACAAAATAAGTATAAATTTGGACTATTATAGATATTTAATTTAATAGCAAAGATAATAGGATTTCTCCTGTTAATCAAGCATAGAATAACAATTAAAAATTAATATTAAAAAGTTATTACTCAAAACATTAGTTATGATCTCCAGACAAGGTAATCTATGCATTCAGTCAAATAGAAATATTATAAAATATGAAGTGTAATCATTTAACATATAGGAACTACAAATGTGACACTAATCTATTGAAATTCCTACTCACTACTTCTAATAAGAAATCACAGCTATGGGTCGATAGGAATATGGAAAGGTGATACCTGTGTAATGCACACAGCCTTCAAAAGGTAAATTAAGCCATTGTTTTTCTTAGGAATACTACACAGGGGAATGATTAAAGATCTTAAAGCACTTAAAGATCACTTACCTTGAAATTATAATCCCATTTACCTGCTCTCTAATAAAGGTAAATAAAAGATGGTAGTGTAAGTCAAGTCTAAATATTAATCTAACACATTTTACCTATGGAAAAGCATTCCTTATATTGTGACTCTGGAAATTATTTGATACAGATATATATAGAATTCACAACAAGTATTTTCTAAGTCCACTTGCTCAGTCACATGAAAAATAAGAGTTTTTTTAGCATCATATTTTTCTCCCTTTTTTCTTTGTTGCATAGTGTTTGTTGAACGTAAGTGTTCTGATCTAAAATTAGATTCTCACACTGTATGTAGCTGCCTAGTTATTCAAAAAGAAATGTAATTATGTGCACATATCATAGGAAAATATTCTAAATTGATTGGAACACAATTGTAATGTTCGAACATCAGAACACCTGAATAAAACAGAATGAATGGATGACAGAACTTTATAAAAATAATTCTTAAAATGTTTCAGTGAGATGAATTTTTTTCTTTTCATTTAATTCTGGCAATAGGCATTTCATGGCATAGAAGGGTTTGTGTAATTTATTTAAGCTTCTAGACCACATAGGTATCCTACAATTTTGCTAATGATGCCCAGGATGCCCTCAATTCAAACAGGTTAGGCCATACATAAGATGACAGTGAACTAAATTCATGGTTATTTAAGAACTATTTAGTTAGGGGTGTGAGAAACTACATTTGAAATCAAAGTTGACCAAAGAAGTGCATTTATTACTAACATGTGCTTAGTTTCATTCAATTACAAGGATAAGCAATTATGAGTATGTATAGCTGAAGTTTGTAAGCAATTAGAGCAAAATGACAAAGTAGTTTTATGACTGCTTATTTAGCTAAATAGACCATATTTATTGTAGAACATCTTTTCCGCTATTAAAAAAATGAGAAATTTTATGTCATTAAAATTTGGCATAACAAATAACTTATAGCATTTAGTTATTCCATTTGAAATACTGTATATTACGCTTATTATGTCATAACCATTGAAAGAATCAAATCATTTCTAGTTTTTCAATAACATTGAGAGGCAATGTAGTGTAGTAGAAAAATTGCTGGATTTACTGTAAGAATCTGGCTGTGCAAACTTAAACGAGGCATTTACCCTATGCTTCATTTTACTAATGTGAAAAATAGAATATCTGTCTTATAAGACTATTGTAAGAATTGCACAAGAAAACAGATAAATATGTAATGAACTTTATTCCTTCTCTTTTCCCCCACTCGCCTAAGAAGTAAACAAAACCAAAGTAGCTGGATAGATTCTAGGTTTTGAGGCTTCATGACACTGTTTCCATTTTTCTCTGGATATTCCAACAATCCTGCTCCTATTTATGACTTTCTTTTCTAAGATTGAAAGGACTATGGGAGATAAGGTGATGGAATATTTCTGCTGTTCACATGGTGAGATTCACAATTATACTGATAGCTAGCTTGCTTGGAATACTTTATTAGGACCTGAATTCTAGATCTGCTGCTAGCAGTGTAATCTTTGTGCTTTAGTTTCCTCCTGATAAAGGCTTAAAGGAGAGAACTGCAAGGTACATTTCAGTTCTGTAATTCTGTGAACTCCGACAATTTTTATTCTGCCTTGAACCTGTACCACCTCAGAGATTTTTCAAAGGAAACTTTTGTCCTTGCTAGCAAAAGATAAAGAATTGAGTTAAAGTAGTAAGCAGCACGCATCTACTTTCCACAGGTTGGAATATGAGAAGAATAGAACCACTGAGCAATTATTCCTCCTTCTCATCTCAACACCTCTTATCCTTTTGCTCCCTTTCCCTCTCTTTGCTCCCCTCTGGAGGCCTTGCCATTTTCCAAATTGTATCCATGCCTTTTCCTAAATTTGTAATATTCTTTAAACAGTGTATAAAAAGACTATGGAAGATACATAGATATTTGACCCTGTCCTTTTCAAATGTAAATGTGTACATGAATGATCGGAGATTTTGTTAAAATACAGATTTGGATTCAGTGTGTTTAGTATGGGCTCGGATCCTGCATTTCTAACAAGTTCCCAGGTGATGCTACTACTCCTGGAATCACCCTGTGGGTAGCAAGGGGTGGAACTCTTCTGTGACCTAAAGAAACCCTAAATGTAAAACTTAAAAGCATAGTAATATATGTTATATTTCAATTTCATTAAAAAAAATCCTTTTTAACAACCTTCTCAAAAATCTAATCACATTTCAAAGCTGAAATTTCCAGAAAGGCAATGTATTATTCTGACAATTGCTCTATTCTTATGTCATTTACTAGATTATGATCCATTCATTTTAAAATTTAGCAAAGTGGTGTCATTAGATAATGTAAACATCACTAGTTAATTTTGAAAACATAAACATATATGAGAATTTAATTAAGCTATATAATTCAGATGATCAAATTATTTAAAATAAAAATTTCTCAATATTTATGGCATTTTATAAGCTTTTCTGTGTGTGTGTTCCAAAGTCAAAGTAAACATGACACAAAATGTTACAGTGCTCTGAAATACTACAACAGATAACTACTAGTCATCCAAAAGAGTACATTTATAGAAATCATTTATTTATCTTAGGTGAAGCTGCCTATTTTTTTCACTTTTTACTTAAAATTCCTTAGTATTCAATAGCATTGCTACTAGCTGAGAGAAAATGTAAACAAAAATATACACGTAATTACTAACAGTAGTTATATGAGAAATGAAAGAATTTGAGTTATGATATTGTTCACTCAAGAGTTATGGAAAAGTTTAAAGATTACAAGTGGTATTCTAAAATTCCACACTGCTTCATTTTATAAAAATGTATATGATCATTCCCCTTTCTTAATAAATATATTCTAGATTTTCTTATTTTTAGCATAAGCTCAGTAGAGTCCCAGGTTCCTGGTAGAAACTAAACAGTAACAACAACAAGTTTTATTTAAAAATAAGTATCACTTATAGGATTTCTACTGTATCTGTACATTTTACTGCATTTTTCCTCATAGAAGAGATAGAGTACTGATGAAGGATTTACCTACATGTATTTTGCAAAGGCACTGTTTTCTGTAGGCTTAATATCAAGGATGGCACCAATAAATAATAGTTGAAGAGAAAAAAAGTGGTCAGACAAGGTGAGTAAGATATAGCGAAGGCAATAGCATCTTAACAGAACATATTGGTACAACATAGGAAGAATTCGCAGTGTTTGTCCTCAATTATGGCCCAGAAGATGATTTTGTGTCCTAAGATCCTGGTAACACTGTATAAGTTTTAGACCCCAAATTAACCCTACATAACCAGTTTCAAATCCTATGAGAATTCAGTAAGTTTTTCTAATATTCAACTTAAGAAACTACAGAATCATGTAAATATTAAAATGACATTCAAAAAGGTTTTTAAAAGGTCCTGTTAAAATATCAACAATGCCAAAACTCTGTAGATTGGTTTTTAAAATGTTATTCTTGTAGGAAATTTTAGGCTTGCATGGTATACTGCATCTGTGAAACCCATTTACCTCTATAGTAGCATTTATCTTCTAAGCAGAATGAACTTTAGTTTTCCTTTTAAATAAATCACCTACCACTTAGTAATGTGGGAAATGTAACACAGACGACCAATTCATTTTGTTAATCATAAAAGAAAACTGAAAGAAATGAAGCTGTTTTCAAGAGTAAGTTTCTTTATGCAAAGGAAAATATTTCTTTTTTATTAGCTCCATCTGATGGCTGATCTGGTTTTTACACACTGCCTGGAGATAAATTTCCAACACGAATTTTGTTGTTGTCTCTCCCTCTCCTCTGTCAGAAAGGTGTGCTATATTGAGAAGAGGCTACTCAGCTTTTTAGGTGACTAATTAGTTTACTGAATTCTGTGAAATATTTATAATTGTAAACAGTAAAGAAATCTTGTTAATCTTGTCAGATATTGTTCCTTCCAGTTGAGGAACATAAATGTCAGTGATTAGTGGCATAAAATTTAAAATTTGAAAATATATACATATTGTCAATATTATCCTGTATACACATCTTCACACAAACCTCTCAGATAGCCTTAGCTTACCCCTTGCCTAATTTATGTTTGGCATGTACATGGAGATAACAAGTTATCATACACAAAACTGATTTTATCGTCCTCATTCATATTTTATATTAATGGACCAATTTGGCAAAACCTGTTTATATGATATGCCATCCTTTTTTTTCTTTTATTTTTTTTTTTTTTGAGACGGAGTCTCGCTCTGTCGCCCGGGCTGGAGTGCAGTGACCGGATCATCTCAGCTCACTGCAAGCTCCGCCTCCCGGGTTTATGCCATTCTCCTGCCTCAGCCTCCGGAGTAGCTGGGACTACAGGCGCCCGCCACCTCGCCCGGCTAGTTTTTTGTATTTTTCTTAGTAGAGACGGGGTTTCACTGTGTTAGCCAGGATGGTGTTGATCTCCTGACCTCGTGATCCGCCCGCCTTGGCCTCCCAAAGTGCTGGGATTACAGGCTTGAGCCACCGCGCCCGGCCAATATGCCATCCTAATGTTACCGGATATAAACCTGCATGCTTAAAATCTAATTCTGCCAATGTAGATAAAAACCAGCTTAAGATTTAAATGTCAAATGTTGAAATATATAACTGAGCTCAAGCATCAAATAATAAGTAAATTAAGGAAAATACTATACCTCAGCATCATATTCCCATAACTGATTTCCTCTCATATGGTGGCATTTTAACATGATTACAGGTCCATTGAGTCTAGAAACATCCAAGCACAAGTCATCGGTTCGAATTTCTTTGTCAGCAGTGTAAGAAAATACCTGAAAATATAAAATTCAGCTGATAAAACAATATGTACATTTTAAAACGTTACAATAGAGCAGATCTACCCATGGAAGCTTTCATATCAGATAAACTTGTGTTTTCAAATGATTACTGGTATGTTATCTTGAGAAAGCTAATTCATCTCTTTGAGTCTTTTTCCTCCACTGTAAAGTAGGGCAAAGTCATCTGTTTTACGATGTTTTGGTGAGACCTCAGTTTAACAAAACAAACTTTAAAATACCCACTATTTGCTGGCACTGTATTTCTTGCATGATACTTGCACTATAAAGCTCACAATAGGTTAAAGAAAATATAGTTTGCAAACTGCATGGAGCTCAATGAAGGGCAGTGCCTTTTCCTACCATCTTATGACCAGTTCTCCAATTCTCCAATGTCATTTTTTTCATATAGAAGTTTAAATCTTTCTTCTGATAACATAAGTACATTGTGTAAATTTTATTAAATATTGTCAGTGAGCTTCTGAAGGCTGTAGAAGTATCTTCTCTAGAGATCTCATTAAAGGTAGGCTCTACACTTATCTCTTTAATATGGTTTGCCTAGGCTTAACTACATCAATTCTCCTGAAAATATCCAAGAAATGTCATGGTGGATTATGGACTCTTTGTTAGATAATTCAATTGAACTATAATAATCTTTATGATTTTGTTCCTGGTGTGAATAATTTATTTACAACATTGATTATTAAAGTTTCATGAGTTTTTTTTTTTTTTTTTTTATTTTTAGATGGAGTCTTGTTCTGTCATCAGGCTGGAGTGCAGTGGTGCAATTTCGGCTTGCTGCAACTCTGCCTCCCGGGTTAAAGCGATTCTCCTGCCTCAGCCTCCTGAGTAGTTGGGATTACAGGCATGCGCCACCATGCCAGGCTAACGTTTTGTATTTTAGTAGAGATGGGGTTTCACTATGTTGGCCAGGATGGTCTCAGTCTCCTGACCTCATGATCCTCCTGCCTCGGCCTCCCAAAGTGCTGGGATTACAGGTGTGAGCCACCCGTGCCCAGCCTCATGAGGGTTATTAAGCACATAATTATAGAATGTGTTTTCTTCTTTTAGCTATGATAAGCATTGTTCAGTATTCTGTGGCTTTTTCTTTCCCTTTGCTATGTCAACAGAATAGATAATGAGAAAGGTCATGTCAGGGTCTTTTTGTTTCTCAAAGATATCTGATGAAATTGGAGGAAGTCAGCTTTACAAATAATATAAACTCTAGAGCTCCATAAGCTGAATGAGTTAGTCTTGGCAGAGTTGCCTCTGCAGCACTGCTTCTCAGGACTTCTATGAAAATCACAAGAAGTGGTGAGAGGAAGTGGAAAAATCAATGATGGAACACAAATACCTTCTTCTGTCAACCACTTAAAAGGAAATTATTGGGGACTGGGTCGGTGACTCATGCCTGTAATCCCAACACTTTGGGAGGCTAAGGCGAGAGGATTGCTTGAGCCCAGGAGTTTAAGACCAGCCAGGGAAACATACAGAGATCTCATCTCTACAAACAATAATTAAGAGAAAATTATCCAAGCACAGTGGTACACGCCTGTTGTCCCCACTACGTGGGAGGCTGAGGTGGGAGAGGCTGAGGTTGGCAGATTACTTGAGCCATGATCACACCACTGCACTCAGTCTGGATGACAGAGCAAGACCCAGTCTCAAAACAACAACAGCAGCAGCAACAACAATAACAACAACAACAACAACAACAAAACTAGAAAATTCTTCACAAAGGTTATACATTTACTTAATATACAATTTTGAGAAATGTGAAGTACATTTAAGTGAATTGTGTAAAATATATCACAGACTTCATGTATTCAATTCACAAATATATTTTCTAGCTTCATTACTTTTTCATACTCATATGTTTTTATGAAGAACATCTGGTCACCTAAGAAGAATAACATAAAAACCCATCAAACAGAAATATTCATATCCTCCCCAAACAGTATTATTTTAAACACAATTACAAACTTATTTAATTACACAAGTGAGAATCTTAAGCTGAGAGAAGGAAATTTCTAGAGAAATTTCTTTTGTTCATGATAGGATTATTTCAATACTCAAGGATAGCCTTCTGCATTAAAATTGCTTCCTTTTAAAGTGTACAAATACCAGTGTAAAAGGAAACCTCATAACGTCCATTTCAGCCTTAATTTTCTAATGGCTCAGGCCATTTTTATACAGTATATTCTTCTCGAGTCTCTTAAGGTAGTTTGGAAATAGTACCTGTTGAAAGTTTTAGAGAGCAGTCTACCACATCCCTTGATCCTCAATTTCTAATTTAGATTCATTTTGTGGTCATTAGAGCTATCTTAAGTAATTTACATTTAAGAAAGATATATTTGTAGAATAGTTTATGTACTTATATGTATATATCAATTATATGTCTGTTAATTATTTTTTGGCCTTTGTTCTTGAAAAAAATTAACGGATGTTAAAATATTAGGCTCACAAGCAATTTTTGTTAAAAACAATCTGTTGATAATGCTTCCTTGTTTTTCTTGGATTAAGGTAAAATCAGGATTAATTTGTTTTTGTACCTGAGAAAAATCTCATTTTTATGCTTGTTTCTAGGATTTTTTTACTCTTTATAATAATAAAAATCAGTGCATGTCAGCATATACATATCATTCTTGAAAACTAATCTGGAAATTATTAGGTTTGAACTCAATTATTTATCATGTATATCCATTAGATTTTGAACCCATAATTGTCATTATTAAATTTTTTTCATATCTACTACTGTAAAAAGTTCATGGAATTCACTTTGGGTATATAGAAAACATTATATGTGAAATACTTTGCAGAGATTCTGGCACACAGACAAAATTCAGTAGCTGATATTTAGAGTTATTATTCCCAGTGTTGGAGTTAATCCCAAATTGAGGATTTCTATCCAACACTACCAAGAAATTTTAGTATAAGGGTCCAGCAATGTTTGCTCTTGCCTGTCTGAGCTGAGCCCTTGGCTGCTGTACAAGTCCCGAGGGAGAATTTATAATACCTGATGACAGATATTTCTGATAATTTAAGCATTGTATTATGACCCTCTAGATTAACTACTTATGAGTTCCTTTATGACTTTGGGGATAATCTCCAAATCTCATGCTGGATTTCCTAGGAGCAGCTATTCCCTACAGCTGTTGCTTGTTTTTCCATCTCACTACTCCACAGACACTCTCAGTATGTGTAAGGCCCAGCCTGTCCTTGCTATGGTTGAAACCTTTATGCCTATGTGAGTTAAAATATTTCAAACCTGAACACCAATGAAGCACTTTACTTTAAACTATCAGGTATGTTGATAACTACACTATACAAGATTGATTCATTCATTAGTAAAATCTCATTGTACATTCTCTTAAAATAATGGAAATTATTCTTCTTCCTTTTCTGATTATCACTCAAATTGCTTTATCACCGGTTACCAATACTTAGTAAAGCAGAACCGAGTTACATGAACCATAGATTTAGCATATGTTTCCATTTGTTACAGTGCTAGCCTGACTTTAATGACAATTAATTGGTTCAAAGTCTAATCACTTTAATTAAGCTAAGGTGACTAGAAGCAGGGAAAAACAATCAATCTCTGTGGCTTTCCTTCCATTATAAAAGAGGAAACAGGGAGGAAGTTAACATTAATTGAACACTACCTTTTTTTAAAAAAATGTGTTCTATGCTTCATATATATTACATTAAATAAATTTGCTCCATTCTTCTATTGTGCAATTGCATTTATATTTCTATGAATGTATACCAACTTACAGTATTGCAAAATGTAACAAGTAGAGCTCTTTGCATGAATCCTATGGATTTAGTAATTTATAGTGCTTTTAAAATTCTGTTTCACACTTAATGTTCATGTTGTCTAATCTGTAAAATTATGAGCTATTTAGTATCACATATATTCTTATGTAGTCCTTCAGTCAAGCTAGGTCTGCAAACAACCACTAACATGGCCATTTTTTAAGTCAACTCTTTTAATCTCAGCTATCTTATAAGATGATGATAATGATACAGGTAATAATGTCTATGCTCCAGTTTATGGACCTTGTTGATTATTATGCCTTTCAAAACTAATTACTCACTGTAATAACTCAGTTTTTATTGTTTACTGTTGTATTAGTTCACTACGGCTGCCATAACAAAGTACTATGGACTGGGTGGCCTAAGCAATAGAAATTTATTTCCTGACAGGTTTGGAGGCTGGAAGTCCAAGATCACAATCTTAGCACAGTTGGTTTCTGCTGAGGCCGCTCTCTTTGGCTTCTAAGAGGGACCTTCTCCATGTGTCTTCCCATGGTCTTCCTTCTCTGTTTGCATGTGCCCTAATCTCTTTTTATAAAAATACCAGTTACATTGGATTAGGGCACCCTAATGATGCCATTTTAACTTTACCTCTTTAAAGACTCATCTCTAATATGGTTACATTCTAAGGAACTTGGGGTTAAGACTTCAACATATGAATTTCTAGAAGAACACAATTCAGGCCACACCACCACTAACCCTTTACAATGTATTGGAGTAGATAACATATCTTTCCTTATTCCTAAGTGAAAAATATGGTGTGCATGATTTTTTTTTTTTTTTTGGCTAACCTGTTTAGGTCACCTTGGGATTCAATTCTGAAATTAGAATATACTGTTTAGTATTACTAATCAAAACTCTAAATGTAATGCAATATCAAATAATTCCCCCTTCTCCACATTGGCCTTAATTTATGTTGGCAGCATGCAGAGGCAAAGGCTTTTTCTGTTTTACGTCTTAAGCTTTTTTTTTTTTCCCTCACTGTTCCTGCCCACTCCCAAATTCACCCAGTCTGCTAATCAGTTTTTTTTTTTTTTAATTTTTTTATTTTTCCAGAGTGGCAAAGCTGTAAGAGAGGTCTTACTTGAACTGTTGTGTATAATTCCTTCCTGTTCTCTGGCCTGCCAGAGATTTAAAGCTCCCTGTTCGGAGACCATTTGGATTTTCTTAGAGATTCCCATCTCTGAGCACTTCTTAACTGAAGTGCAAAGAAAGAGGACAATGCATATTTTACAAGTGAGCCACTTTTTGTGAAAACTCTGGGAGGCAGGCTAACATTAGGCAGTGTAGTCAGTTCCCTGTATTTAGTTGTCACAAGCCAGCCTTATCATGTGTGAGTTAGGTCACAGCCTGCCATATACCAGAAGCATATAGCAAGCTCTCCAACTGGCATCCTACATAATTTGCAGGTCCCAGTGCAAAATGAAAATGCAGAACTTATTTTTATAAAATTATCAGGAATTCCAAGATTGTAGGGCTTTGTTTGATTGCATGGGTTGCACACTCAAGAACTTCCCTGCCTTGAATCCTCTTCTTACTGGAAGCTAGAATCCCAGCCCATCTTCTCTAGAGGCAGGGCAACTATTCTCTCCAGGCAAAATCTTACAATCTTCTCCATATTCTGATACCTTCCATTATGGGTTGAACTGTGGCTCCCCAGATGATAGATTGAAGTCCTAACCACTAGTACCGCAAAATGTGTACACTTAAGGAGATAGTCCTTATGATGAAGTCATACTGGAGTAAGATGGGCCCTTAATCTAAAAGGACTGGTGTCCTTGTAAGAGAATAGAGACAGAGAAAAGACAGCCATGTGATGATGGAATTAGAGACTGGAATGATGCATCTACAAGCCATGGGACACCAAGGGTTGTTGGCAAACAACCTAGAAGCTAGAAGTGGAAAAAGATGATTCTCCCTTAGGTATCAGAGGGAGTATGGCACTTCTGACACCTTGATTTCAGACTTCTAGCCTCCAGAACTGTAAGACAATACATTTCTATGGTTTTAAGAAACCTAGTTTGCAGTAATTTTATACAAAAGCTCCAGCAAACTAACATACATCCTTTTCCTCCTCATGCTGGTTGAAGTGTCTAATGTCACAGAATCAGATTTCCAAAGTGTTTTTTCAAATTTTGCACAGGAAAATCTGATTTTTGATTGCCATTGCAAATTTTGCATAGGGAATTCTGATTTTACATTTCATATTTATTGTATCTTGGTATCTGGGCTGAAATTTTAACATCCAGTTATACTTTCCACCAGCATAAAATAACCATTTTCAAAATACTTTTCTATTATAGCTATATCTTCATAAAGGTGTTTTATAACGTGACTAGGTGATTTTACTGATTTTATATATACTTTATTGGGGTCATAATGATTTCTTCCTCTGAATTTATCTTGTAATCAAATGAGTACTATCTATAATGGATGATACTATATATAAAGCCAATTCAAATCTCAATTCCTTTTAATCTCAATATTTTTCTTTTCATAGATGATGTTTTTGTTCACTCTCACACTGCTATAAGGACATACCCAAAACTGGGTAATTTATGAAGGAAAGAGGTTTAATGGATTCACAGTTCCACATGGCTGGGGAAGCTCACAATTGTGGTGGAAGTTGGAGGAGGAGCAAAGGCACATCTTATATGGTGGCAGGCAAGAGAGCGTGTGCGGGGAAACTGCCCTTTGTAAAACCATCAAATCTTGTGAGACTTATTCACTATCATGAGAACAGCATGGGAAAAACCTGCCCCCATGATTCAATTATCTCCCACCAGGTCCCTCCCATGACATGTGGGGATTATGGGAGCTACAATTCAAGATGAGATTTTGGTGGAGACACAGTCAAATCATATCAGATGGTAAGCATTCTTTATTTTTCACCTACATGTATGGTTTGTTCTAGATTTTTCTTTTTAGGGAGAATGTCCAAAGACATTTTAAGATTCTTCAAATACCTAAAACAACATCTAAATAATTTCAAGGACTTCTGTGAGAAGGATCTAAAATATTCTGTTAAATTAATTTAACATAACGAAAGACTAGGTGTCCACATTTTTTTTTTTTTTTTTACCAATTGTATTATGTTGAAAATCTTAATGTATATATAGTTACTTCTTTTAAAATACTCTTTTTTCATGACCTTTTAGAAAAACTACAAACAAAAGTTTGCTCAAATCTCTAGCGTGAGCCTGTGCTAATGAAACCTTGTTCTAGCAGTACAAGTTACAAAGCAAGAAAGGAAAGGCATTGCTGTATTATTGGGACCTGAATCTTCTCTCTTTCTGCAAAGGACTCAGGAATTAAACACCCTCTACTTGCTCTATCTTGCCACAGGGTTTCTTCCTTTCCTTTTTTTTATCCACAGATGAAGGGGGTGTGAGTGTGTATGTATGTACATGCGTATACACAGGCATACTTCAGAGATTCTGTGGGTTCAGTTTCAGATCACTACAATAAAACAAGTATCAAATTTAAAGACACATGTTGTTTCCCCGTGCCTATGAGTTATGTTTACACTATATAGTAGCCATATTAAGTGTGCAGTAGTATTGTGTCTCAAAAAACAATGTATATTCCTTAATTAAAAATACTTTATTGCTAAAAATGCTAACAATTATCCTAGCCTTCGGTGAGTGATAATCTTTCTGCTGATGGAGAGTCTTGCCTCAATGCTGATGGCTGCAGGTTGACCAGAGTGGTGACTGATGAAATTTAGGTGGATGTAGTAATTTTAAAAAATAAGACAACAATGAAGTTTATCACATAAATCAACTTTTCCTTTCACTAAAGATTTTTCTGTAGCATGTGATGCTATTTGATAGCATTTTGCCCACAGTAGAACTTCTTTTAAAATTTTAATTAATCCTCTCAAAACCTGCCACTGCTTTATCAACTTGAGTTTATGTAATATTCTGAATACTTTGTTATCATTTCAACAGTGTTCATGGCATCTTCAATAGGAGATTATATCTCAAGAAACCACTTTCCTTGATCATTAATAAGAAGCAATGCTCATTCATTAAAGTTTTAGCATGAGAGTGCAGCAATTCAGTCACATCTTCAGGCTCCACTCCTAATTCTAGTTCTCCTGCTATTTCTACCCTATCTGCAATTACTTCCTCAACTGATGTCTTGAACCCCTCAAAGTCATCTAAGAGGGTTGGGGTTAGCTTTTTCCAAACTCCTGTTATTGTTGATATGTTGACCTCTTCTCATGAATCACAAATGTTATTTGTGGTATCTAGAATTGTGAATACTTTCCATAAAGTTTTCAATTTACTTTGCCCAGATCTATTACAGGAATCACTATGGCAGTTAGAGTCCTAGAACATGTATTTCTTAAATAGTAAGACTTGAAAGTTGAACTTACTCCTTGATCTATGGTCTGCAGAATGAATATTGTGTTAGCAGACATTAAAACATTAATCTCCTTGTACATCTCCATCAGAGGTCTTGAGTGACCGAGTAAATTATCAGTGAAGAGTAATATTTTAAAAGGAATCTTTTTCTTTCCCCCGAGAAATAGGTCTCAACAGTGAGCTTAAAATATTTAGTACACCATGTTGTAAACAGATGTGCTGTAATCCAGGCCTTGTCGTTCCATTTACAGAGCTCAGGCAGAGTAGATTCAGCGTAATTGTTAAGGGCCCTAGGATTTGGGGAATGGTAAATGAACATTGGTTTTGACTGAAAGTCACTCACTATATTTTTCCTAACAAGAGAATCAGCCTGTCTTTTGAAGCTTTGAAACCAGGCATTGACTTCGCTTTTCTAGCTATGGAAGTCCCAGATGGCATCTTCTTCCAATCGAGTGCTGTTTTGTCTATGTTGAAAATCTGTTGTTTACTGTATTCACATTTATCAATGATCTCAGCTGGATCTTCTGGATAACTTGCTGCAGCTTCTCCCTCAGCACTTGCTACTTCACTTTGCACTTTAAAGTTATAGAGAGAACTTCTTTCCTTAAAACTCATAAACCAACCTCTGCTAGCTTCCAACTTTTCTTCTGCAGCTTTCTCGCCCGTCATAGAATTAGAGTTAGGGCCCTGCTGTGGTGAAGCTTTGGCGTAAAGGCATTTCATAGCTTGTTTGATCTTCTATCCAAACCACTAAAACTGTCTCTATATAAGGAATAAGGCTGTCTGCTCTCTTTTCATTTATGTGTTTACTAGAGTAACATTTTCAATTTCCTTCAAGAATTTTTTGTTTGCCTTCACTATTTTGCCAGCTGTTTGGTGCAAGAAGCCTACTTTTTGGCCTATGTCGGCTTTTGACATACCTTCTTACTAAGCTTAATCTTTTATAGCTTTTGATTTTAAGTGAGAAACATGTGACTTTTCCTTTCACTTGAACACAGATGCCATTGTAGGGTTATTAACTGGCCTAATTTCAATATTGTTGTTTTAGGAACAGGAAGTCCTGAAGAGCAAGAGAGAGGGAATGGCAAGTCCGTGGAGCAGTCAGAATACATACAACATTCATCAGTTAAGTTTGCTGTTGTTACATGGGTACGATTTGTAGCACCCCAAAACAATTACAATAGTCACATAAAAAATCACTGATCATAATCATAACAGATAAAATAATGATGAAAAAGTTTAACATATTGGGAGAATTATCAAAGTATGACACCAAGACATCAAGTGAGCACATGCTGTTGGAAAAATGAGGCCAATAGACATGCTCCATGTAGGGTTGCCACAAACATTCCATTTGTTAAAAAGTGCAATATCTGTGAAGCACAATGAAGCAAAGAGTAATAAAACAATGTATTCCTAGATACGAATACACGTATTCATTTTTGTTTTATTTTTTATTAAGGTATAGTTTACAAATGAATAGATATTTGAATTCAAAATGTCTACATGTATGTTTGGTGCAGCTTTATCATATAGGTTTTGATTTTCCTACATTTAGTTTTAAATTATAAAATACTTTTGTTAGAGTTCCTCAGGACAATATTTACTATAAAAGCTCACAGTTTGATATATATCAAATTATGCCAACAGCTTCGCTTTCTAAATGAAACTGAAGCCAAAGAAGTTACAGGATTCACCCAGTATGTCCAAGCTGCTTAATGACAGAGGTCTCTCTGAACCTGAAGCTCTGCTATTTGCCACTACTTGTCCACGTGCTTCAAATTCTCTTTACACACCCATTATTTAGTCATTTTGGACCTTTGCATCCTCTGGGAGATCTCTTTAGGTATTTGGAACGTAGTCAATTTGAAAAGTATGTAAAAAAAAAAAAAAATCCAGATATTTAACTTATAAGAAAATAAACTTGTCATAATGATTTTCTCTCTCATCTGTAAAAATAACCCAAGAAAATTTGTATTGAAATCAAAGGGAAAACTGTTTAGCAACAAAAATTATACCTTTAGCAATGCAAATTATTTTTTAAATATTATCTTCCTCCACATATCACATCATCCTGAAGTCAGCGTGGAGAATTCATAGATGGAATTGAATTCACCAGTGGAGCTGCCAAGTTTATTCCCAGAAAGCACCTTTTCCTATGCATGAATTGATTTCAGGTTTCATCTATAGGCTGTTAGCTCAGTGGTTTGCGCAGAGGAGGGTCAGGAGGAGTAAGTAGCATCTGGCTGTATACTCTTAACTTACTCTTACACATCTAGATGGTATCACTTATTTTTTATAGCTTTAATGCTCTAAAATTCTATAACTAAAAACAGGATGTGGGTATGCACCTTATGTTCACTATTCTCATCTTGTCTTCAATATCATCTGTAAAGCATTAACTCTTTCTGCTTTCACCTCAATATAACAAAGTGATGCTTTTTTGATTTGCACTCAGCAAGCCATCTCATTCTTCCATCCCTGACCAGGTATGTGCTGATCACATCACTAGGACTATCCTTCCCACTCCACTTTGCCAAGCAAAAGACTAGTCTCCTTAAAGTCTTCATACATTCTTCACTTTCTTCATTTAGCACTCTCTTAGCATTTTTACCCAGATGGCTTATCTGCCATTGTACTGCAGATATCATATCTGTATATATTTGGAATTGGATAATACTGGAAAAATGAGCTCTGGAAGATTACACAAACCTAAGTTTGAGAGCTATGACTCAGGACCAGAGTTACTGGGAGTCTCTGTCAAAATGTTGGATTCCTCATCTGAGAAGAGAGATAAATATATGCCTCCTCTTTCATGGGCTATTTTACAGATTGAATAACACAAATTCCTGTAAGCTCTGAACAAAGCATTTGCCTCAAGTAATATCTAAATATTAGTGATTTTCTGTGCAATATTCATGCATAATATCTACATTTGATAATATTCTATCTCGTCTTTTCCTATCAGGTTTTAGGTTCTTTTAAAAAAAATCTCGTGGATTCAGTAACAATGCTAAGGATATATTTTGAATCCCTGTGCAAACTGTTCTAGTAGGAGACTAATGTCCAATAATTACTAACTGAATTGAAATGAAAACAATTTGTCTTTGAAATTCCCTAGTCTTTATGGGAAACAGAGCAAGAGTGCAAGATAATACAATAAGCAATATGCAGTAATATAATAACAAAATGTGACTGACATGTCTCTTTTCTACTTCATTGTTAAATCTTCCCATTTTAAACATTACCGATGTTAAATTTTATGTATTTTTTTAAATACTTGACTCTGCCCTGAAGGGTTTTAAAGGAAGTCTACAATTTGGGAAATCTAATTTATAAATATTATGCTGCAGATACTCATATTTTACTATTGCAGTATTGAAGAATATAAATTGCAAATTTAAGTTGAGTTGGGAATCCCTTCCAAAATATATCCCACGAATTATGCTTGAATGTACAGAGGTTGCTTTTTTTGTGACTGATGTATAATTTGCAGATGATCCAAGGTTTCTGTCCCCTGGTATACATGCCCTATATAACTTCCTTCTCTTCAGTGTGGGACAGACTGTGGCCATGACAGGACGGTCATTTTGAGATCACATTACATTATATTACAAAGATATTAGATATAACCTTGGGTTAGCACTGAAGAGAGGGAATCTCCAGCTGGCCTGATGATGAAAACTGCCATGATTTAGAGAGAGCTACATGGCACATAACTGAGGGCAGGCTCTAGCTGCTGGCAGAGAGCAACCCTGGCAGAGAACCAGACAACAAACAAAGATAGGAAGTCAATCTTACAGCTGCAAGGAACTGAATTTTGCCAGGAACCAGGGAGGTTGGAAGAGGAATCCCCTGGGGCTCAACTGAGATCACAGCTCTGGCCAACACCTGAATTTCAGCTGTGTGAGGCCCTGAGCAGACAACCCAGCCACATTGTGCCTGAATTCCTCTTACAAACTGTGAAATAATAATTTTGTGTTGTTTTAAGCCACTAAATTTGTAGCAATTTGTTATGAAACAATAGAAAACTAATATGGGACCATCAGGAAAAAGGAAACATGCAAAAGCTAGAATGGTTCTCACCATGTGAAACACCATTTTCCACGATGCATCTCCATCATTCTATTTCTCAGCTATTCAATCATCTATTTATTCAACATATTTTTCTGTGTGTTGAATGTGTCTGGTTTATCCAAATTACACATGACCTTCATGAACTGCTGAATTCAATACAAATACATTTAACCCAGTGCTATCATTTCTGTAAGAATTTCTCCTACTATTCCAACCTCATTTGAACTCCGTTCTTTTCATAATGGTCTTCTAGCAACTTATCTTTCTCTTGATGGTATATTTGTCTATTTTTTTTCAACTGTATCATTCCTTAAATATTTATTCTATGAAGAACTGGCTCTTGAACATATATTTCAAGGGAAGAATGTTGACTCCTAAATAAGGTATTCTTCTTTAGCAATGGGCAACATACATACATACATACATAGTTTTCCTTTATGCCTGTCTCATTAGTTGGTACCATTGTGCAGCAACATATCTGGTCTTTGAGGTTCTTACTGATCTAAGCCTGTGAATTTAAAATAGACATAACAACAATAATATATATCATTCACATGATACCTATATAAACTATTATATTCATTTTAGTGTTCAGTTTAATAGCTGAAAAATAATAAAAGACTTTTTGCTCTCCCATCTGAATGTCTTTTACAGGTGTTTTTGTAACATTTCATATAATTTTAAAAGTTTTCGCTTATATCTTTAGACACTTCCTAAAACTCTGGTATATACTATACCAGATATATTCAAGCATGTAATTAGATAAAATTGTTACATATATAAAAAGACTGGAAAGCCAAATCATAATGTACTAAATGACATAATGATATACTTATGTATCATTTACAACTCTCTATCTGTAAAGGGAAAAGTACTCTTTACCAGATACAATATTCAAAATTTACCTTGCAGTTATTACCACAATGCTTGCATTGGGTGCAAATAATACCAAAGTTTTCTAGATGGTTTCAAGTTTAAAGAAATCTTATTTACTTACAGCATTCAGTATTGCTGCAAACTAAGAGCAGGATCTATTTAGTTTGGGTTCCCCCAAATGCAGACACTGAGACAGTAATTCAAGTGCAAGTAGTTTATTAGGAATATGATCTCAGAAAAGACAAGTGTGGTGGTAGGGAAGAGAAAAAGGCTAATACATGGTAAATTTTCTAATTGTTTACACTATGGATAACTAGAGCTTAATTCTGTTGGGGATCTCTGGCAACCACTATAGAATAAGCATGTCAGAATTTGTCCCTCAAAGAGTGACAGGGCTGAGATATTTATACATCATCTGCCCTCACCTTTTGCTTGAGGTGAGCTTCCAGGGAGCAGAATTTAATGTGACTGATGGGCATAGCAGCCTTTGGAGTGCAAACCTCCAGACAGAGGGTCAGAGGTGCTAGCCTTTTGATGTTGGGCTGGAAGCAAGGGGAGAAAGAACATTTTGGGAGCAACTGTTTGTGTGTGTTAGGAAAGACAGCTGCCATTTAAAATACACTGTATATTAAATATGATATAGCACATACAGTGTTATTCCTCTTTTGAAAATTAGGATTATGAGGTTTGCAAAGGTTAAAGAAGCTCTACAAAGTCACTCCGTTTGCAAGTGGGAGAGCCAGTCTTGGAATCATGGTCTGTCAGGCTCCAAGTCCCATGTTCTTTCCACACACTTAGCATTTCACTTCTTGGTGATACTTTTATAAACTCCAGCATTTATTCAGATTTCATTAGGTTTTTACATCATGTTCCCCTCAAATTCAATCCACGCTCCTTTTTTTCCAAGATCCCATCTCACAATACATTTTTAGTCATCATATCCCCTCAGCCTACTCTGATAGATGCTCAGACTTTTATCTTTCTGATGATGGTTTTGAGAAATACTTATCAGGCACTTTATAGAATATCTCTCAGTTTGAATTTTTCTAATGTTTATCTCATGGTTGGATTAGGGGTCTAGGGTTGGGGGTGGAAGACCACAAGGGTACAGTGCCATTCTCATCACATCATATCAAGGGTGTATGGTATCACTATGACTCATATTATAGAATCTTGATTACATACTCAAGGTAGTATTTGCCAATAGTTCTCCATTGTAAAGTTGCCACTCTCCTCTTCCACACTGTAATTTTTGGAAGAAAGTCAACACAGCACACATGCCAGGGGAGGGGGAAGGTTATGTTGTACCTCCTAGAGCTGGCATGAGCTACAAAAATTATATGAAATTCCTCTGTACAAGGGATCCTAGAGATCAATTTTAACTTGTCTCTAAAAGCTTAAGTCAGAAATTGGGGGCCATGTGCTTATGTTAGATTTATATGTAATACCACATAAGATTCCTATATTTAAAAAATAAGTGCAGATTGGAGAGGAAGTGGAGAAATAGGAACGCTTTTTTACACTGTTGGTGGGAGCGTACACTAGCTCAATCATTGTGGAAGACAGTGTGGCGATTCCTCAAGGTTCTAGAACTAGAAATACCATTTGACCCAGCCATCCCATTACTGGGTATATACCCAAAGGATTATAAATCATGCTACTATAAAGACACATGCACACGTATGTTTATTGTGCCACTATTCACAATAGCAAAGACTTGGAACCAATCCAAATGTCCATCAATGATAGACCAGATTAAGAAAATGTGGCACATACATACCATGGAATACAATGCAGCCATAAAAAAGGATGAGTTCATGACCTTTGCAGGGACATGGATGAAGCTGGAAACCATCATTCTCAGCAAACTATCGCAAGGACAGAAAACCAAACACCACATGTTCTCACTCATAGGTGGGAATTGAACAATGAGAACACTTGGACACAGGGCAGGGAACATCAGAAATTCCTAATGTAAATGATGAGTTAATGGCTGCAGCACACCAACATGGCACATGTATACCTATGTAACAAACCTGCACATTGTGCACATGTACCCTAGAACTTAAAGTATAACAATAAAAAATAAGCCCAGCTCATGCGTCACTTGGTTTACTCACTGAGTAAAGAAAAAAAAATCAGGTCTCTTTGTTAGGTGGATTGGAACATGACAATTTCTGCCACCCAGAAGTGGCACTTGCTCTCAGTAATGTGTAAATCATGAATTGGACACTGGCCACAGTGAGCTATCAAGACTGCTTTGATCATTCCTTGGTGTTATCTTAAAATGCAAGTTTGAATTTTTTTGGTTAAAAGAAAATCAAATTTTGCATGTTACAGTCATAAACACATTTTACTTTTTTAAATTAAATGAATATTTCAAATCTTTTTAGAGAGTTAGAACTAGAGAGTTGGAGTAGAAATATGTTTATCTGGTAGGTTTTCATTAGAAGACCAAGATTTTCTATTAGAAATTGGAATGGACACTAGGCTGTTTCCATGGTTACCTACTGAAGCCTTTTTCCTTTAATGGAAAGGTATCATTTCTGTATACACCACATGCAGCTTCATGCTTTGTATTGGATCAAATCCTTTGATAGCAGAATAAAAGAAATGAATTGAAAAAGGTTCTACAGTCTGCCCCTGCTTGCTGTGAAATTATACTTCAATACTAAATAACATGAATAAAAAGTCCTTTTCATATTTGGCTGAATTCACTGTGTCATTTTTAATAACAAAAGTGAATGTCCAAGTATTTTCATGATGCTTATTACACACTATCCTTTGACAACATTTGTAGTCTGAAAGCTCATGGCTTTTGTTCCCTCAAGTCAAAATTCCCTTGCTTGACATTTACCGTTTATTGTAATCTTAGCTCCTCTACTTATAAAACTTAATTTTCCACTGTCCCACTCCAGACTTTCAATTCCATTTGTCACAGTGTCCTTGCTGTCCTTATTCACCCTCTGCTCTCTGTGCACGCCAAGTGCTTTGTGGAGTCTTTTAGACCCATTCCATTCCTGTCCTTATCAGACCTTTTTTTGAATGCCTCCTGTAGAGCATTATGAATGCTTGGTGTATTGCTAATGATTCTTTTGTATTCCCTATGAGATCGAGTATATGGTTTGTGTGCCTATTTATATTAAATCTTGTGTCCAAGTGGATTTAACCAGGGATATCTATCTCTCTATAACAAGTATATATATATATTTTATATGTTTAATTATATATGATGTAAGTAATTAAAAAGAAAAAACCATCTCATATTAATACATGCTTCAAATCAGTGTAGAATGCAATAAAATCCTAGAAAACATATATAAAAATTTCTTGTGCAAAGAAAAATATATTAGACATACTTCAGTATAAAGACAGCTTTTAATGGTAAGAATAGATTTGGAAAATAAAAATTAGAAATAATTTTTCATCATTTATATAGAAAAATGACAATCTCATCTCTCAGATCCAATTCCTTTTTACTTGACATGAGTATATAATTAGGGCAAGTAAAATATATAATAGAAGATACTTTGCTGACATAGTATGACCACTGTGTCTATATTCATAGCAAGGCAAAATATATACAGGATAGTTAACTTTAAATGACATATCTAAAACATTTTTTTTAGCCATATTGATGTGTAGCTTACATTTGATTAGTCTCCTCACATTGGGCTGCTTTCAATAGTATTTTATATTTGATGACTCCTTTTAAAAATTGGTAAGTTTTAAGCAAGGAATCCTTTTGATATAGAATATAAAATGTATTTTGTGCTATAAAATATTATATCAAATATTTTCATTTCACTTGCATATTTTTTCAGATGTTTTCTTTTTCTAAACTTAATGTTTTTCTTCCTGAGATAAAGTATTAGCATTGCCTAGTCAAATATTCGAACATGAATTTCTTGTCTAGTTTTATGTCATCTTGGCTTTATTGTGCTATCTTTTCATTTCTGAAAAAATCAGTTTTCATATTTAAAAAGCAAAAAACTATGAATATGCTTGCCTAATTTCTTCCAAAACTGTCATACTAGGATGGAATTGCAAATGCATTAAGATGAAGACAATCACAGGTACAGCAAAGCAACTAATCATAAGCATGGATTCTGCTTGCCTTCTCAAGAATATAAAAGTGGGCCAGGCAACACTGTTAATGTAGAAATCATAGACATTATTTACCTTACCCAGAAAATAATAAACTGTTACTACATGGATTAAGCCAAGATAAAGTTATATTATCTATTATAAAATGCTTAAAATGGTTATGGTGAAAATAATTATGTCCTCAATGAAAAATAGGCATACAGCTAGTCGAAGGGTGATGGGGAATAGGAGAGTATTTCAAAAGACCTTAATATTCTTCACATAGACTCATGCATTCAAATCATTTAATTAAAAATATTAAATATGATAAAATGTTGGCCAGAAGGTTACTTGAACAAGAATACATTTCACAGTAATGAGTAAGGTTATAGCCTCAAGTCAAAAGGAATTAGGCATAAAACAGGAGAAAAATATTTGAAGACAAGGTAGAGAAAGAATGAGGGTCAGAAGATTAAAAGAGCACACAGGAGTAATAAGTTCTGCTGGGAATAAATATCTAGTTTAATGGAGACAAGTCCATCTTGGTAAAGTTAGCAGAGAGCTTGCAGTCCATCTGTAAATAACAGGAGCTGTAGAGGAGATAAATTGGTGGGTAATGGGTACAAAGTGGATGCTGTTAGTAGCAAAACATTTTCCTTTTAGTAAAATTTTCAGGTAACGGCTTTCCATTTTCAGTAAGAAAAGCTGTCTTGACAGTTGAGGTACGCCTTTGTGTCTATGTGTATGTGTCTGTGTACGTATTGGGGTTTTATTAAACCAGGGTAGTAAACTTTCTGCTTTATACACTTTCTGTGATATTTCACTTTAAGGGCAGTTTTTCCAAATATTCTTAGAATCCCATTCATAAAACTGATACATGTTTATGTACATTAAAAAAAGAATATCATTTTAATGTTTAAGCCTTATAGAAATGTAATATTAATCTCTGTTATGCATTGGATGATGGTGATATACTTTAACCAATTAATCAACAGAATAATTTTTTTTTGTCCTACTATTTGCACTGACATACTTTGTTATTTTCTAAGATGCCTTCTTAGACACTGTCTTCTCCAATTTGGTCTGGTGTCCTTCCCTTGTTGGTGCCATAGTCACTTTTCCATGTACTGCTTTTTCTTATCAAGAATCATAGTAGACATCCTTATGATTTTAACACCAGGAATATCTGAACTTTTATGAAGCTGTTTTCTAATGTTATTGACACAAGGAATCATATAACCAACTTTGTACTCATAGCTAGAAAGCAAAGAACCGAAGAATCGAAGTTGTGACTTACTTAAATGAATGTAGGATTCCATGAAACTGATTTTAAATACTTTATGAAAATGGAAAAGATGTTTTCTAGATTGACTTGAATTGACAATTTTTCTAAGACTTTTGAAAAAAGGTCTTACATGGTAGATGTTGACAATCAATAGGTAGAAACATAAAATTAGACTGTATAATACTTAAAAGATAAATCTGAAAAACAGCCACTAGTTTTCAATTTTTAGGAGACATTAAGAAAAAAAAAAAACTTACGATTTTTGAGTAACTCTTGTCAGGGAAAGAAAAGGGTCAAACGCGACATATTTAACGTTTCTATGCCAGAAAATACTGTGGCCAGGCAACACCCGGCAGGATCAAATCACAAGTTCCTACAAGTTTTTATCAACTCCAAGTTTTCACAGATGTTCCTCTAATATAAATGTAATTTGCTTGACTCAGGAAAATGTTATTTGTTGATTTTTTGCTCAATTATTGGATAAAACAATTTTAATACTCCTATGCAGGACTTATTAACTAGTAACAGAAGGAGCCATTATCATTTAATATTTTAAGGATTTCATTTTAGTTATTTTATATTTTTATTAATATAGGATTTATAATTCATTGACAATGTTATTTACAATTACTATGATGGTAGAGAATAAAAAATTTTAGTTAAAATAGAATCTCTAAAAACAAAAATTCTATAATTAAAACTTTCTGAAGAATCAGTACTATATAATTTAGGTCCATTCTTTCTAGCTATCACATCATTTTTAGAAGTATCAGGATGAAATCGTGTATGTTTCCAACTTTGAGGAAGGTTTAGTATCTTAGAACATTTTGTCCAAATAAGTGGGCTAGTTATGAACTCTGAGCTATAACTGTTTCTAGAATTTTCTTTGTGAGCCCTTAATTTCCTGTGGTTGATCAAACAAATTATCACAAACTTGGCAGCTTAAACAGGAATTTATTCTCTCACATTTCAGGAGGCCAGAAGTCCAAAATCAGCTTTACTGGGTGGGAATCGGGTATCAGCAGGGCCTCTTTCCCTCCAGAGGGTCTGGGGGAAAAATCCAGCCCTGGCTTCTTCCAGGTTCTTGTGACTGCAACCATTCCTTGGCTTATTGGCCACATTACTCCAAGCTCTGCCATTATGGTCACATGATCTTCTCTTCTGTTTTCTTCTACCTCTGCTTCCCTTTTATAAGGATACATGTGGTAGCATGGCTATCCAGATAACACAAGATTATCTCCATATCTCAAGATCTTTAACAAAATAATGTCAACAAAATCTTTTTTGCTATATAAGGCACAAGCTCCAGGGGTTAGAACATGGATATCTTTTGATATTCATTTTCAGTTACCACAGCTCCAAATCCACACATTTCTATAGGAACAATTTCATCCTCCAGGAAGATGATTTTACTTTATGTAGTCAGAATTTTGAAGCTATTTTTGTGATAACAGTAGGCTCTTGGGTAACTTTAAACATTTTTATAAGAATTATTTACTTGTTCATTCTTTTAATAAGTGTTTATTCCTGTAGGGGGATTTTATTTTTTTAAGAATAACAACAAATTATTGTGTCCAAAACAAGATTACAATTTATTTTTGCAGATAGGATAATGAAACATACATAATCGAATGACAACATAAGGATTAAAGAATAAAATATTAAGAAATAATATATAAGTTAAAAACATGAGAAATAATTCTGCAGTGTAAGTTCAAAGGAAATATAAATGTATATTGAAAAGCAGAAAAAATACAGCACTATATAGAGATGGTGGGTTTTGAAGTTCTGCTACTAGACTGATAGAATTTACATAGTTATAGAAGTGGCCAGGCACGGTGGCTCACACCTGTAAACCCAGCACTTTGGGATGCCAAGGTGGGTGGATCACCTGAGGTCAGGAGTTCCAGACCATCCTGGCCAACATGGTGAAACCCTGTCTCTACTAAAAATACAAAAATTAGCCGGGCATGGTTGTAGGTACCTGTAATCCCAGCTACTCTCCAGCTGAGGCTGGAGAATCACTTGAACCCAGGAGGTGGAGGTTGCAGTGAGCCGAAATCGTGCCACTGCACTCTAGCCTGGGCAACAGAGCAAGACTCTGCCTCAAAAAAATAAAAATAAAAATAAAAAATAATAAAGCATGGAAAGGTCATGGCAAGTGGGTTTAAGAAAAGGCAAAGCTGGCCGGGTGCGGTGGCTCAAGCCTGTAATCCCAGCACTTTGGGAGGCGGAGACGGGCGGATCACGAGGTCAGGAGATCAAGACCATCCTGGCTAACATGGTGAAACCCCGTGTCTACTAAAAAAAATACAAAAAACTAGCCGGGCGAGGTGGCGGGCGCCTGTAGTCTCAGCTCCTCGGGAGGCTGAGGCAGGAGAATGGCGTAAACCCGGGAGGCGGAGCTTGCAGTGAGCTGAGATGCGGCCACTGCACTCCAGCCTGGGCGACAGATCGGACTCCGTCTCAAAAAAAAAAAAAAAAAAAAAAAAAAAAAAAAAGGCAAAGCTATAAGAAAAACGACTAACAATAACAATTTTTTACAAGTCTGGTCAGGGTCAATAAAGTTGATGGAGTAGAGCAGAAAGGGGTCAAATTGTGTAAACAATGCCAATTTTATCCTGTAATAACTAGGAACTTTTTCAGGGTTTTTCTGGTGCTTGTATGTTTTGCTAGTCTGGGAGTGATAATTTAGGAGTCATCAGTTAATTATTTAAGGAAGGTGGAATGAAGATAGGGACAGGCTGGAGTTTGGGGCAACTACACTGAAAATCATTGTAGTAATTCAAGTCTGGGGCAGTCAAGGCTCAAATTTAGAAAGTTGAGTTATTAATGGAGGAAAATAAGAAATAGGTTTTAAAAAGACTAGTAGAATGAATCCCCAGGGCTTAGGGTCCAGTTTGTAGTGAGCACGGGGTGATGAAAGATGAGAGAGAAAAATGTAAAAGATGAAAGAAAGAGATTAGAGGACAAAAGGCTTGGGATAAAAGATAAGGTAATTATAGACACACTGAGTTTGAAACAATGGCTGCAAACCCAGGAAATGGTACAACTTTGACACCTCCTTAAAGATAAACTTGAGGGGATTAATTTTCTAGAAAAATGAAATGTGAAGAATCAAGACTGAACAGAGTAGCAAGGAGATAAGAGAGTCACTGACATGTATCCTAAGGCTTTGTTGACAACTGACTAATCCAATGATTGCAGAGCCTATTGGATTTACTTGAAAGGAAACGTCAAACTTCATTGTTTGAAGAACTTGTGGGTAAAGAGATAACTCATGATCCCCTAAAAAAAACTAGCCAAAGTGAAATGTTCCTTTTCTTTGGATATTTTCCCCTTAGTCATATACTACCTAGAGTGTTTATTATCGAGTAGGATAATCAGGTTTTGTTGGATGAATGATTGACTGAAATTATCATTTGTTGTGGTCTAAATGCTTGGGTCCCCCCTCCCAAATTCAAGCATTGAAATCCAGTCCCCAGTGTGACAGTCTTAGAAGTCTGGGCCCTTAGAAGGTGATCAAGTCACGAAGTCTCTGCCCTGAGGAATGAGACTAGTGTCCTCATGAAAGAAACCCCAGAGATCTAGTTCTTCTCTTTCACCATGTGAGCAGGCAACAAGAAGGTTCAATGAACTTTGCCTTCATCAGATACCAAATCTGCTGGTGTCTTCATCTTAGACTTCTCAGCCTCCAGAACTGTGTACAATAAAATTCTGTTGTTCTTAAACCACTCAGTTTATTGTATGTTTATTAGAGCAACCCAGACAGACTAAGACACCATTCCATCCCAAGTATAGTATAATCTCCTGACAGGAGGACAAAGCCAGCAAAGACCAGAGAAGTTCTCCCAGTCAAGCATCAATGATAATGAAAGGCTCCTGTAATAATTCCTGTTTCTACAGAAGTTGTGGTAACTCTGCTTTCTTCTAGCTTGCATGTATCCAACTCATTTAAACATTTAATGAATGGTAGATTTTCCTTCTTTCCTCATAGGCCATTCTACTTAACTTGCAAATTTACTTTGTGAAATCCCTGTTAAGTTTTAATTCCACTGTGCAAGCTACTAAAAAGAGACCAAATTAGTATTGAAATGGCTTCTAAGTAATTACAGTACTTATAAAAATGCAAACTTTAAAATGAATACATATCTGTTGAATGAATGTATTCATTACAGTCTGTGACTACATTAGAACACAATACTAAAATAATTAAGCTTTCTCTAGGAGAGTATCTGTAATGAGACAAAGTATTTGTTTACTCTCTAAATTTTTAATATACCTGTCATAAGGTTAGATTCAATTTAAGTAATCAGATGTTAGAGGAGGAGGAGACATTTGTATAAAAGTGTAGATAACACCTAATGATCTCTTCTTTAATCTTGGCAGAAAATAGCATTTTAATAAATGGCTAGCATAAGCTTCCTTAAAGGCTTGCTACCTTGAAAAATAGCTCTGAATCATTTACTGCAATAAATTATATGGAATGTTTCCATGTGCTTTCTTGCTCTCTCCAAATGAGTGGCTCTAGGGAGAAAAAGAAACATTATAAATGCATTCACTAGGTTGTGAATATTTTTCCATTACTTTACATTATTTGCCTTTAAAAGGAAAAGGTACAATGCGTATGGGGCTATTTTTATTCGTTTTTAATTAAAGATGTGCTGCTATTCAAAGGAAAACAGCATTGGATTTTTAAATTTTTATAGCGATTAATTTCAAAGTAAAATGTTTATTTTATAAATGTTACATTAATTTAATTTTTACCTAATTATAAATATATTTTATGTATCAGATTTTTTTTCTAGAGATGGAGTTTTGCTGCATTTCCCAGGCTGGACTCAAACTCCTATGTACAAGAGATCTTCCTGCCCTAGCCTTCTGAATAGATAGTACTACAGATGCATGCCACCATGCCCAGCTATTTTATGTAAATTTTAAATAAAAATTAGTGTCAGTTTGAGTAGATATAACATATTCCTAATGAGACTGTAATCTCGTTATCAATTTTGGTATTTATGCTGTTTTGAGGATATAAATGTTGTTTCAAAGCACTTTAAAAATGAATGGCATTTCTACACCAAAAAGAGAAAATATTAAGACAAACATTGTTTGCAGTATATGAACTGCTTAAAAGTCTGTATATAAAAACAAACTGTAAACAAAAAGTCAGAAAAGTGTTTGCAACATGCATGACAAGGGTAATAATATTTAACAAAGTACTCTTATACATGACAAGAGAAGAAAGAACCCCTTCAACCCTCAATGGAAACATAAGCAACAGTATCACTAGAAAATTTGCAGTAACAATTTTTGAAATGCTTAAATGCCAGTTTTTCAAATCATTAAATGCATTGATAATGCTAGAAATGTGGTTGAAACAAGTTAAAATGTTTCTCCCATACTAAAACGGCAAAGATGAAAAACAAAAACAATAATACACAGGGTTGGCCACTGTGATTATAATCCTGGAAAGTGTGGTTGGAAATCAATGCAAATACAGTGACTATAAACCCGGTGTGGAATCAGACTTAGGTTCACACAGGCTTTACCATTTCAGTCATGATACTAATCACTCAAGATTTCCATTAAATTCATAAGTAAAATCAAGATAATAACACTATCTACTTCAAAGATCATTGTGAGACTCAAAGAGGGTAATTTGTATTAAATGTTTATCAGAGTCCTTTTTATTTTAGCTATTAATCTTATTAATTGGCTGAAAACTTTAAGAAAAAAGAAAAATTTGTCACTATACCTTAAAAGCCTTCTAATTTTGCATAACCTTTGATTGAGCAAATGTACTTCTAGACATATTTCTAAAGAAGTAAATATTAGTGATCACCAGATTTTAGCTACAAGGAAATTGATGGGCCTGGTTTATAATAATGAACATTTACAAATATTGTATGTTAAAAATAAAAAAAAGAATAAATAAATTATAGTTTATCCATTAAAATGTGTCCTGTTTAAGTTAAGGAGTTGCTAGTGAATAGCTAGCAAAAGAGAAGCTAAATTATTGGGTTTTCAACAGTGAGTGTGTCTTAAGTTTTTTAGTGGAGCAGAGTGTAGCCAACAGCTCAATTTCAGAGAACAGTGTAAATGAACTGCTAAGACAGGAAAACACTGAAAGCATGCAAGAAATGGGAAATTATCAGACATATGTCTAGAGCACAGGAGACTGATGGGACATCAAGGTAGATCAGGCTGGAAAGCCAGATGGTGATACAATTATGAGGGGTTTGTATACCATACGAAATAATTTGTCTTTTATTCTTTGGGCAGTGGAAAGCTGCTGAAAATTTAATGAGATGTTAAACTAAGGTAGCATGAATTATGAGTCACGAAAATAATAAGGTTTTAAATCCATATGGGTAAAAGTAGATATAGGCTAGAACAAAGGTAGAGATCCTGGTTATAAAAGGACTAAGACGTAGGGACATTTTTCCATAGAAATGTTGGGATTTGGTGACTAATCAGACTTCAGAAGTAAGTTTCTATGTTAGGTTTCCATTTTGGATGACTGTGTGAAAGGGAAGGAAATGAGTTCAGTTTGGAAACAGGTGGGTTTGAGATGTCCGCAGACATTAATGATAATTAATTGGCTATAGATTCTAGACCTCAGGAGAGAGGTTGGGGCTGTATATGTAAATCTGAGTCATTAACATTGAGGGGACACAGAAGTGCTTCCAAGAATCCATGTCATCTTTCAGAAGTACAGAGAAGACAATCTCCTAACTCCTATACTTTATTTCAGTAAATTGTAAGTTCTTTCACTTGTAAAAGTTTATATTCAAGTTAAGCAAATTCTTTGTATTCTTTTCAAAGTGTTTATGATCATCATGAACTTCCTTGATAATGAAAAGAAATCAATGCAAGAATAGATATAAATGGAGTGCTGAATTTTGTTATTCTTTCAGTAAGACGGTTTTTATTTATAAGGCTTTAAAAAGAACACTTCAAAATGGTCATGTTGAATTTAATAATAATTCTCCAGTTGTTACCTTTTGCAGTATTCCTGCTACAAAAACTTTCATTGACTCCATTTAGATTTTGCTGGAAATCTGAGTGTTTAAGAAAATTATTTCTAACAACTACTGAAAAGTAAGTTTCCTACTGATGTCTGCAAGGCCTTAAAAAACCCCCAAATTATCAAAACTCCTGTGCAAGGAGAAATGGTTAAGGTATAATTGTCCACAAACAAAAAAAATACCTGTTTTTAGAACAGTAACTAAGTTAAAAAAGGATTTTCACATTTGTTGTGATTTTTGTGTAAAAGCAAGAGAGAGAAGCTTGAGTAATTTTTATGGGTTGGGGGCTACTTATAAAACATCCAAAACCAAATAACCATAAAAATAAATGCTGCTTCCATGGTAACATAAAAGAACAGCAAAAAACCAGGGAGGGTAGTTCTGAGAATAAAATTCTAAAATCTGTTTTTTATTAAAGTGAGAAAGACAAAAAGTGAAACAGGTTCCTAGTATTAATTATCTTAGAAATATTGAATTCTATCAGAGCAGAATTCACAATAGTTGAGTTTTATGTGATAGTTAAATTTTTCCATAATATATATTTGTTAGAGTTACAGGAGAGGTTGTTCATTGTTTTGAGATCAACGATACCAAATGAAGTGTTGTGCTTTTATCTTGCTTTTAACATTAGCCACCAAATGAACATTTTTTAACTTCAGAAATAAGAGAATTGACAACATCAATAGAAATAATAAGGGGCTAATTAATGGCAATGGACCAATACATATTGCATGTCCAGTATGTGCCATGTTTAGTGTTAATTTTTTTAATGAATTTTCCTAGTCTTAGAAAAAATTTGAGTGAAATATTTTGTTCATTTTATGGACAATCAATATCAAAACTCAAAAATATTATGTAATTTGCCATAAGTTACCCAATTAATCAGACTGGGGTAATGCAACACAACAATGTTCTTCTAGTCTCAATAGTTTAAATTTCTCCATTCTTATTTAATTATGAAGGAAATACATGTACTACTGTATGCAGAAAAATGTGGGGTAAAAAGGAAAATTTCTTTTCCAAGTCAGTCTTCTTTCCAGATATCCACTCATCAGATATGATCTATATTCCAGATAGATTTTTATAGATTTATAATAGATTACATAGCATCCTTATATAGATACTATATATAGAAAAATGTTCACATATTTTTTCATAAAAGAGATTATTGAAAATAAGTTGTCTGGATTGTTTTTCCCTTTTGAAGTTCTAATGACAAACATGCAGACCTCCCTCAGTCATTTTGACGGTATATAGCTTTCTATACTATGCATACACCATGCTTTATTTAACCATTCCCCTCTTGGTAAATACTGAATTGCTTCCATTGTTTGTGTTATAACAAAAAGGGATTCAAAAACATTTGCATGTGTGTGTGTATGTGCAATTAAGTATGTAGATGGAAAAATAATGGTTTTCACTTTTATCTTGTCATTAAATTGATCTTGTAGAGCACATTAGAATAAAAGTAGGGATAGATTTTATGCTTATTATTATTTGATCACTTTCTTTATGAATCCCTGAGCTGTTTTTATACACTTTTAGTTATTATGAAAATAACAGCTCATTATTTCTTGACAATGTCTACAAAGTTCTAAGGTACAAATTAACTGTTCTGACCATACAATCTTTCATCTATTTACTTGCCCAGTATTCGTTAGGTGCCTACCATGTCCCAAAACTGTAGCAAGTGCTGGGTATGAAAACAGGAATAAGATCTAGGACTGCAACAAGAAGTTTGCAGTAGAGTGGGATAGCTTATTTCTGGGTATTTGAAAATGTGTAGATGAATAAAGTAACTTTTAACATGGCACTGTAATGATTCTATGTAGATAATTCATCTGGGGCAGCTTTCTCATTTTCATAAGCAATAGAATGAGAGAGATTTCATAAGTAGTATTTCATTAAATTCTGAATGACATTATGGAGCAGATAATTAGTTGATTTTTTTTTTTTTTTTTGCCTTAAGTTATTGAAACAGATTATGGTTGACATTTCTAAATGTCCCCCCAATATCTTGGTAAATGAACTGTGAGAAGCAGTTAATTGTGAGTGTGAGGTGTTTTGTTGTACTAGGGATGTCCAAGTAACACATTTCTACCCAAAGAGAGATACATTGACATGTGTTGAGCCTCTAGGAAGGCTTTTGCTTTTCCTAGAAGAAAAACAGACATGGCTATTGCAGTTCTTCCCTGACTTTGATATTCCTGCCTTGAATGTGGAAATGATGTCTGGAATTTCAGCAGTCCTCTTCTGAGCAGCTGATGATAAAAGTTAACTCTAAACACCAAAGAATGGAAAGATATAAAGTTTTGGGTTTCTTTATGAGGTCCTAAACAAATGTTAGAATTGTTATGTGAGAAAATTAAACCCTCACACATTTAGTCCTCTTACAGTTAACCATTTTGTTGTTTCCAGCTGAATTCATCCAGACTCCATTGGTTTTTGGCAGTAGAGGCCCGTCACATTCATTATGAATCAGTGAAACAATAAATGGAATCATTTCTGAATGCTTTGTTACTGAATACTAGTCTGCCTATGTTGTTTCTATCCTCTTCCTCCATAAGGTCAATTTCCTATGCTGTAATTTAGAAATTTTGTTTAAATATTTTCTTTCTCAAATTGACAGTTTGGAATGCTAATTAGGATTTTTTAAATTAAGAATTTTTAAGAGAGAAACTTCCTTTTAATGATCTCCATTGGATAACACAGACCATGTTTGAAGTATGGTGCCAAAACGCAAGAGTTCATTTTCTTCCTTATAATACAAGAATCAACAAGTATTTTTGTAATAAATCTTGACATTTATAAATCTTGACACAAATATAACCATAATTGTGCTAGACAGGATAACTTTTGCAACCTCAGTTCACACTAACTCAGAAATTCTACCTCTGGATAAAAATCTTGCGGTTCCCCTAAATTTCTGTAGATAACTTGTCTACAGAGGATCAGCTACCTCAAACTCTGCTTTGTTGGTATAGTTCCCAGGAACTCCAAATTCTACTTCTCAAAGTGGCCATGGCAGTAAAATAGCTCTGGCCTGAAGACTCACAGTCAAATAGCTTCCACGTGGCCCACCTTGCAAAGCTATTTTCCAATGCTTAAGGAGAGCACAAGAACTCTTGTCACACACAAGAAAAGCTGTCCAAGAGTTTTAGTCGGCCTTCAACATTGAACTATGCACTTAAACATTTTATTAAACTTCAAAAGCTCTTAAAAATCATAATATACATAAAAATTTGAAAAGAAATAGAGAATAATAACCATTGGGAAAGCATCACAGATGTGGAGGAATTCTTTTATATATTCAGTTAATAGAATAAAATGTACTCCTCATTTGCTCATACATGATAAATTAGATTGTCAAAAATATTTGGATATCTTCATTAACTGTAGGCACACTGAAAGTGTTGCTCTTTTTATTTAATTTTTCAGCGCTCTTTTAAGATCCTTGGGACAATTAAATAGCCAAATTAGTTATAGATTTGAATGCACATTTATTTACTAAGTTCAGTTTATAGTTATTAACACGTGAGCCATGGTCTCCACTGATAGTTTTAACAATATTTTTCCTCTAAAATATGAAGCTGATAAAAAGGGAGAGTTTACCTGATTTCCTCCCATACCATGACAGTTGAATATACCCACTTTTTCATTTTCCTTGCGGCCCATGTTGTCTAAACACTGATTGGTTTCAACATTTCTTATCTAAAGGAAACACACAAAAAAGGGGGGGGGGGAATAAATCAAACAGTTATTTAAGTCATCAAATCTTTTTTATGTTACTGTCTATTGTTAACTAAATAGTACAACTTCATAAGAAAATTTCTCCAAGAAAAACATACTGCTTATATATTTTTCTTTTTCTGTGTCCATTCTTAACCTGTATACATTTCTAAACTCCTCCTGAAGTTTTTGAACAGAATTGGCATTGGCATCTAATCAAGAGACATTCCCTGTTTATAGCATAGTATCATAGAAGAAGGAAGCAGCTACATATTATGAATTAGGAGTACTTCCCCAAATCCTCTAAAATTAGGACACAGTTTTCATATTCCACTCAAATAACCATTGACTATTCTTGAACTCCTATACTATTGCATGGAAGGAAATAAAAACAAATTGGCTAAATATTAAAACTTATGTTCTTTTAGATTGCTTCATTACTGAATGTTCTATTCTGTGTATTAATAAAGATTACATTGTTTATATCTGTGACTAAAATATATTCATGCATCTTCTTTCATGCCTAATACCAAACTTATTGAGAAGTGCTTAACCCTAAGGAAAGCTATTACAAGGCTAAACAATGATTTTACATTACAAATTCCTCAAAAGCAAGATTAAATTGCTGACTACAGACAAAAAGTTCTTGGTTTACATTCAAACATGGCATTAGTTCCATAATTAACATAAAGTTAATACATATTTGTGCCAAATGTAATTACAAAACCATTAATTGACTTTAAAGATACTAATCTGACTGAATGAAGAACAAATGAATGCAGAAAAGAAAAAACCTTCTAATAAACGGGATACTTCAGATTTTTACTTAGTCTCAATCTCAAATATGTATCTATGCCTGTCCACTCTGCTTTTGAAAAGTTTGTATCTCTGAGCCACAGACATGCATATTTTACTGTTCACTTGGGAGAATTATTGGACACGTCTATTTAGTTATCTATGCTTTGAGTACATGTTTTCTCACATTGGCAAATGAGTAAGATAGGAAACTTATTACATAAACATACAGAGGATGAATTTGGTTTACACAATTCACTTTTTCTGTGGTGCAGAACCTCATGGCCAAGTACTAGTACCTGGAGTTGCGGAAAGCGGTATGACTTGCATTAAGGCTCCCATCAGTAACTGAGAATAGTATAGATCAGAATTCCCACTTGCTAAACGTTAGAAAAAACTGGACAGCATCATCAAGTGCTGTTTCAAGGGGCCGAAATTTAGAGCAGAGTTATATGTGCTTTCATAAAAAAAATCTGAGCAGCAACCCATTAAAAAGACAAAACACACACTGAATATTACAAGGAAAGGGCACGGGCTTCCAGAAGCAAAACCTGTATCAGTTCATATAGGGCTGAAATATATTCTCTATCTGATTTCAGGTGGTCCAGGCACTGGAAGGGATTGAACGTATAAGCAAAAGACCTTTTAGGAGCTGTAGCTGGAGAGGATTAAGGAAGGTAACAATTGATACATTGTCATATGATGTAGTAAATAGGTCGGTGTAGGTTGCACATAGTCTGATCAAATTACATAAGTTGAATTATTTTTAAATCCCTTACATCAGATTTTCTTAACTTTTCATAAAAGGAAGATTTCTTGAAAATAGTAAGATGATACATTATTGCTATTTAGCTTCCTAAAAGAGTATAGAACAGTATAATGCCATAATACTTAGAGAAATAAACATCTCACAAAATGACTAATTGATTTTTAGACATAAGGTATGCAATCTGATTAGAAGAATCTCTGCTAGGTGCATGGTACTTGCATAGACACTAATTAATAATTATAGGGGTTATAGCTTGAATTGTTTGTAAGGCTTTTTCTCTTTGCTGGAAAACAGAAATTTCAAAGCCATATTCAGCCTAGTACATACTCTGATAGTGGTATTGGAAAGGGACTTCTTGGAGATGCATGCCATCTTACTCTTTGACAAATTAAGAAAAATATTTAAGAATGACCCCAACATATTTTGCCTTTAGTAACAACCTATTATTGATCTATTTTCTACAAAAGATAACACTTTATGTTTTAGTATGTAACACCTCTTGTGAATTCATTTATTCAATTGAGAAGTAGTATCAGGAAAATGTATATCTCATACCAGGTACTACCTGAGGTGCTGAGGATACAGAAAGCAACAAAATAAACACAGTCTCTTCCTTCATAAAGCTTATGTTTTAGAAGGGAAGAGAGCAACAAATAAATAGATTTGTAATATGTCAGAAAATCAAGAAGTCCTGTGAAGAAATATAAAGAATAGTAAGGGTAGATAAAGCAAAGGAGATAGTACTGTTTTAGAAAGAAAAGGTCAATTTGAACAAATACACTTGAAAATATGCTTAATGAAGAGGAGCGCAATCATATTTTCATCTATGGAAGGACATTTTGGGCAGGGGAACAGCAAATGGATGCTCCCTGTAAGCTGGACAATACTGAGTGAAATCATGGACTAGCATTGTGCCAGCATTGCAGTGAGCAAGGGGCAGGTTAGAGAGGTATTCCAGACTAAGTAATAGTAAGGAATCATGAGATTTTTAGCATAGGCATGGTATAATAGCTTATTGTGGCTGTTGTGCAGAGAGCAGATTAGAGGGAGGAAAGACTGGAAGCAGAGAAACAAGGAAGAAGGCCACTGTAGTCATGCCAGCAAGAGATGATGGTTGATTAAGAGACCAACAATGTGGGTGGAAGGTCCAATTTCGGATATGTTTTGAAGGTACAGCCATTGGAACTTTCCATTGGATTGAATGTGAGTTATGACACAAATAAAGACATCAAGAAACATGTCAAGCTTTGGGCCTGAACAAGTGGGCAAATGCTATTTCTATTTACCAGGAACAACAGTCTTGAGTTCTTCCATGTTGATAATTATATCTGTGGCTGCTATACTTGAAAATCACTTCGATAGGTCTAAAGTCCATGGCTCACCAAACTTGAATACCTTTTCAATGTTAACTCCATTTATTTCCAGAGTAAAGGATTCCTTTGAAAACTCTGATTACAATCTGGGTTTCCCCCCGCCTTAATTCTTACAAGTATCTATTTCCCTGGAAACCAAACTGATTTTTTTATCTTTCAAGTTTGGGAGATTTACTCAAATATATCTTGACATTACTCATTAAGGATCACTCTCACAGGGATGTAGTGCTCCTTTTCACAATATCATTTCAATTTTATTTTCAGGAAAGTTTCCTGGAATTATAGTTACTATTTTATTTTTCAAGACAGAGTCTCACTCTGTTGCCCAGGGTGCAGTGCAGTGGTGGCAATTCTTCTGCCTCAGCTTCCCAGGTAGCTGGGATTACAGGTGCTCACCATCACACCTGGCCAATTTTCCTTTTTTATTTTTATTTTTAGAAGAGATGGAGTTACACCATATTGGTCAGGCTGGTCTCGAACTCCTGACCTCAGGTAATCCACCAGCCTCATCCTCCCAAAGTGCTGGGATTACAGGTGTGAGCCACTGCACCTGGCCTATAGTTATTAATGTTCATTTTATTTCATTGGTTTTTCTGTTTAGGAAATCCTATTATTTTGGGTCTTGTTGCTTATCTTCTATGTGTGTCACTTTCAACTGAACAATTTAGTTTCCAATTTTTATTTTTTTAGTTGTTCCTTTTCCTTTCTAAAATTCATATCGCATACTCTCTTAGTGTTACTCACTCATGTGTTCTTACAAGTTTGACCTTCATTTCTGAAATGATTTAGTCTTTGATTTCTAATTCTTTCCTGCATTCTAGTCCCTCATTTCAGTTTTTCTAAATTTGATTTATGTTGTTCTTTCCTATATTCTATCATTTAGAGCATTTATTTTAGCATCTTTTAAAATATTAGATTACATTTTTCCTCTTCTTATGAGCATAAAGCATTGGTGTGCTTGCATTGTTTGCAGAGATACCACTCTACCTCTATCTTTTTCTTACATCAGTCATGCTCTTCTAGTTCTTTTCTCTCTTCCTTTTTTTCTTTCTTCCTTCTTTCCTTTTCTGCATAAGATCAATTTTCCTAGTCTTTTAAGGGGAAAGGATTGATCAAAAGACCATTTCTAATTTCACAAATATAGAACACCTTTTCCTGTATTTTTTGAAGTGTTGAAAAAATTACCCTTCTATTTCTTGAGACCTCCTGACCCCATTTACCTCATCCATTTTAATCTGAACCATTCATTTCCTTTTCCTCCCACTCTAGTTGGGCTTTATTCTCTGAAGTGTCTTCTGAGAAGGAGCTTCAGCTAGTGAGTTTCAAGAATTCACAGACTGCACACTGTTCAGACCCTTCAGATATTAGAGAGGAGTTTTTTTGCTCACCTGCAAGGTACTTCTCCCATTTTCAGCTACTATTATCCAATTGGCCTGAAACAATTTCTCATGAGTATCTCTTAGAAAATTGGGTGTTATCCTGACCTCATTTCTATCCGATACCTCATTGCTTTCCTCTGTTGTCTCTCGCAAAAATTGTAGTATCATCTGGGTCATGACAATGTCAGCTCATATTTGAGAATTTGTGAGAACACTTTGCCACCTAATTTTGTTGTCAAAATTGTTCATCTTTTTTTTAAGTTTTGCTGCCCTATTTGTTCTTTTCTGTTTTAATGGGAAAATTCAGAGATTCACACACTATGTCATTGCTGCCACCAATTTTTCCAGAATTCCAGGATAGACTTCTCTTGGGGACTGCATGAAAAGAAGCCTATCCTATTTCTGGCACATTCTAACTACTCCACATTCAATGTGGTTTTGTAGTTTGTGGATGTGTAATATTACTTGTCCTTCAGAATGCAGCAGGTGCTAAGTGGACACAAAATAGGAACTGAAGTCAAGTCTGGCTGGATGTAGAATCTGGGAGAATAGCAATATACAGGAGTCAATGGTTTAGGAAACCTGCCACAGGGAGAAAAGAGAGACAACCACTACCACCTCCACTATGATGATAATAATAATATAAATTAGAAACTATTTGAATTGTATGTGCCAACCTATTACTCCCATTTTACAAACAAAAACATTACGATACAGAGAGGTTAACTAATTTGCCAAAACAAGGAATGTAAAGGTATTCTATTGAGTCTGGGAATTTCCAGTCCTGACTTCCAGACAGGCAGGCAGTGTGTTTTAGAAAGGAGGCCTGGAAGGAGCAAGGGAGGACTCAGTTCTGCTTGAACAGAGCTAACTAGAGGTTATCTAGACAACTGGTGAAGACATATGAAACAAGATACACAAAGGCAGCCTGGAATTAGGCCTGGGGGACCAGGTCAAAAAGCCTAAAAACAAAATATTATTTATGCTTAGTGCCAGCCTCACGAGCTGAGGTCAGGCAAATAATTTCTGTCTACGTCCAGGGTAACCTGAGAGATTAGCAGTGTGGAGGATAGAGTGTCAGGAAATCAGGATATCAATTGCCATCTTAAATAAATAAGAGGGACATATCACCCGGGATAGAGACAATATCTGAAAGGTTTTTTTTTTTTTTTTTTTTTTTTTCTTTTTTGAGACGGAGTCTAGCTCTGTCACCCAGGCTGGAGTGCAGTAGTGTGATCTCGGCTCACTGCAACCTCCAACACCCAGGTTCAAGTGATTTTCATGCCTCAGCCTCCTGAGCAGCTGGGACTACAGGCATGGAATTACATCACAACTGGCTAAGTTTTGTATTTATGGTAGAGATGGGGTTTTACCATGCTGGCCAAGCTGTCTAAACTCCTGACCTCAAGTGATCCGCCTGCCTCGGTCTCCCAAAGCGCTGGGTTACAGGCGTAAGCCACCATGCCCAGCCTAAAAATCTGAAAGGTTTTTATCACTACTAGGCCTATAACATTCAGATTTTTTTAAAGCCATGCGCACCTACAGGGCAGATAGAAGCACATAGATCGTTCTCAAGTGAGCGAGCCCAACCCTGTAGGCATCTGCTGTATTGTCTTCAAAATACAAAAATGGTCACTGGTGTTTTCTAACGATTCTCAGCAAACAAATCTTAATGTGTATTTCAATACTAGCATATGGGAGAGTTGAAACTATGCATCTCATCTTTTGAGATGTAAAGGATAATCAAATTTAGGATGATTATGTATAATTCTAAAATCAGAACTTTTCTAAGAACGCCTTGAGACCTCAAATATATACTCACAAAGAATGTTGTTCAAGGGAAGAAGTGAAATTTCAGAAAAGATGCTATTCTATCGCTGGTACCATATTACCTGACAGTAACAATGGCTTGGTCATGTCATTAATCCTGAGAAAAATCAAAGCAACCAACAACTAAAGAACTTTATTAAAAATTCTTTACAAAGTCTGTTCTAGAACTTGAATCAAAATAGTAGAGCACACTGGTAGCTCTAAGATCTGGTAAACTCTTTTGACTCATTCTTTATGTTATGGTAGAGCTTTGAATGTATGGCACAAGGCCAAGATAGTTTTAACTTTAATTGGCTGTCTGCTTTGAGATTTCTGTGTTTACAGAAAGCATAATCTTTTATTGCTTGAAAACAATTCTTAGTGACATAAACTTGAGGGCATTTTTCCCACTTGTGTTTTGATATTTGAAATCAGCAAGACTTTCTAAATGTTTCTGTGCATTGCAGCATCATTGGTAATGTTCTTACCACTTATATAATTTGTTCATTAGCTTTTGCTCCCTCTGCTGGAATGTAAAAGCAAGTAGCAATGAGAACTCCATTTCTAAAAGAGAGATACATACTCCCCACGCCCCCGCCACCAATCTTTGCATTTTAAAAACTCTTTTAAATACATTCTAAAGACTGTCAAACTAGCATTATTTTACTTTAATTACCCCAACATATGCTTATTCTTCAATTGCAGTTGTTACTTTTTATCATTATTTTACAAATGTCAACCTCATTTGTTTTCTCTTGTCTTTGTAAAGATGGAAATAAGCACATTTGCAGTGAATTCTACAGCTTAATGTTAATACTTCCATAATATGATTGCTCTTGTGGATATGTATTTAAAGTATATTTCTGTTTAATCTAATTGTGAATAAATCAGAAAGATGAGAACAAAATCTGTATATTGAAACAATTCAAGTTGACTTCACTTATGCAGACCGGGATTTAGAAGGTCTTTGATTAATGACTGTGAGATTTAAAAATTATTCTTATCTGATACATGAAATCCCTTCCCCCCAAAAGTAAAGAACATAGAAAAATAAACAATTTAATTTATTTGGTTGGTAACAAAAACAGCGACAACCAAACTCCTGAGAGAATTCAGTAAATGACAAACTGGCATATGGTTTGTTGCAGCTGTTTGTGCCAATACACATTTAAGTAATAAAATTAGAATGAATTTTAGTTTATTAGAAATATGAAGTTAAAAAAATACAATATTTTCAGGTAATAAAAATAGCACGCTTTGTTCACAGGTGAGTTACCTAGCCCAACATACTTTAAGGTAGCCATCCAATAAAGGGTGACATATTCTCCCTAAACATACACATATTCAGAAATCCTGGGATAAAAATTAGCTACTGAGTCCCCAAGAATTTTGGAAATAAAATGAACAGAAAAATGTCCACATTTATATAAGTCACCTAATAAGGCTTTCTTGCTGGTCATCCTATTAAAGGGCCAAGAAGACTGTGAATCTATAAATAGATCTGATTACCAACAGAAAGGTAAACGTTTAAGCGTTTTAGCTTCTGCATTTGGCAGTAACTGATTTTACCCTTAATCTCTGCAGCCTAGCAGCATGGATCTTCATTACTTAAATTTGCCCTTCAGCAATATTTAAGGAATACAATAACAATATATGCAAGAACTTTAACTACTTACTATGGCTAAAGGATACAAGAGGAAAAAGAAATCCTGAGGTCAAGTACACAATACAAAATGCATACACTAATGTCAAAACATCTTCAAAGCAACATGCAAATGCAAATTTTAAGCACCAAGAGTTATCACTTGGCTCCTGAAATCCTCATCTCCTTCATTTGCCCTCAGATTGTGTTCAATTTTAGTTCACAATGTATTTTTTTTTTTTTCAGAAAGCCTGTCATAACCCAAAAATTTGGGCTGAGACATTCTATTTTAGAATGCTATTTCTTTCAGTCTTACACTTACATTTACAAGATCAGAACCCAGCCTGTTAAATCTACATAAGCTTCAGGGCTAGTTAAGAGAGAATTTAATGCTGCAAGGAGCTCAACTTCCTTATTCCATTATGATCTGCTTACTGAGTCTAAAAGACACATGCTTCATTAACTTACTTAAAGGTTTTAGTTCAAAGCAATTGCACAGCTTTTAACTTCACATTGGAAACTGCATGTAATTCGTGGGCTGGATAAAGTAATATTTCAATTGCTTGAGTAAGATGCAAACATAAAATAAATTAAGATACAGATATCTGATATCAATAACTATTGACTTTGGTGATGGTATATAATGGAGAAACTGAATACCATATTTGCCTCTATATATTCCAACACAGCAAGGAAAGTTATAAAAATAAATTGACAAGGAAACATTTATATTCACCAATACACAGCAATATTAAATCGACTTTGAGAAACATTGAAGTGAAAATATATGAATTGTTAAAGCCACACAATTTCATTTCAAATTCAGTGAGAAGTACAAATGAATATACTGCAAAGAAATATTGTTCTTGTTTTGATGACAAGTAGCTTGAACACTTGATATTGCTTTGGGACTCTAATTATTTAAGAGAAAGTGCCTTATACATAAGGAAAAATATCTTTTTACATTCTTCCAATAAAGGTTAATAACAGGCAGTAAGAAGGAAAAGGCTTTAGTAAATGACTGTTGTTCATTAACAGTTCAACTCTAACTCATTATCAAAATGTCCATCTTAAATTATGCACACATAGCCATACAAAATTGAATTAGGAGGTAGTGCTTGGTGAATTTGTCCTTCTGTTTCCATGGAAACAGATGCTGGATTGCATTTCTTTAAGGCTAGTTTTAAAGTGGAAAACTACAGTACATTAATACTTCAGAAAGCACAGAACTTACTGTATCTTTTAAATGTATCAGCTTTTTAAAACAGCCGTTGCAGCATATCATGTAACTCATGCAGGGCATCTTTTACTTCTACTGAATTTCTTTACCTGTTTGATTCTCTCTTGCCCTACCCACCTCCGCATCCTTATTTTGGTAGAAAGGCTTAAGAGTAAAGGTCTTTCCTTATTTGACTCTGCATTTTCAACATATAACAAAAGGTTTAGTTTGATATGGTCTGAATGCATTTATCCAAAATTCATGTTGAAATCTAATCCCCATTGTAGTGGTATTAAGAGGCGGGGCCAAGAGGAATGGTGGCCCAAGAGATAACATGTCTAACTATGAATCATAAGATTCAAGAGGTGGAGCCTTTTGGGAAGTGTTTAAGTCATGAGGGCTACATCCTTATGAATAGAATTAGTGCTCTTATAAAAGAGGTTGAAGCGAGCTGTCTTGCCCCTTGTCCATGTGATGATATATCATTTGCCTCTTTTTCCATATGAGGACTTAGTGACAATGTGCCATCCTGGAAGCAGCCAGCCTTACTCAGACACTAAATTGGCTGGCACCTTGATCTTGGACTTCCTAATCTCCAGAACTGTGAGAAATAAATTATTTATAAATTACCCAATCTAAGGCATTTTGGTACAGCAGCCCTAAGGGACTAAGATATAGCTCAAGTTCTTTTTTTATTCGTATTAAATAGAGATGGGTTCTCACTATGTTACCCAGCTGGTCTTGAACTCCTGGCTCAAGTCATACTACTGCCTCAGCCACCTGACTAGCTGGGACCACAGGCACATGCCAACACACTCAGCTTCATGCTTTTAATAAAAACATTTTGAATGATTAAAATATAATAAAATCATCTATTTCTCCTTCTAGTTATAAGAAAAAGTGAGCCTTAGTGTTGGACTAGCATGTACTTTTTCCTAACTTCAATAGTTAACTAGCTGTGTGATCTACAGGCCAAGCATATAAACTTTCTGTGTGTCAGTTTCCTTATTAATCCTGCAATAATAAAACCTAAGTCATGAAAATTGTTCTAATTTTTACGTAATTCATCTAAAGCACCTAGAATAACTGTTGGCATAGGAAATCAATAAACGGTAGCTATAATAATTATAACTGTAACTACTGGTGTGCTACTTTTCTTGCTAGGCATTGGGCTATATGTTTGATGTCTGTTCAGTCATCACTATAACCCAGTATTATTATCTTTATTCTGTTGACAGAGGTAGTAGAGAGGATACTTAACACCACTCAAAATGAAAGCTGTAAGGCTAGGATTTGAACCCTCCTATTCTTGGCTTCAGGGGCTGGAATGTTTTCAATACGCCATACTGCCTCTTTTAGATACTACGAAAGGCTCAATTCCTCTCTTTAAAATCTTTTCAATAAAGTATTTCTACAGATTAAAATATGGTCACCTGATCCATTGTAGAAGATAATGAATTGGAAATTAGTAGTTTGTACAAAGGAATTTGCCCACACTATATTTTATTTTTACAATTTAGAAGGTGAATTAGGTTTCCTTGATATAGTGCAGGACAGCATAAAATTGGATTTTTAACTTGGAAGTAAATATCTAGTTCTGTTACAGAGCCCTGAGTCTTTCTCAGGAGTCACCTTGGTGGCCCCAGAGAATTTCCAAAAGTCTTCTTTGCTCATTTCTGTCCTGTTACAGCCCTTGGTCATTCCTCCTTTTAGAAAACAGAAATCGATGTTTACTAATGATTTGGGTCCACTGAGGACAGTGAAAGAAACATTTTATAATAAGAATATAAAACTTCCTTTCTTCTGAAGATACAGTCAGGTTCATCAATGTTCAAACAAATTTTCAATAAAGTGATAAGGATACTACATATTTTATCAGAGATCTTCAGTGGTTTATAATAACTAACATGCAAGGACTGTTCTAATTTAAAAAGCAATGTCGTATGTTTTCTGCATTAAACATAAATCCCTGTGAGATCAGTGCCAACACGAGGATGTTACATAGTTGAAAATGATAGCAACAATACCCTCTTGTCCAATAAAAAAAAAAAAAAAACTTTGAGGCACAGGACTAAGTGACGAGTCTAAAGTCATACACTTAGAAAGTGGTAACATCAATGTTATTACACATGAAATTTTTCACTACGTTATTCAGATTAAAGTTAAATATATGTAAATCAAGCTCTATAGAGAGATATTTACATGGCTAATAAGTAAGTGGAGACTTGGACAATAGGGCATGAAATGGCACATAAATCAGTCATTAAAAACGATTCAGCTAGGGTTCCAGTCACCTCAAATATATTTTTTCTTTACTTTTTTCTAGTTAATTGTAAGTAAGGTATGTTTATAAAGTTACAGAGCATTAAGGCAGATGACCCAAAAAAGTATAGATTGTGCCATATAAATTTTCAGATAGTCTACCATTATGACCTACAACAATGGAATTTTAAATCTAAGAACATGCTTACGTGATAATTATTTCCGAAGTGCATTATTTATTGCTTTTCTTTTTTTAGATGGAATCTCGCTGTCACCCAGGCTGGAGTGCAGTGGCCCTCTCTCAGCTCACTGCAAGCTCCGCCTTCCGAGTTCACGCCATTCTCCTGCCTCAGCCTCTTGACTAGCTGGGACTACATGCACCCGCCACCACGCCCGGCTAATTTTTTTTTGGTATTTTTAGTAGAGACGGGGTTTCACCGTGTTAGCCAGGATGGTCTCGATCTCCTGACCTTGTGATCCGCCTACCTTGGCCTCCCAAAATGCTGGGATTACAGGCGAGAGCCACCGCGCCCCATCTATTTATTGCTCTTGAAATGCTTTAATCAAAACCAATATTAAGGTAGCTTTGATTCCTATTAAGTTGAAAATTATCCATATGGACGATATAATTCATAAAGGAAATATAATTCTTATTTTGACCAGTTGAGATATATATATATATGATATATAGAAATATATTATATATATTATATATAATCAATCTACGAGATGAATGCAGGATTATATATATATATCTGTATGTATGAATATATTATACATACATTATATATATGTTTGTATAGCTATAATGAAGTCACTTTTGTATTTTGAGATAAAATATATATGTAGAAAAGAATGGTGCAGATCAATGGTTCTCAGAGTGTCTAAAAAGTCAACATCACTTTTGTTATAGTACCAAGATATTACTTTCAGTTTTCACTTTCACATTCTCCTGAGTATACAAGAGTTTTCTAGAGGCTATTGTAATAGACTGCCTTGTACTGCAATAGATTGAATACTGAAGCACATATGACAATCCAGCTATCTTCTATTAAGACAGACATTAATGCAATTACAAAAATATAATCAATGGTAGTCTCTTATAATTACTTGATTTTGCTTGGGAAAAGTATAGTTACTTTTCAAAAAGATGTTATTTACATTAACATGTAATTGCTTATTACATAATGTTTAGTAAAAAAATGGGTTTTAAAGTTCTCAATTTTAATTTAAATAAAGTAAATATTAATCATAGTTCTAACCCACATGAACAAAAGGTGTTTGGAGTACACAGTAAATTTTAAGAGTGTAAATGACCAAAAGTTTTAGTACTGTTGGAACAAAAAAATTTTTTTTGTTCAATCTTAAAATTTCTGCTCATTTTTATGATTCCTTATGATGAAGACTTTATGGTCCTTGAAATATGAGAAGTTACTTAAAATAGATCTAATTAAAAATCCCTTACAGCATTTTCATAACATAACAAATACTGAGCTCCTTAGAAATTGCTCCATTTGCAAAATATATTTATAACTTAACCGAAATAAATAATTCATACCTCACCAAGTGAGTAATAACGTCTTGGGATCTGGGAGTCCGGATAGATGTTTTCTAGGTACCAAGAAAAGGGCTTACACTTCAGATTTTCTCTTAGTGTTTTTCTGACTGACACATCTCCATAATCCACTTTGACAACACCTGGAATTTTTCAGAGAAACACAAATCAGTTTGTGCTATTTTTGTTTTAGTACTGTTTTACTCCATTTACTTTGCTCTCAGTTTTTTTCTTTATAATTCCAGCAAATTCAATTGCATATGCAGCTGCTACTACACTGGATTTTTACTACCATAGAATTAGTGCATTAAATAGATATAAATAACACTTCTCCCATTGGTTATGACTTTTCAAATGTAAATATTTATCACCAAGTACTTGTACTACTTAGATTGAATAATTAACTAAATGTAAATTGGTATTTAGTATCTCATAAAGCTTAACTGAACTGTGTAATATGTCTGTTTCTCCTTAATAAAAAATTCTAGTAGCTCCAATGTTTTTGTTAATATTCATACTTTCCCTAGAGTCACTTATTCACCACCTGTAGATTTTATGAGAAATATAAAATATTCACATAACAGACTGCACATGTATTCTTTTTCTTGAACTTCTAGTTACCATAAACTTATGTTTTATTGATTTATTGAGTTATTCTAAGCTACCCCAGTCCTTGAAAAGTTAGTAAACATGTAAGTGTAAAGAAACTAACAAACAAATGAACAGGAATATATTCACATGTATATATGAAAAATGATTAATTTTATTTCACATAATAGAATATTTGACATTTAAATGAATATTTCCACTGAAAATCATAAAAGAATGCTTTCTAGTTGAGAAATAATAATGCTACTAATTTTTATATAAAAACATATGACAACTTGATTTGCTCCTTATATTAAAACTGGCATTTGATTGAAATAACTAATAACTGTGAAAATACAGCAATTATTTCTTAGATTATTCTGAAAATATTTCAATGTTTAACTCTCTTCTTTAAGGCCACTATGCAACATGCTGGCACAAAATGGCCTAGTATTTAGGATATTCTATCCCAACCAAGTAACAAAGACAATCAGTTGTTCTCTAAAATAAGACCAAGTGTTTAGACAATCTAAATGTCTGTAACTAATGCCATTACCAAGACACTATTTTCCAAAGCAGCAACACTCTCAAAACTCATCACTCACTAGTTCCAACCCCCTTGTCTCTTAAGAATTTTGGTGTTTTCAAAATTAAATACCATAGTATTATTAGAAAGCATTCTGATCCTGAAGCAGCCAAACCATTTCCTTCCAAGAGAAAATATTGATTTTCCTAGCTGGTGTTTGGATAGAAAACAACAAGGTCTTTGAGGTTTTTAAACAGATAAATATTTGCTTTCAAAATGATTCTATTCAGAACTTCCAATCAGGAATGCAACCTTCAAAATAAGAGGCTTAAAACAATTTAGTATTTACAAAGTAAATCACTAGAAGAATTTCTCATTATGTTAAGTATTATTGCAGTTGAAATAATTGAATACATAGTCCTCAAAATCATATAAAGAGATGTCATTGTGCCTGGCAGAGAGGCGAAACACTGTATCTTCAGAGGACTTAATTCAACAGTCAATTTTACTGTTCTGTTTTCATTTTTGAGGTGGGTGGATTTAATTGAGGTGGCTTATTTAATATCAACATCCTCCCTTTTTCATCATGTTAAGATTTGGTAGTTCTGGCTCCGTAATATCTTCCTAGAAGGGTTTCTTTGTGCATGTGTTTTCCAATACAACTTTATTTATGGACAATGAAATATGAATTTCACATAATTTTCACGTAATGATATATTACTCTTTTGACTTCTCCCCAACTACTTAAAATTAGATCTTGGGTATTTAAAAAAGGAACAGCGAGCTGGTTTTGGCACATGGGTCATAGTAGCCAACCCCTGCTCTAAAAGATAAAGTCCTAGAAGGTTTTTATGAGCAGTTATCTGATTGAAACGACAATTTAAAGTTTCATTTGCATACCATTTTACATAAGGTCAGAGAAAACATTAATTGTCCACTTCGGATTTGGCAAAAAGTGGCTAGTGGAGAATTATAGAGATGATTGAATAAAGCAAAAGCCTTCTTATCCTGTCACCTCTAAGCCACCCCTTGGCATTTCCACCGCAACTTGCTTTTGTTCTATTCCTAGATAATTATGCTAAATTACCTTTAGAAATGCACAAAGAAATACTGTGGGCTATCTTAACATTTTGGTGAGGATGGCTTTTTCTCTCTGCATCCATATTTTTCTTCTTAGAAGTGAGACATATCAAGAGACAACAGTCCTCACAAACACTCTATGTACTCCCCCATATTTCTCAGGTCGCTGCAGTTAGGCAGGGACATCTAACTGGTCCTGGCCAATACACTGTGAGAGAAAGGGGTTATGTCACTTCTGATTTTAAAGATAGGAAAGGAAGTATGAGAGCTTTCTTTTCCTTTACCACAGGGACTGAAGAGGACTTGTATCCCAGTGGGTGCAGCTACAAAATGGAGAGACTTTTCTTATCCTGTATGATTTAGTGAATGTAGAGCCTGAATTAGATTATTCAGATCCATGGTTTGATACGTAATCTTACTTGTTCCCCAAACTCTTATCTCCAATTCAAACCTCTTCAAAGTAGGTTACTCACATTGTTTACTCAACAATTTTATTGGGATCTATACTAGGCATCTCAAATTTGACAAGTCAAAAATTTAATTCTCCAACTTGCTCCATCTCCAAGCTTCTTCATTTTGGCATCTAGCACAAATATCCACTGATTTTCTCAAGGAAAAACAATTTTCTTTCCCTCACACATACACATTTTTAACTCATAGGAATTCTTGTTGGCTCTCCTTCACAATATATCCTCAGCCACTCTACTGTTACCATCCTGGTCCTAACTTCTCCCATCTCTTGCTTACACTAGCATTGCAATAGTCTCCTAACTAGCTTGGAAACATTTTACATTCCTCTACCTATATTTTATTCACTATTGCCTGTTCCTTAGTCAATATATTTAAAATACAAATCAAATCATGTTACTCCCCTGCTCAAAAGTGTACCGTGATTTTCCATAATACTAAGAATAATTGAATGTCTCTTAACCGTTGCCTGAAGATCCTTCAGAAAATAGCTCGACTAGCTTTTTGAATTCATTTATACTCACTTTGAAACCAGTCCAATTGTCCCATAGAAGTGATGTTTACGTTTTTTTTTTTTTTTTTTTTTTTTTTTTTTTTTTTTTTTAATAAACATGAAAGAATGGCCCTCCTGGTCTTGAAACTTGAGTAAATTACATTTGTCTTATCTAAGTTCCTTTCTCAGGAAACCAACCAGATAATATAAAGGAACTGAAACTTACCAGATGACCACGTCTGGTCAGTGAGACACCAGACCCCCTCACCTGTCATGATTGCCTAACCACCTGTTTCTTGTTGATCAATTTATCTTCCTTACCCCTCCCTAATTCCTGGTTTCTCATACATGGTTACATTTCTTTCCTGCTATATCAACCCCTAATTTTAGTCGGTTGAGGAGATGAATTTGAGACTGATTTCCCATCTCCTTGGCTGCAGCAACCTATTAAAGCCTTCTTCCATGTCAATACTGATTGTCTTGGTGATTGGCTTCTGGTGCAGCAAGCAGCAGGATGTAGACAGAACCCCTGTGTTTCAGTAACATCTTCATTCTAGCCCCATATTTCGTTCTTTACATTTCTTCAAACATTCCAAGTTCATAATTCATCATAATTCAACAATTCAAGGCTTTATACTTCTCTTTTTTCTGTCTGTAATGGTGTTACCCTGCAACTTTCATGAGTTGTCCTTCACTTGGTCCAAGTCTTTGCTCACATTTTACTTCTTCAGGTTTATTCTGACCTTACTATCAAACTTGATCCCTTTCTCTCATCTTCCTGGGTCTTTATCCCTCTATCATGCTTAATTTTTTTCCATGGCACTTATTATTATCTGATATCATATTATAGATCACTTTGCTCATTGCCTTCTCAACAAAAACTTTGGATGTGTTATCTCCTTTTTTGAAAGATAAGGTATCCTACCTGATAATATCTTACAAGATATTGTGACTACTAAATAACTAATGCCTGGAAAATGCTTAGTACAATGACTAGAATATAATAATTACTTAATACACACTATATATTGCATTGGATAGCAGTTGTTTTGCATGCCTGACATCCATTCTGTCCTCTGGCAAAAGCACTTGAATTTTCTCTGGGAAATCACTCCCACTTCACTTCCAGCTTGGGTGGGGCTGGTTTCATTGCCTTCCCCACTCTTCCAGTTCCATCTGTGGGCACAGACTAAGGCACATCACCAGAAAATCTAGTTAAAATGCAAACTGATTCTGTTGGTCTTGAGTGAGGGCCTTAGGGCCCACATTTCTAACAAGCTCCAAGGGATCCTGCTTTTGCTCAGTCCAGATTTTGATTAGCACCCAAAATAACAAGAGCATTCTATTTCTCAACTTTACACATAACCCAGATAACAATGACTGACTCAGGAATGGGCAAATAAACCAGTCAGCCTAATAAAAGCATACCCTTGAGAATATACTAGGACTATTAGAAAGTTGAAACTATTTCCTGTGGAACTGGGTAGCTGTATAGATGAGTTAAGCCTGGAGTTTTTGGGACTACCATACAACAAAGGCCTATGAAAGTGACACCAATATAGAAGTAAGATAAATCCACATATGGAAAGATATAAAGTTTGAGAGTAAAACAGAAGACTGACTAAAGATAGAAAGCATAGGCCAAGCCAAGATTAGTAACAGATACTTATTCTGGTCAAGCTCTGTACAAGGGACTTTTCTAGGCACTTGGGATATATCTGTGAACAAAACAAAATTATCTTCCTCCATGGAGTTTATATTCTACTAGAGAAAGACCTAAATAAACAGTAAATACATTAGAAGGTGATACATGCTGTGGCAAAAATTTGTAAGTTTTTAAGGCAAGTCTTTCAATGGGACTTGCAAAAGTCATGTAAAAGCTTTGACAATGAAGTAAAGATTCATAATGAGTACCAACAAAAGAGTATTTTAATTAACTCCAGATTTGCAGGTTTCATTAATAGCTAAATGATAAAATTTATGGGTTGCTATATTTATTAAAATAAGCTGTCTTTTCATGGAATCCAGCTAAATGCCCATCAATGATAGACTGGATAAAGAAAATGTGATATATATACACCATGGAATACTATGCAGCCATAAAAAATGAGATCATGTCCTTTGCAGGAACATGGATGGAGCTGAAAGCCATTATCCTTGGCAAATTAATACAAGAACAGAAAACCACATACTATGTGCTTTCGCTTATAAGTGGGAGCTAACTCATGAGACCATGTGGACACATAGAGGGGAACAATACACACTGTAGTCTATTGGAGGATGGAGGGTGGGAGGAGAGAGAAGATCAGGAAAAATAACTAATGGGTACTAGGGTTAATACCTGGGTGATAAAATAATCTGTACAAGAAACCTCCTTGACACAAGTTTACTCATGTAACAAATTTGTACATGTACCCCTGAAAAGTTAAAAAAAAAAAAAAAGAAGCTTTTATTCATAAGTCTATTGCACTGCAGTATTAAATTCACTCTTTAGAGAAATCATGTTTTAAATTTTAAATAGATATTAGATGGAAGATCATAATGAAACTGGCCCAATTGTCACATAGAACTGATATTTATGTATTTTTATATAAACATAGAAATTCACTCTCTCAGTCTTAAAACTTGAGAAAATTGTATTTGTCTTATCTGAGTTCTTTTCTTAGGAAACCAACTATCAGGCCACCCAGACATTTTCAAAGAACTGAAACTTACCAGATCACTGCATATGGACGGTGAGACACCAGACCCCCTCACCCATCATGTTGCCTAAACCAACCAACTGCTTCCTGTTGACTAGCTCCTCTTTAATACCCCTCACTAATTCCTGTTTTCCCTACACATAATTACATTTTTTTTTGCTGCTATATAAATCTCTAATTTTAGTCACTTGAGAATATGGATTTGAGACTGCTCTCCCGTCTGCTTGGTTGCAGCACCCAATTAAAACCTTCTTTCCTGGCAATACTCATTGTCTCAGGATTGGATTTCTGTGGGGCAAGCCTGAGACCAAACCCCTGGCATTTCAATGACTATAATTTCAGTTAAATTCTTCCCCTAGTAGATGCCTATTAAGTCTAATAGTTCTGTCTCTCTAAAATCAAAGTACCTGAAGAAAGAATACTCTAATTGCATGCCAAAGCTTACAATTTCATGTACAAGAATACATATTGCAGCGTAACTTAAAGGGGAAATTTTTCTTCAATAAATAATGCTTAAGTGGGCACCGTGGCTCATGTCTGTAATCCCAGTACTTTGGGAGGCTGAGGTGGGCAGATCACTTGAGGCCAGTAGTTCAAGACCAGCGTGGTCAAGATGGTGAAATCCTATCTGTGCTAAAAACACCAAAAAATTAGCTGGCCATGGTGGTGGGTGCCTGTAATCCCAGCTATTTGGGAGGCTGAGGCAGGATAATCACTTGAACCCAGGAGGTAGAGGTTTCAGTGAGCCGAGATGGTACTACTATACTCCAGGCTGGGTGACAGAGCAAGACCACATCTCAAAAAACCACACCCCCAAAACAAAAATAAAACAAAACAAAAAGAACGCTTAAGTAAATCAAAGTTATATCTGGTTGACAAAATACAACTCTTGTATTAAAATAATTATGTCTGTATAAGAATATGGAAAAATGTTAATAAGCCAAATGTATGTTTATTATACAGATTAAAATATGTGAAATAATAAAAAAAATTGAGACAAAGCCCTTTCTCCTTTAACAGTCAAAACAATGCAGTTAGAATATAAATTCTATTATGTATGTCATATTAATGATATATATTCACATTACAGGAGCAGACCAGTATATACAGTTTAAGCTAATAATTTATTTTTTGTGATATTTTCTAAATTCCAAATAGAAAGTGAACTTTGTTATATACTCTTAATAATGGTAATTAGGAACTTCATGAATAAGAATCTGCATTTTTCTCCTTTTTAAAATAATAATAACATAAGCCATTGTTAATCCAGCTAGCAATTATTGTATTCTATTGCATCTAAATATCAAATCATAAATGGTATTGGGAAAGCTGGAGATCCACATGCAAAAGAAGAAATTAGATCTTATTCTTATCTTACACCAAATATGAAAAATCAAATAAAAATGTATTAAAATTTTAAATTTTAAGATCTAAAACTATAAAAATACTAAAAGAAAACACAGGGAAAATAGTTCATATTTGTCTGAACAAAAATTGTTTCAATTTGACCGTAAAAGCACAGGCAACAAAAGCAAAAATGGACAAGTGTGATGGCTTCAAATAAAAAGCTTCTGCACAGCAAAGGAAACAATTAACAAAGTGAAGAGAAAGCCTACTAAAGGGAAGAAAATATTTATAAGCCATGGATCTGATAAGGGATTAAAATCTAAAATATGTGAGAAACTCAAACAACTCAAAAACAAGAGAACACCTGATTAAAAATGGGCAAAGGTTGTGAACAAACATACGTCAAAAGAAGACATTCAAATGGCCCATAAACACGTGAAAAAAAATGCTTATATTATTAATCATTAGGAAAGTGCAAATTAAAACCACAATAAGGTATCGCCTCACACCTGTTAGAGTGACTTATCAAAAATATAAAACATACGTTTTGGAGACGATGTGGAGAAATGGGAATTCTTAGATATTGTTGATGGAAATATAAATTAGTACAGCCATTATAAAAACGGTATGGAGCTTCCTTGTAAAACTAAAAATAGAACTACCACATGATGCTGTAATTCCTTTCCTGGGTTTATATAAAGGAAATGAAATCAATATGTCAAAGGGGTATCTGCAGTCACTTGTTCGCTGCAGCATTATTCACAATAGCCAAGAAATGGATCAACCTAAATATATATATATCAACAGATGAAAAAAGAGAATGTTGTATTCTACACAATGAAGCACTATTCAGCCTTAAAAAGGAAGAAAATCCCATCATTTTGATAATATGAATGAAGCTGGCAGACATTATGCTAAGTGAAATAAACCAGGCACAGAAAAACAAATACCACATGACCTCACTTATGTGTAGAATCTAATACAGTTGTACTCACAGAAGTAAAGAATAGAATTATGGTTACCAGAGGCTATAGGCATGAGGAGGGAGGAATGGGGAGTTGTTAATCAAAGAGTACAAAATTTCAGATAGACAGGAGAAATAGGTTTTGGGATCTATTGCTCATTGGGTGACTATAGTCAACAATGATGCATTGTGCATTTCAAAATAAGTAGGACATTAAGTTTCTAATGTTTTATCACTAAAAATAATAGGTAAACAAGGTTATGGATATGTTAATTAGCTTGATTTATTTATTCCATACTGTTTGGGTCTGTATATGTAATCTCAAAAAATCACATTGTGCCTTACGATTACCGCTAAAACTTCTCAATTAAAAATATGAGTAAGTCTGTAAGTACATAAATAAATACTGTATTGTTTCAGAGGTTTAGGAGATTTCTTGGAATTGTCATTGCTGTTTTTAAATTTAAAACTATTCCCTTAATCTACCTTTTTATCTATTCCCTATGTGCATATAAAATTGCCCAAGCTTGTAACTTCTCATTAGAATGTCAGTGGACATAACTACATTAACTGGCTGATGGCCCATTCCAGCTAATAATATATAGTGATTATCTGTTGAATTTATCATTTACTATTATTACTGCAATTTTATTTTAATGGCATAAAAATGAGATAATGAATTTTACAAAATCATAGCTTCTGCACAGAGCTGTCACACAGGAAGAGGATTATCCGACAACTTTCAATTTATTTAACTCTAATATCCACAGTCAAAAGTTAGAGCAGGTCTTGAGACTGAGTTTTCTAGGCAATTACCTCAAACTTCAGTTGGATTTGACAATAAATGCTTGGTCCAAGATCAATGAGAACATGGAAAACAAAAGTGAATATTTGCAGTAGCCTTTTAAAATAAAGAACAATTTGATATCCATTGAGGCAAACATAGACTGAACAGTTTGTAGGCTATCAAAATTCTATCTAGAATTAACTTAGTATATTGCAGCATTATTTTGACCTCTATCAAGTCTAAATGAGGATTTGGAATTATGATATCGGTGTTCATTTGAAACTGGCCCAATTGTCCCACAGAACTGATGCTTATCATTTCTTCTGAATAAGCATAAAAATTGACCCTCCCAGTCTTGAAACTTGAGAAAGTTATATTTGTCTTATCTGAGTCCTTTCTCAGAAAACCAACCGTCAGGCCACCCAGATAGTATCAAGGAACTGAAACTTACCACATCACCACATGTGGACAATGAGATGACAGACAACTGACCCGTCATGATTGCCTTATTTACCACCTGCTTCCTTTGGATTGACTCCTCTTTACCCCTTCCTCATTCTGTTTTCCCACACACGGTTACATTTTTTTCGCCTGCTATATAAATCCCTGATTTTAGTCAGTTGAGGAGATGAATTTGAGACTATCTCCCATCTCCTCAGCTGCATCACTGATTTCAAGTCTTCCTTCCTGGCAATACTAATTGTCTTGGTGATTGAATTTCTGTGCAGCGAGCAGCAGGACCTAAGACTGAATTTCTGGTGTCTTGGTAAGACATTGAGAGTCAGTACAAAAAAATAGTGACACCAAACTTGTTACATGTACCAGCATTTTGTGCTATGCTGAGGCCTTTGACTATCTTATCACACATGTTGTTGCTATTGTTTGCATTTTGTTTTTATTAGAAATCTCAAGAGTAATTTCTTTTGTGGACTCAGAAGCAGGAAAAGCTGTGTTTGTCCTTAGCAACTGACTCGCTATATCTGACAAACATTGCTAACTTTATAATTGATGAGGTATTCCTGTATATTCTTCCCATGTATCATAAGAATTTAGAATGTAGAAAGCCATATTGAATCATCATTGAAAGAGGACACTCATCTATCCAACCATGGAGTAGTATGGTTTAGTTAGGCACCAGAAGTATTGGAACAACAGATAAAGTATTACTTAAGGGACTTCGTGTTCCAGACTACAGTAAGCACTTTTGGATACACAGTCTCATTAAGTCGATATAGCATTTCTATCTGTTATCATTGTTTCTTGTTTGAAGGAGGAAAGAATTAAGACTTAGAATGGTTACTTTATTAAGTATACTTAAGAAAATAGCAGAAGTAGGATCAGATGTTGTTCACTTTTTTCTAATATCAAAATCCATGCTTTTGTTCACTCTACTATAATGAGGTCATTAAACTGGAGAAAGTTTGAAAAACCTATAAAGATAAATATTTTCCTGGGTACAGAACATAGTAATTATCATCCCTTGAATGACAGGACTCACGTGGCAAATTCTCCCTGATCTGACATCAATGTGATTGATCCAAGATCCCAAACAAACTTGAATTCATAGAAATAAAAAATCAATAATGATATACAAGAGTTACTTTATTGATTTGACAATTAAATACAAACCAGAAGATTTCAGTGTACAATTGACTGATAAACCAAAATATTTCCTAAAGTGCTTTACAAATTGTGTCCCATCCATCACTAGTACTGCAGGAAGCTAGTTACATATAACTGTTTCTTCAGTTATATGTCACATACTATCTTATTTGAACCTTTCTGAAATAGTGCTATGTTTTATAATCAATGATATCTTACCATTGCTGTTGGTGAGAAAGCAACTTTATTGTAGTCGTCACTGCTTTAGCATGTGCAAATATGTTTTCCCATCTCTAAAATCAGTAGCCAATTGCAGTTTCAGTAGATAATTATGGCTATTTAAATTAGGGGACATTTTAATGCATCCTAATTATTGTTTGAAAAAGCTTCCTTTGATCCCTTCTGGTAAACTTAAAAAAGTACCAAGATAAAAATTTCCTGAATGGTTTCAGGGACTTGAAAGAATATCCCAGGCATAATAATGAAACATGATTTTAAGAAAGCCTGGATTGTCAATCATCTTGATGGCACTGAGAATGACAGTGGGTAGGAAACACGAACATCGGTTAATTTGCATTGAAAAGTGATTCAAAAGAGTTAACCTGCAAATACAAAGCTGCTTGATCAATTCATTTGCTTATATTTTTATTTTTATATACATACCTGAATGATGTATGATTTACAAGCTGGTTTTGAATTAGTTAGGTCTAAATGAGTTTCTTTAATAGGGACAAAATAATTCTAGGTAAAAGGAAGTTTTGCACTATAGTTTAACAATTTTTTCTTAGAGGTATATAATGGTGATCTTTCAATTGATGGCAGCCTAAATTAGATGAAATATATTTATTCCTTAATCATTTCTGATCTGCTTATATTTTAATGGAAAGAATGAGTAAAACAAAGTTAAATAGGTGTCTTTAAACAGGACTTAGAACTTTTACTATGGTAAAGCGCATTATGAATAACCAAAGCATTTTCTAGACTTATTTTCCCCTTTCCAGAATTTGAGACAACAGTGCTCCATTGAAAACATTTCGAGAAATGCACTTTTGTTGTATTTTCTATATTTAACCAAAAATATTAGTTACTAGCAAATTATAAATTGATCCCATTAGAGAACAATCTTTTTGAACAAAACATAATTCCTTCCATGTACTTTTCAAATTCTTCCATTAGTAAGTTTTAATCACAAAGTTTTTTTTTTTATAAAGAACTTAATATTTTATTTTAGTAATAGTAGTGGATATTATCTTAAACAATATACAACAGGGTTTGTGTCAGTCAGGTACATATATACAAACCAGTTTACTGGTAACTGCACAAAGGAAAACTAAAATGACATACAGGTTCAGTATTCCTAATCTAAAAATCTGAAATCCTCCAAAATATGAAACTTTTTGAACACCAACAGGACACTCAAAGGAATGCCCATTGGAGAATTTAGAATTTCAAATTTTGAAATTACAGATGCTTAACCAGTTATGTATAATACAAATATTCCAAAATCCAAAAAAATTCAAAATCCAAAACAATTCTGGTCCAAAGCATTTCAGATAAGGGATACTCAACCTCTATTACAAATATATATATAAATATTACCACATATGAAAATTTTACTTTAGAATTAACTATTCCTTGTGAAAAATATATCAAAGTAAAAATATAATATTTTAAATAAATTTTAACAAGCATTTTTGATGTAATTATAATTCTTACGTTGAAACAAGCCTATATCACTATGCCCCAAAAATGACTACTACTAGCATAATTAAGAAATGGTAAAGTACTTCCAGACATTTTAATAATCACATTCAGTGGAACAACAAAAGAACTCTTACAGAAAAACATGGTCTGCTCTCCATAACGAGTCTTACTTTACTGGATGCTTTTACACCGTAGTAATCACAGCATACATAATTTCTGTTTCCATCCTGCTCTAGTCTTCAGGCTAATATTTTTTAATGGTTGCACAATACACCATTTGTAAAATATGTAGAATATATCATGATTTTACTAGCAATTTCATTCTTACTGGAAATTTAAATTAATATGAAGTTTCCTCAATTACAGAAAAAAAAAAAAATCTTACAACCAATAACTACATTTGTGGCTTTTCCCTCATTTAGGAATATACTTCTCTGCTTCTCATAGCATTACAAATAATAGTTTAGAGCATATAGAATTAGACTTTCTAGATTGAAAATGCCAATTCCATCACTTAAAAGTCATGTAACTTTTGACAATTTAATTAACCTCTCTCCTCCTCAGTTTTCTTACCTATAAAATGGAGATTTCAATAGTACCTACCCTCAAGGGGTTGTTGGTAAGACGAACGAGTTAACGTAAAAGAAGCACCTGAGCACCTGGCCCACAGAACATACTCAAAATGCTATTATTGCATATGATATATCTTACACTAACATATGAAACAATACACAAAAGTCAGGATTAATAAGATTCTGAATAAAAAATCTATAAACATTTTCATAGCTCAAGATACATGGTCAAATCCTTCCAAAAGGGTTCTTCCAATTTATAATACCATCACCAAGCAGAAGAGAGGACCAGTTTCATCACTCCACACAAGCAACGGATAGAAATATCTTTAAAAATACAAATTTACTAGGCCTTTATAATTTGCATTTGTTTACTAGAACATGTTTGATCTGCTTTCCATATATTAACTACTTATCACTCATTTCTTTTTAATTCATATAATATGTACACTCATCTACTAAAGTCTTAAGGTCTCTCTCTGATAGACAGGCAATCTTTATTTAGTTATTTATTTATTATTTTTATTTTATCATTATACTTTAAGTTCTAGGGTACATGTGCATAACGTGCAGGTTTGTTACATATGTATATTGTGCCATGTTGGTGTGCTGCATCAACTCGTCAGCACCCATCAATTCGTCATTTATATCAGGTATAACTCCCAATGCAATCCCTCCCCCAATCCCTCCATGATAGGCCCCGATGTGTGATGTTCCCCTTCCCGAGTACAAGTGATGCCATTGTTCAGTTCCCACCTATGAGTGAGAACATGCAGTGTTTGGTTTTCTGTTCTTGTGATAGTTTGCTAAGAATGATGGTTTCCAGCTGCATCCATGTCCCTACAAAGGACGCAAACTCATCCTTTTTTATGGCTGCATAGTATTCCATGGTGTATATGTGCCACATTTTCTTAATGCAGTCTGTCACAGATGGACATTTGGGTTGATTCCAAGTCTTTGCTATTGTGAATAGTGCCGCAATAAACATACGTGTGCATGTGTCTTTATAGCAGCATGATTTATAATCCTTTGGGTATATACCCAGTAGTGGGATGGCTGGGTCATATGGTACATCTAGTTCTAGATCCTTGAGGAATTGCCATACTGTTTTCCATAATGGTTGAACTAGTTTACAATCCCACCAACAGTGTAAAAGTGTTCCTATTTCTCCACATCCTCTCCAGCACCTGTTGTTTCCTGACTTTTTAATGATTGCCATTCTAACTGGTGTGAGATGGTATCTCATTGTGGTTTTGATTTGCATTTCTCTGATGGCCAGTGATGATGAGCATTTTTTCATGTGTCTGTTGGCTGTATGAATGTCTTCTTTTCAGAAATGTCTGTTCATATCCTTTGCCCACTTTTTGATGGGGTTGTTTGTTTTTTTCTTGTAAATTTGTTTGAGTTCTTTGTAGATTCTGGATATTAGCCCTTTGTCAGATGAGTAGATTGCAAAAATTTTCTCCCATTCTCTAGGTTGCCTGTTCACTCTGATGGTAGTTTCTTTTGTTGTGCAGAAGCTCTTTAGTTTAATCATATTCCATTTGTCAATTTTGGCTTTTGCTGCCGTTGCTTTTGGTGTTTTAGACATGAAGTCCTTGCCCATGCCTATGTCCTGAATGGTACTACCTAGGTTTTCTTCTAGAGTTTTTATGGTATTAGGTCTAACATTTAAGTCTCTAATCCATCTAGAATTAATTTTCATATAAGGAGTAAGGAAAGGAGCCAGTTTCAGCTTTCTACTTATAGCTAGCCAATTTTCCCAGCACCATTTATTAAATAGGGAATCCTTTCCCCATTTCTTGTTTCTCTCAGGTTTGTCAAAGATCAGATGGCTGTAGATGTGTGGTATTATTTCTGAGGACTCTGTTCTGTTCCATTGGTCTATATCTCTGTTTTGGTACCAGTACCATGCTGTTTTGGTTACTGTAGCCTTGTAGTATAGTTTGAAGTCAGGTAGCGTGATGCCTCCAGCTTTGTTCTTTTGACTTAGGATTGTCTTGGCAATGCGGGCTCTTTTTTGGTTCCATATGAACTTTAAAGCAGTTTTTTCCAATTCTGTGAAGAAACTTATTGGTAGCTTGATGGGGATAGCATTGAATCTATAAATAACTTTGGGCAGTATGGCCATTTTCACAATATTGATTCCTCCTATCCATGAGCATGGTATGTTCTTCCATTTGTTTGTGTCCTCTTTGATTTCACTGAGCAGTGGTTTGTAGTTCTCCTTGAAGAGGTCCTTTACATTCCTTGTAAGTTGGATTCCTAGGTATTTTATTCCTCTGAAGCAATTGTGAATGTAAGTTCATTCATGATTTGGCTCTCTGTTTGTCTGTTACTGGTGTATAAGGATGCTTGTGATTTTTGCACATTAATTTTGTATCCTGAGACTTTGCTGAAGTTGCGTATCAGCTTAAGGAGATTTTGGGATGAGACAATGGGGTTTTCTAAATATACAATCATGTCATCTGCAAACAGGGACAATTTGACTTCTTCTTTTCCTAACTGGATACGCTTTATTTCTTTCTCTTGCCTGATTGCCCTAGCCAGAACTTCCAACACTATGTTGAATAGGAGTGATGAGAGAGGGCATCCCTGTCTTGTGCCAGTTTTCAAAGGGAAATTTTCCAGTTTTTGCCCATTCAGTATGATATTGGCTGTGGGTTTGTCATAAATAGCTCTTATTATTTTGATGTACGTTCCATCAATACCGAATTTATTGAGCGTTTTTAGCATGAAGGGCTGTTGAATTTTGTCAAAAGCCTTTTCTGCATCTATTGAGATAATCATGTGGTTCTTGTCTTTGGTTCTGTTGATATGCTGGATTACGTTGATTGATTTGCGAATGTTGAACCAGCCTTGCATCCCAGGGATGAAGCCCACTTGATCATGGTGGATAAGCTTTTTGATGTGCTGCTGAATCCGGTTTGCCAGTATTTTATTGAGGATTTTTGCATCGATGTTCATCAGGGATTTTGGTCTAAAATTCTCTTTTTTTGTTGTGTTTCTGCCAGGCTTTGGTATCAGGATGATTTTGGCCTCATAAAATGAGTTAGGGAGGATTCCCTCTTTTTCTATTGATTGGAATAGTTTCAGAAGGAATGGTACCAGCTCTTCTTTGTACCTCTGGTAGAATTCAGCTGTGAATCCATCTGGTCCTGGACTTTTTTTGGTTGGTAGGCTATTAATTGTTGCCTCAATTTCAGAGCCTGCTATTGGTCTATTCAGGGATTCAACTTCTTCCTGGTTTCGTCTTGGAAGAGTGTAAGTGTCCGGGAAATTATCCATTTCTTCTAGATTTTCTAGTTGATTTGCGTAGAGGTGTTTATAGTATTCTCTGATGGTAGTTTGTATTTCTGTGGGGTCAGTGGTGATATCCCCTTTATCATTTTTAATTGCGTCTATTTGATTCTTCTCTCTTTTCTTCTTTATTAGTCTTGCTAGCGGTCTGTCAATTTTGTTGATCTTTTCAAAAAACCAACTCTTGGATTCATTGATTTTTTGGAGGGTTTTTTGTGTCTCTATCTCATTCAGTTCTGCTCTGATCTTAGTTATTTCTTGCCTTCTGCTAGCTTTTGAATGTGTTTGCTCTTGCTTCTCCGGTTCTTTTAATTGTGATGTTAGAGTGTCAATTTTAGATCTTTCCAGCTTTCTCTTGTGGGCATTTAGTGCTATAAATTTCCCTCTACACACTGCTTTAAATGCGTCCCAGAGATTCTGGTATGTTGTACCTTTGTTCTCATTGGTTTCAAAGAACATCTTTATTTCTGCCTTCATTTCGTTATGTACCCAGTAGTCATTCAGGAGCAGGTTGTTCAGTTTCCATGTAGTTGAGCGGTTTTGATTGAGTTTCTTAGTCCTGAGTTCTAGTTTGATTGCACTGTGGTCTGAGAGACAGTTTGTTATAATTTCTGTTCTTTTACATTTGCTGAGGAGTGCTTTACTTCCAATTATGTGGTCAATTTTGGAATAAGTGCGATGTGGTGCTGAGAAGAATGTATATTCTGTTGATTTGGGGTGGAGAGTTCTATAGATGTCTATTAGGTCCGCTTGGTGCAGAGATGAGTTCAATTCCTGGATATCCTTGTTAACTTTCTGTCTCGTTGATCTGTCTAATGTTTACAGTGGAATGTTGTAGTCTCCCATTATAATCACAAAGTTTTAATTAAACCAAGGCAATAGTAGCAAACACATATTTGTTGATATATGTATTTACATTCAGTTCCTAGAATAGTATCCGGTGCCAGTAGACATTCTCTAAATATTAGCTGAACTACTATTTGCAGAGCTCTGTCATGTGCCCTCTCTTCTGTCTTATTCTCTCTCTCTCACATACATGTATGTTTTAGAAATATATCTCTATATATTTGCTTTTATATCTTAGAATTACTACTTATACTTATTAAAAAGTGATTTGGACTTCTTTAGATATACATTTTATATTACTCTTGTAATATATAGATATAGCTATATACATAGCAATAAGTTTATGAAAAATCGGCTTCAAAGTATTAGTTGGTCTCATTAATAAAAAAATATAATAAAAGTAATTTTTAATATTTACTAACGTGCATTGGTCTAGTCTGTATTTAGTCAGCATTCTGTTTTGCAAAGCAGTAAGAAAATCTAATTATGTTTTAAAATTATGAGTTAGTAAAGAAAAAATACAGTATGACCCAGGAAGACTACCGTGAATTGTTGGTACAATTTAGTAACTCAAGGAGCATTGGAGATTATATTATGATACATGTTAACTCAAACCAAGGATTTAATAACTACAAAATAGTCAATTGTTGACTATCTAGACAGACTATAAACATAGGGCATACAATTTCTTTTTCAGCAGGAATGTTCTTTATAACATGTATAGATTTCTATTTATACAGCGGTGCTAATAATAGCACCTTTTTCTGAGTGCCACTATGATTATGAAATGAGTTAACATATAAAACACTCAAACAGTGCATCATGCATAGTAAATGCTCACTAAATGTTACCCATTATGTTTATTGTTTTCTTGTGGATATGTACCTCAAGAGGCACATCATCTCCTAACAGAAGAGTAGGCTAGCTATTTTCTGGGATTGTGTACTTCTGTTGTGTATCAGATGAATGAAGTGGGAAATCAACCACTTACTCTGGCTCAGATGCCTTTTCAATGAGAAGCATACCATCATACATCACCTCCAACATGTCTCACAATTGCACTCCTACAGGTATCACTTAAGGTCTTGGCCCAAGGATTTTTCTAACCCCAAAGTACTAATAAACACGACACTTATGCACCACACGTCTCTGCACTTGCCATTTCTCCTATCTACATTTGTGCACCAGGGTGATTTTGACACATACGCCACACAGTAACAAGGAAAAATACAAATTCCATAACCATAGTCTCTCAGTTAAGACACACTACTAAGAACAGTAGAAACTGATATTTAAAAAAAAAAAAAAACAACAACAACAGTTTTAAGAGAATATGTTAATTTGTGGATTGAAAGAACAGTTGTAAAAATTATTCATGGCCTCAATTGTGAACCAATTTTCCCTTTCTGTCCTAAACTACTATAAATGAGTAAGCTGGAAAAGGCTACAGGAGGATCATTAGTCACCCCCGGGACACTGTGCACTGTTAACTGTGGAACAATCCATGAGCAAAATTTCAATAACCGTGAGTTTGACATATGACTTTGGAGAATGGTAGAGTAACATACTGCTTCTGGGTTTCCCATGCAGTATTTATCCTCTAGCACTGCCCATGTCAAAGAATTGATACTGAAAACAATGCAAAGTTATTTATTGCATACATAAGTTGCACTTCAAAAACTGAACTTAACACTGCTTGGTATGAGAGCTTCTCAGTAATCACTAAATAAGGGTAACATTCAGTCATGATGAAAGCAGGCCAAGCATGTCAGCTGTACTATTGTGATGCTAAAATATTCTTCTACATAATAGTCTAGTTCTCTATTACATAGAGAATTCTAACATGCCTCTCTTCTTTTTTAGAGCTTTATATTTGTCTCAAGATATCATTGGTCTAGGACTATGCTACCATTTAATTTAACAAACCCTCTGTGTCCATAGAGGGGATTGGGCAGCTGAAGGGGAAGGCAGGATGCCAACATCTTGAAAGGAAGCAACATGTGTGTAATGTAGTTTGTTTTCTGGTGAGGTTTTCATTTGTCTAAGGAAAAGGAAAACATTTTGAATTATATCATAGCTGTGGCATTCAAATGCACAAACTCTGAAGAGCATCAGGAGTGTTTCTTAAAATATATGTAATTTACAAATGTTGATTTCAGCTTTTCACATTACTTCTCTTATCCTCTAACTTTGCCTGTTGCAAACTGTTTGGGCATACTTCAAAATCACTGGTCAAAAGATGAAGGCAGCAGCTGCCAAAAGATTCTGGGGAAAAAATTTCAATACAGTAAAACTTTAACTATTAACAACAGTATAAAATCAAAAAATTGCATCAAAATTCTAACCATTTGCATTAGAAAATGACCTTTCACACATGAATAACCTGAGACTTGGAAATATGATTGGACTTGGGTGAAACAGAAAAGCTAAGAAGTGAAAGAGTCCACACTGGAACCTAGGTTTCCTGACTTCCAGGTTAGTGTCCTTAACATCTGTTCCTTCACTCATGTTTTGTCGTGCATCTTGTGTTACACACTGTCCTAGGTGATGGGGATATAATTTTCCACAAAACCTCTATACAGTTTCTTTCCTCATCAGCTTAATTGAGATGTAATAAAATATCCAACACAAAAGTTAACAAATGTGAGATTACAAGTGTATTTGATCGATGTATAGAGAATAAATGCAAAGAATAGGCAACTGATTCACCGGTGGTCAGGAAGGGGTGGTCAGGGAAGACTTCTCTGAGGAAAGTGATCTTTGAGCTGAGATATAAAGGTAGGAGAGATGAGATAGAGAAGAGTGGGTGGGCATTACAGGAAGTGCCTCCTGGTTTAATTGTTTGGGAATATATTGATAAAAAGTGGTTTTTATTTGGCTGTTTCCAAGGACTGTTTACTTGTTTGGTTCCGCATTATTTTCTGACTAAATAAGAAAACTCTAAAAGCAGACTCTAAAAAGGCTATTACCCCTACTTCCTGATATTCACGTCTAGGTGTGACTCTTTGCCCTTGGGTGTAGGTAGAACCTATGACTTGCTTCTAATCCAGAAAATAGGACAAAAATGATGAGGTGTCACTTTGATGATTACATTACATCTTGTTAGCAGGAACTCTATTTACTCTCTGCATTTCTGGCATTGGTGAAGCAAACTGCCATGTTGTAGGCTACCCTATGGAGAGGGCCACATAAGAAAATGCTGGCAAACAGACAAGGAATTACAGGTTTCAGCCTGATAATTTTCAAGGAACTAAATTCTGACATGTAAAATTAGAAGCAGACTCTTCCCCAGTTGAGCCACGAGATGAGATTGCAGCCCCTGTCAACACATTAATTGCAGGCATGTAAGAGACCCTGAAGCAGAGGCCACAGCTAGGCCATCTCTGGACTCTTGAGAAATAATAAATATGTCTGGATTTCAGCCACTAAGTTTGTGGCAATTTAGTACACATATTTATAGATACTGATAGATAATACGTTGACCCTTTGTGTCTTCAGATTTCATCTGGAATGTCTTTTGATGCTGATAGCATTAAGTCCTTTTTCATCTTATGAAAATCTCAGAAAATGAAGAGAAAAATTCTGGAAGTATGACTATAAAGTTGTTTAGATCATCATTTAATTTCTTTATATATCAAAAATATTTTAAGAGTTGAACTTTTGGAAATATTAACACAACTATTTAAGGCTACATAAAAAATGATATGCTATCACCTTTTACCAAAATGTCATCCTAGAGTCTAAAAAGCATTAGGCAGAAAATCATGAAGCAATGGAGACTTAGATTATTCATTTCATTCATGTGAATGATCCCTCTGAGTATGAATTTCAGGTACATCATATGCTAGCTATATGACCCCTTAATAAGTTGCTTTACTCTTGAAGGGTAAAACAGATATAATTTTTAATATTTCATGGGATTATTATGAGGACATAAATAGAATGATGTATACAAAGTATTTGGCACAGTGACAGTTAAAGAATGTTAACTCTTGTGTCCAAAAACTAATACCTTTTGTTCAGTTATATAAAATTTACAGTAAAGTATTTCATAACCTAATAACAGGTTACTGTCTTATTTATTCCACTCTTTGAATTTTTAGATGTAAATAGAAATATGTAAGTTTAATTTTATTCCTTCTGCTAGATTAAAAAAATTTGAAAGCAATTTTCAGTGATTTTAGTCATGGATTAAGATATTTGCTACTTCACATAACAGGCATTAAGATAAGTGTTTTATTAATATTTTCATGGGGTTCAGTAATCTTAATTCCTTTAATCTTTTCAAATGTAATACTTAATTTTGAATATTTTTCCTGCCCAGGATTCAGTATTTACTGAGTTAAGAGTTACTCTGCAGGGCAGTGTTGCAGAATTCATCGTAAATTTTAATAGCATTAAAATTGTACAGTTACTACATAGTATATAGATTTCTGTTTGACAATAAACCAATGCAGAGTTTCAATATTTAAGAACACAGACATTATAGGACTACTCATTAATTATTAAAACATCAGTATGTTTTTACATTTTAAGTAGTTTCTAGATAATTTACTTTTCAAGTTTATTTTAAATACATAACATGAGAATCAAATGGCCTTCTAAGGAATTGAATAGGTAGGAGACTATTAGACAATGTTAACAGACCAAAAATGAATCACTTTGAAATTATTTGCACTTAAGCAATATCTTAATTTTCACTCACAGCTTCATAACCATGATCTCTACTATTAAAGACAGTCTGTAGTAAGATTAAGAAAATGTTAAGAATATTTGAAAAAACCTGGTTTATGAAATCTAGTTTAAGGCTCTAAAAAAAAGTAGAGAAAGCTACATAGTATTTTGCAAGATGAGTTTATTTTATTAAGACATATTGTTAGTCCTTAGTCAATATGACATGTCTTTATCATATGAAAATACAAAATTTTCAACCGTTTTACTAAGATGAGCGAATGACATAACATTTGGGTTTTTTAAAAAATATAGTAGTTAATGTAGTTTTGTTTTCTGCTTTAAAAGGGCTAGGCATCATTTATTAAGCACACATTACGTATTTCTAGCCACATATTCTGTGTCCTCTGAAATTACTGCCATTATTATGGTTTCATTTTATGTAGCGTAACAGGAAATTTCCTTGAGACTGAGCCTGAAACATTTTAAAGTCACAGTTTATCAAATTTTAAATGAAGAGAAGAGAGTCTTGACAATCCAAGCCAAAGTACAGGCATCATGACAAAATGGTACAGATCAATTGTTCATTCAGAGAAAATTATCTTTAAAAATGTTTATATTATTTCCATTGACACATTGTAATTGTAAATACTTATGAGGTACTATTTGATGTTTTGATACTATATATGTGGTATAATGATCAAATCAGGGTTAATCTCACTCATATGTGGAATTAAAAAAAAAGATTTAATATAATAGAAGCAGAGCCGAAGAGTTGATACCAGAGGATCAGGAGGGGAGGAATGTGAGAGGTTGGTCAATGGGTACAAAGAAAAATTATCTGTGACTTAAACATTCATATTTGATACACACTTTTGTAAGATAGCAAATTGTTGCAACCAATCTGTGGTCTGCATTGTTAAACATAGGCAGAATAAAATGCAATTGTGTACATGTGTAAACTATATTAAATTAGTTGCCTACAACAGAGAAGATGGATAATGGTTTTGAAATATATTTCCTAGAGCTCAAGCATTTCATAAGAGCAGGAGGTGTGGAAATAAGTCATTCTCTCTAACTTAAAATATTAGTTACATACTTCCTTATTGTCTCAAGTGAAGGCACAAGGCTGCACATCTCAAATCATCCCTAAGATAGTCAGCCAAGGAGTCTCAGTAACGTTTGTGACAAATGATCAATTCTTAATCTGAATATTGAGCAAGTATAGCAGAACAACCTCCTTCTGCGATCCCAGTGAAACTTTTGAATGTGGGTTGTACTTAAATGTGGTGTGTAAGTGTGGGTCTCCCTTATAGAGAATTGGCATTTTCTGTGTTCGTTCTCCAGATAGGGAACTTAAGGTAAAATAGTCTGTGCGTCTGAAATTTGAATAGCATATATGAGGTTGGGGGCCCTCCATAAGGACAGGGGTCATATAAATGTAGTCACAAGAAAAAGGCCAAGATAATCCAGCCAAAAAAGAATGCACTCCAAAAGGGTGGCAGGTCTTTAGAGATTGAGCTTTGATTTCCTCTAGGTCACAGCATATGATCAAAACACTAAACTCTTTCTGTGAAGCCTTCTCTGACTACCCTATCTAAAATGACTTTGCTTCTTCACCCTGTTCCTATTCATGATCTATTAATTTCCTCAGCTACTATCATAATCTATCTTATTTATTGTCTGTCTTCATACTAGAAGGTAAGTAAAATGAAGAAAAAATATTTTGTCTGTTTCATGTACTTCTAGATCTCTAGGACCTACAGGAGTGCCTGGGATATATTAGATAATAAATGAATGAATAAACTATTGTTTTTAAGTCAGATTCACTAACTACACCTATGTAACTTTTCATTTTTATTTTCTTTGTGCTCTCCCCTAGGCTTTAGTAAAGTCTCATTTCAATAATTTGAGGTGAATGTATGGACTAAAGCCTATGAGTGGTTCTTCCTTTATTGTTATATTTAGAAGTTCTGGGCTTGGTTTAGCTAGAGGAACAAATGCAAAGAAAAGGCTAATTCCTCCCTCCCTCCCTCCTAGCCTGCCTGCCTTCTTTCCATCCTCTCTTATCCTTCTTTCTTCTGTAAACACCAAGAAATTTTCAGTTGTAAAAATGAAATAAACATTTCCATTGTCAATCAGCATGGGCCATAAATATGTGAAAAAGGCTGGTCACAAAAAAGACAATAAACAGAACCCAGACAACCCAAAGAGAAGATACCACTGAGTGAAAATATTTAGGTCCTTATCAAAGAGGAATTATCATATTATCTTCTGTAATTTACTATTTGTTATATATACTTACCAAGCTAATATATATTTAAATATGAACAATTTACATTGCCTATTATTCTCAGCACATCATTTCACTGTTTTCAAAAGTACTATTTTAGGTAATCCTGCAGGTAGAATTATAAATATGTATCTGAGCTAGGTAGAACCTAACATTGTATTATATTCCAGGTCCTGCTGCTAAGAATATTCAAAATAAATTCTACAGTAACCCTGACAAAAATCTGCTTTAGCAAGACAATCTTTTCTAGGTGTGGGATTATATATTTACTAATTTATAAAGGAAGGAATAAAGCTGTAGAGAACGCATCTGCAAATCCTTAGATATTTTATAGTTTAGGGGGCAAGTCTTAAGATTTTTCTGCTTTATTTCTTCAATCTCACTTTATAGAAACATGGAAAACCCACGAATATTACTGTCCTAGATATTGAGTTTGAATTAAAAAAAAATTCTCATGATTTTTAAATTTTGTCCTTTTTGCCTTAATATTCTCATAGTTATAAGTTGACACTATTAACATGTAATTTGCTTGTTTTCTTTGGTATAAAAGGTAGTCAGTATAATTTTGATATTTTGACTTTTATATAAATTTAAGAGATTTCACTAAGACTCAGACACTAAAATCTTGTACTCTGTGTACTTTTAAAATTTTTATTAACTAAATTTGTTTTAAATAAAAGCATTAAATTCTTACATTCTTTTAAAACATCCATCTGCTGGAAAAAAAGATTTTTTATGTGCTGACTTGAAAAAACATTACAGGAAAGAAATACAAGATTTAGCTCGAATGTATCCCGTCTACAAAATATGCCCAGGAACAGACCCGTATTCTTATCTGACTATCTAATACAACACATTAGCAAAAATATATGTCATTAAATAGAATTAGCTGAACTCAAAATAGGGGGACTCTAATGAAGATGAGATTTGCGGCCAGGCATGGTGGCTCATGCCTGGAATCCCAGCACTTTGGGAGGCCGAGGCAGGCAGATCATGAGGTCACGAGATAGAGTCCATCCTGGCTAACACGGTAAACCCCGTCTCTACTAAAAATACAAAACAATTAGCCGGGCATGGTGGTGGGCACCTGTAGTCCCAGCTATTTGGGAGGCTGAGGCAGGAGAATGGCGTGAACCTGGGAGGCGGAGCTTGCAGTGAGCCGAGGTGGCGCCACTGCACTCCAGCCTGGGCCACAGAGTGAGACTCCGTCTCGAAAAAAAAAAAAAAAAAAAAAAAAGATGAGATTTTCTCATTAAAAGTAATACAATTTTTAGAAAAGAAAAAAAAGTGAGGTGACTGAAACACCCCATTCTGTTTCAACCATCTTCATATTCCAGTTAAAGCTATGTTTATTATGGATTTTCTTAACAAACAGAATGTCTTTGTTGGGTATTTAACTGCTCCATGTAATTGTTTCCAAACGAAAAGAAGGGCAAATTATATATTCCTTTTGACTCCCTTTTGTGATATAATGTGGGCTTTGTATTTTGTAAAAGCTGAATGTATTCAGTAACAACTAGATTCTTCCAATAAAATGTATTTTAAAAGAATTGCAAAACATCTAAATGAACATACCAGGTTATGCGGTTATGCATTGCCGGCACAAAAGGAAATCTGATGTGGATTCTCATAGTCTTTATTACTCAAAGCATCCAGTAGATGGAAGCCTTTCCCTTTTAAAACTTAAAGCTGCTTCAAAACCATGCATGCAGTCGGATTTGCTCTTCCCTCGGTGGAAAAAAACAGTCGCTCTCCTAAGAGTATATCAGAAAGACCACAATTTGCGTGATTTGTAAGTGGTTTGAAAATTGCATTATTAAAGTTAAGTTGTTTTGACCCCCATGAGGTGAATGAGAATGGGAAGAATAAATTGATTCCTGAATCTAGTCTCTTGGTGGCTGCATGGGTTTGTTTGTCTTCCTGCATTAGTGTCCACGTCCTTGTTGCCCTTTTTCAGTGATAAATTTCCCAGGCTAGTGGTTACATCTCTATCCGTCCATTATTGTTCCTTGGCAGCAAGTGCCCAATGAGCAGAGAGGGACATTCTAAATTAGATCCTCCTGGAATGAGCAAAGGAAAGTAGCCCAGGGTTTTTCCAGAGGGTGATGCTAAAGTGCAGACTGACTGTTTCCTCCTTGTTCCTATGTATAGTTCTATCTTTTTATGTCGAGCCTGTCCTCTCTGTCTTCTTACCAGTCTTAAGGGTGGCTCACGCCTGCAATTCCAGCACTTTGGTAGGCCGAGGCCGGTAGATCACGAGGCCAGGAGATCGAGACCATCCTGGCTAACATGGTGAAACCCCGTCTCTACTAAAAAATACAAAAAATTAGCTGGGCGTGGTGGCGGGCACCTGTAGTCCCAGCTACTTGGGAGGCTGAGGCAGGAGAATGGCATGAACCCGGGAGGCGGAGCTTGCAGTGAGCTGAGATCGTTCCACCGCACTCTATCCTTGGCGACAGAGCAAGACTCCTTCTCAAAGAAAACAGAACCAAAACAGACAAAAAGATTATTTCTGTGAACAACTAGAGATTGTATTTACATTTCCCTGTCCAGGAAATGAATGACTGTATTCTAAATAACTGATCAGACTTAATCATTGAAGTTAATTAAATCACTATCTATGTGATTGGTTATTTAGCTCATTGTCTTTTTGAAAGATATTTAAAACAAGGGTAGTTAAAAAAACAAAAATCTGGGCTCATAGCATTTCAAAGTACAGTATAAGCTGGTTTTGTCAGTTCAAACCTCAATATGGAATCAACACTCCATCAGGGAAGCCACACTTCTCTTTAACTGCAAAAGGGGCAGTTGAATGATGTTTGCATGTGTTTACAAGTCGTAACTAATGAAACAATGTGCAATGACAACCTCTGCTGGTATAGCTAGAGTACTTGAAATTAACTTTACATACTTGCCACTGAATTGCATCATAATTAGGTAGGTAATGGTTCTCCCATTCTTTTTTTCCTTACTCAATTCTGAAGTTTATAGTTCAGCTTTAATTTAGAGCCTTATCTCTGGTAATGGCTTCTAACTCTTCCAACAGCTCATTGGTTTTCCTTGTACTAAACAAGAGCCATCAGCTCACGTTTCATTGAAAACTCATTTAACTGTCTCCCCATATGCTTTTAAGGAATAAAAGGCAATAATGCTCAGTTAAGATTTGAAAAACAACAACTACCACAACGTCTCCAGATTAATAATACATAAGTATTCCTTCTTCAATAAAGGGAGAGCTAGATAAAATATCTGAATGATGTTTACTAAATATTAGAAATTCACCCTATATCTCAATGGCTTTCAGCCATACAGGTGATAAAATCATATTACCAATTTGCAAAATGGAGCTTTCAGTCTCCCAGTCACATCAATTCTATACTGCACAAGAGTGAAGAAGGAAGGAAGTCGGGAAAGGAAGAAGGCTGGGAGTAAAGACAGTACTTCGTGTTACACTTGGTGAACTGTTTCAGTTGACAAGTCTGAAGGAGGCACTCACAAGTCTGAAGCAGGCTTTGAGGAATTGTAGCAAATTTTGAACACAACTTTACCCTCACATCTTGAGACCAAAAAATGGCACTCAGAAGTATGAAATCTTAAATGAAATAAAGCAAAACAAACAAAACTCACAGAGCTCTGAGTATCTTTGTAATTGTTCACACTCTGTAAGAATCCTTAAAAGTCCTTAAAACAGTACTCCTGCCACACCTGTACGCTGCTATTACAAGTCCAAGGGAAGACTTGTGCCCAATATGGGAAAATGTTTGTTGTTACTATTCTGCAGTCAAAACCTGTTTGTCTTTTGACTTAATGATGATATAAGTAAAGGCAATATAAAAAAGCAGTGGAAACATGGGATGCTGTTTTATTTTGAAAGCAGGTCTGATTTTTATACAAGATCTTTTGAGGGCAAAAAGTCCAGTGATGAAGTTGTCTGTTCTATCACTTACTGTCTATATTGTCTTCAACAAATAATACATCTTTTTGGACATCATTTTTCTTAGCAGATTGAAGGTCTGAACTAGACAATCAGCTCTCAAGGTTTTGAATTTAAAATTATCTTCAAGATTTTGAATGATCAAGACATAGACAGACAGAATCAAAGATGAAGGGAACAGAAAATCCTGGTGCCATTATGATTCAAGCCTCAATTTAAATGGTGAGTACATATATATAATACAACCTCAGTTTTGTTATAATATTTCTTATACTTAATTTGGTTACTAGCACAACTAAACTCAATGTATTTTTTCTTTTTTAATAGTGTTTCCTCACACTGTACCAGATGTCTTAATCTCAGCATCTGGAATAAATAAGTGTTGAAGGTTTACCATAAAATTTATGAAAACTGAGGAAATATTTTTGCACACGATTCATTTTTTATATGTTTCCATTACTCTAATTGATTTTGACGTTAAAATACTTATTAAAATATTTTGACTTTTTAAAACCAAAATATAATTTCAGTTACCTTAGCTCCTAGGAATAGTGTTCTTTAAAAAGGAAAGTGTTCTAAAAATTCTTCTGACAGAGTATTAATGATTAAATAAAAAATAGAGTTTATCTTTTAACTTATTTTAAAATTATCATATTGAAAAGGGAAAAAAGTAAATGGAGTTTATACAATTTTCATGATTTAAATTTATCTGTAAAAGGAATTTTTTTTTTTTTTTTTCAAACAGAGCAACGTATGCACATTTTGAAAACTCAAATATGCTGAAAGGGAAAAATAAAAAGTAATAATCACAATTTCACTACCCAAAAATAAGCATACATAACATTACCTTTTTGGATATTTATTTTGTATGTATTTTTCAGCTAGCTGAAAACATACTATATTTTGTGTGTTTATATTTTACCTCACTTCCTAAGAAATTTCTTTCTTTTTTTTTTTTGTGTGTGTTTTTTTTTTTTTTCTTTCTGTATTGGTTGGTTTATTCTGCATATTTAATATAAATGAATCATACAATACAATGCCTTTTGTGCCTGACTTCTTTCACTTAGCATAATGTTTTCAAAGTTCATCTGTGTTTACCCTGAACTAGTACTTTATTCCTTTTTATTGCCAAATAATATTCAGTTGTATGAATATGCCATATGTTTATTTATCCATTCAACTGATGAACATTTGAGTTGTTTCTACTTTTTCCCTATTGTAAATAATGCTGCTATAAACACTTGTGGACAGGTTTTTGTGTTGTGGACATATGTTTTTATTTATCGTTGGCATATATTTAGGAGTAGAACTGCTAAGGCATATAGTAACTATGTTTAACATTTTAAGGGACTGCCAAATTGTATTCCACAGTGGTTGCACCATTGTGTATTCCCACCAGCAATATATAAGGGTTCAAGTTGTTCCCTTTTCTTTCCAACATTTAGTATTGTTAGTCTTGTAATTATAGTCATTTATTTTTAAATTTGGAGAAAATTAAATTCATCAATTTTGAATGAATGGCATAATTTTGCTGTCATGTCTAAGAATGTTTTCTCTAACCCAAAGTCAATACTTTTTTCTATGTTTTCTTCTATGAATTTTAGAATCTATATTTTACATTTAGACCTGTTATCCATTTTGAGTTGATTTTTTTTTTTTTTTTTTTTTATACTTTAAGTTCTAGGGTACATGTGCATAACGTGCAGGTTTGTTACATATGTATACATGTGCCATGTTGGTGTGCTGCACCCATCAACTCGTCAGCACCCATCAATTCATCATTTATATCAGGTATA
>NC_045444.1:40069855-40088963 GCF_002776525.5 Piliocolobus tephrosceles | reverse complement strand
TGAGGAATCGCCATACTGTTTTCCATAATGGTTGAACTAGTTTACAAATTTCTTAATAAAATAAACATGTAAATATTTCAGTGGCTGTATCATAATCGATCTAATAGAAGTATCATGATTTAGTTAATTGGTCCCCTATCATTGTTAGATTTATCCCTGTGCAAGTATTATTACAAATGACATCGGGATGAATGCAAACTTATTTCTTAATAGGGCTCCAGGGACCAGAAATCTATTTTCTATTGCCTCTAGTTGTTAAGAAAAATTTGCAGCCGCACCAATCAATCAGTACATCAGGGGGATTAGAGGATTCTTCCATATGCTGAGGTCTTAACTTCTTTGGATTATCAACCTTAGCTATTCCTCTCTTGAACTAGACAAATTTCAAAATAGTGTGACAATAAAATCTCACTCAATTTGGTGGATTTTGGAGGTTGACTTAAACCACTTTTTTTCTTTACAAATCCAGGTAACTTCTTTACAATTTGAAAAAAAGACTACTTTTTATAAAGCCATTAAGCTTTAGAATCTTCAAAGCTTTCTGTACTATTGACTGAAAAGTAACATTTATTTCCCATTCTTGATGACAGCATCTCTTCTTCTCTAATATGTTGTAATAACTCATTGAGTATCAGTTTAGGCAATGAATTTTCATTTTACTTATGTATTTGTCTATGTCAGGTATAAGTGGTTAAACTTGTGTTCTTAAACATTGGAAAGTTCTGTATTAAATAGATTAATGGATTGTTCATTCTTATTTAACTAAATAAAGGATAGGTGAGTATTTTTATGTGCATGTTGACTTACCTCCTGATCATAATGACTCCAAAAGACTAATGTTTCTATGGGAAATTAAGATTTGATTAAAGCACTAAAAAAAAAAAAAAAAAAAAAAAAAAAAAAAAAAAAAAAAAGGTTAAGGCCTTGTTTTCTACCTTTCCCTACTCAGAATCAGAATATAGGTGCAAACCAGGCAAGATGAGTTCTTTCAGTGGTGAAAATGAAAATGCCTACCCCTGTTACCATCACATATGATTTCTAAAATTATGCAGAGTTTCTGTCCCCTCTGCCCTCCTCAAGGAATTTCCTTTTGCTATCGTTTCCTGTTAATCCTGAATCATCAGTTTCTCTCCCTCTATATAGGATTTTCCTCATGAATTCATAACATCCTCTTGTATTTCCTAAGAGAAATACAGTCGAAACTACAGTAATAACATATACTTTTCTTGCCACATTGTCACCTCTTTGCTTTCTGTCACATACACTCAAAAACTTCTAGAAACCTTTGTCTATAATAGTGATTCTTCATGTTGGCAGCAATATTATAATTACCTGGAAATTCATTAACAGTATTGCAGCTTCAAAAATACTTTCAAGCTCATCCCTCTACTTCTGGTATGGGATCAGGCATTGGAAATTCTCTAAAGTTCCATGGGTGGATCTAGGGTTAAGGTACACTAGCCTATGTTGTCATTTTTCATTTCCACACTTCCTATTCTGCCTTCAATCTACACTCAGGTGGCTTCCATCAACACCACTCCAATGAAACTCCTCTAAGCAAAGTTACCAATGGCTTCCATGTAACCTGATTTCACAGTCACTTTGTCTTATCTTACCTTCTAGCAACATTTCACACAAGTGCCTATTTCCTTCTTGTCAGCTTATCTTTTCTTGGCTTCCATAACACCACATTCTTCTGGTTTTCTATTTTTATAGCCATCCTTCGTTCTCTTTGTTGGTGCTTCCCTCTTATGTTGGCCTTCTAAATGTTGTGCCCTGAGTGAGACTCAATTCTGAGACTGTTTTAATGGAAACTTTCTCCCTAGGGCATCTCATTTAGTCCAATGGATTTAAATACTAGCTATAACTTTCAAATTGTTATATGGATTTAAATATGATCTATAACTCTTAAGTTGTTAACACTAAGCCTGACTTAACTCAAGACTTATAAGTCTGCCTATTTTACACCTACACTTGAAAATCTAGAAGGGCACCTCAACAAATCTAAAAACAAAACTCTGGATTTAGCCCAACCCAACCCCAAAATGTTCTTCCTTCAATCTTCTCCATTTTAGCAAATGGCACCTCTAACCAACCAGCAGCTCTTAACTAAAACTTAGAAGACTTTGTGCTTCTATTTATTTCAACATTCCCTTCCATTAACTCTACTCACAAACCCTGTTGACTCTATGTCATATCCTAGCCCATTTCACTTATGCCATCTCTCCTACTGCTGTCCTCATCCAACTTATTTTCTGACTGTGAAATAGTCTTAACTGGTTTTCCTGTTTATGCTTCTTCCTCTTTACATCTAATATTCCACATAGCCACCATGGTAATTATTTTGAAAAATGCAAATCAGATTTTGTTAATGTTTTAAACCTGTTCAATGATTTTTGGATCTCTTAGGATAAAAATCAAACTCCTTAGACTAGTCTAGAAGACCTTCAAAATCTGTTCCCACACTACATTTCTACCTATATATAAATCAGCCCTTGGTAATTATGCCTTATTAGCTTCAATGACACTGATTTGTGTCCCCCACTAAATTTTGTATGTTGAAACACTAACCCTCAATATGACTATATTTGAAACTAGAGCCTTTCAGAGGAAAATTAAAAAATGAAATCTCAGGGTGGGGCTCGAATCCAATAGGATTCATGGCCATATCATTTCTAAAATGCATTATATATGTTAAGACTTCTAACAGTATGAATCAGGTGAGAATTATGAGATGAAAGGCAAGGTGATCTTTCAAGAGATTGGGCAGGAATTTAAATATCTAACTCTTTCTCCCTCTCTACACACACATTGTAAAGAATTCATGTGAGCACACAGCAAGAAGCCTACCAACCAAGAGAAGATGCTTTGGAATGAAAGCTCACTGACACCTTTATCTTGGTCTTCTCAGTCTCCTACACTCTGAGGAATAAATTTATGTTGTTTAAGTTACCTAGTCTATGGTATTTTGTTATAGCAGGCTGCTATGATTTGAGTATCTGCCCCCACTAAACCTCATGATGAAACTTAATCTTCGTTGTGTGGCACTTTAAGAAGAGACTGGCTCATGAGGGCTTTGCCCTTATGGACGGACTAAATTTCAACATGAAATTTGGAGGGGCCAAATATTCAAACCATAGAACCCAAGAGAACCCAGGACCTAAGAATTACTCAAATGGCTCAAGGAAGCTATGTGTGGTACAGACATGGTTATCAGCAAACATGCAATGCTTAAACAGAGGTCTTTGATTTTCCTTTCCTTTCCTGAGAGCTGACACTGAATAAAAGTATTTTGGTATTGTACATGCATTTCTTAATTTTCACAGAAATCAGGCACATATGTATTATGTCAGTCAAAACTGAAGTTCTATAAGTGAACCTTGCCCCAGGTTACATGTAAGTGAGCAGGACTTAGCTCAGTCTGCTTACAAGGTTTGTGGTCTTTCTATAGTGCCATGCTGCCTCTCCCAAAGTATCTTGGAAATACAAGATACTTAGTGTCATCTGAAACCAATTCTATCTCAGGCTTTTAGGGCTCCATAAATTTTTTATATCTCCCTAATATTACCATCATTATTTGAAACCTTTTTTTCCCCAGGATTATACTTATTTATTCACAACATGGGGAACCTACATCACAAGAAATCTGTCTTGACTAAATTAAGTATAATCCTGAAAGGAAAAACAAAAACAAAAAAACCAAAAACCCCCAAAAAACCAAAAAATAAAACTAGGTGTCTTCTAAAAGCCTCTACTAGATACTTTATAATTCCGGAACACAATGGTGCATTTACTGATGACTTGTGGTTTAAGGCCAGCAAAATCTGACTTTGAAGGAAGTCAAGGAGAATGGTACCCCAGAAGGATCTTGTTGTCCCTTAACATCTCTTACCAGTTACCAAAAAGTTATGAAGAATTTGGGAGGATGTCATACTAAGGTAATAATTAGAGTAGTCAACATTTACCAAGGGTTTCCTCTGTCCCAGGCCGTTCCTATAACTGCATGATGGAGATGTTAACTTCATTTCAGTAATGAGAAAACTTAGCCAGATAAATCAACTGCCTGTGCACCATCCAATAACAAGGCAATGGCATAAATAGAATTGAGAGATGGCATACCTGACCGGTGAGCTGTGGCTCCCCATCTCTTCATGAGGTCATTTCCACCCACCTCCCTACCTGTGCACAATTCCTCTGAAGTTAAAACCCTTTACGTTTCCCTCTACAAACAATGAAGGTAATATTAGGGAGACATTTGACCAGATATTCTCTATTAAGAAAGGCCTTCACGCCACACAAGTGGCACCCGTGGTTCTTTGGGAAAGACAGGCCTGCATCTGGTCAGTCACACCCCCAGGGAAGGATTTGCTCTCCTCAGTGTTGGCAGGGGTTTCTATGCTGTGGTCAGCTTTGTCTGAGCCATATTGGCCTTTGGACTGCCTCATCTCGCGTGAGAAATTCAGTTAGAATATCAGAATAAAGGAAAAGGAAAAATATGTAGGTTTCTATGAAAAAGTAATTTCCAATAGCAAATCTGTGAAACTGCCTTTTTGTCATCAGAGCCAGAGTTGTTTTCTTTTTTGTTTTTTTTTTTTACATATTTTATCAAACTTATCATTGAATTATCTTTTAATCGAAGTGAATTCCCTGGAGCTATATAAAAATGTTTATTCTAAAAAAAAAATACTCACATTTCAATGTCCGTTGTTGTGCCCAAACCCAAACTTTTCTAGTTGCATTAATTCATTGTTTTGGGAGGCGGAGCAAGATGGCCGAATAGGAACAGCTCCAGTCTCCAACTCCCAGCACCAGCGACACAGAGGACCGGTGATTTCTGCATTTTCAACTGAGGTACTGGGGTCATCTCACTGGGGAGTGCCGGACAATTGGTGCTGGTCAGCTGCTGCAGCCCGACCAGCAAGAGCTGAAGCAGGGCGAGGCATTGCCTCACCTGGGAAGCACAAGGGGGAAGGGAATCCCTTTTCCTAGCCAGGGGAACTGAGACACAACACCTGGAAAATCAGGTAATTCCCACCCCAATACTGCACTTTAAGCAAATGGGCACACCAGGAGATTATACCCACACCTGGCCAGGAGGGTCCCACGGCCACGGAGCCTCCCTTACTGCTAGCACAGCAGTCTGCGATCTAATCACAAGGCAGCAGCAAGGCTGGGGGAGGGGCGCCCGCCATTGCTGAGGCTTAAGTAGGTAAACAAAGCCACTGGGAAGCTCCAATTGGGTGGAGCTCACAGCAGCCCAAGGAAACCTGCCTGTCTCTGAAGACTCCACCTCTGGGGACAGGGCACAGCTAAACAACAAAAGGGGAAGCAGCAGAGGCCTGTGCAGACGAGAAGGACTCTGTCTGACAGCTTTGAAGAGAGCAGTGGATCTCCCAACACGGAGATTGAGATCTGAGAACGGACAGACTGCCTGCTCAAGTGGGTCCCTGACCCTTGAGTAGCCTAACTGGGAGACATCCCCCACTAGGGGCAGTCTGACACCCCACACCTCACAGGGTGGAGTACACCCCTGAGAGGAAGCTTCCAAAGCAAGAATCAGACAGGTGCACTCGCTGTTCAGCAATATTCTATCTTCTGCAACCTCTGCTGCTGATACCAAGGCAAACAGGGTCTGGAGTAGACCTCAAGCAATCTCCAACAGACCTACAGCTGAGGGTCCTGACTATTAGATGGAAAACTATCAAACAGGAAGAACACCTATACCAAAACCCCATCAGTATTTCACCATCATCAAAGACCAGAGGCAGATAAAACCACAAAGATGGGGAAGAAACAGGGCAGAAAATCTGGAAATTCAAAAAATAAGAGCGTGTCTCCCCCTGCAAAGGAGTGCAGCTCATCGCCAGCGACGGATCAAAGCTGCTCAGAGAATGACTTTGACGAAATGAGAGAAGAAGGCTTCAGTCCATCAAACTTCTCAGAGCTAAAGCAGGAATTACGTATCCAGCACAAAGAAACTAAAAATCTTGAAAAAAGAGTGGAAGAATTGATAGCTAGAATAATTAATGCAGAGAAGGTCATAAATGAAATGACAGAGATGAAAACCATGACACGAGAAATACGTGACAGATCCACAAGCTTCAGTAACCGACTCGATCAACTGGAAGAAAGAGTATCAGTGATTGAAGATCAAATGAATGAAATGAAGCGAGAAGAGAAACCAAAAGAAAAAAGAAGAAAAAGAAATGAACTAAGCCTGAAAGAAGTATGGGATTGTGTAAAAAGACCAAATCTACATCTGATTGGGGTGCCTGAAAGTGAGGGGGAAAATGGAACCAAGTTGGAAAACACTCTTCAGGATATCATCCAGGAGAACTTCCCCAACCTAGCAGGGCAGGACAACATTCAAATTCAGGAAATACAGAGAACACCACAAAGAAACTCCTCGAGAAGAGCAACTCCAAGACACATAATTGCCAGATTCACCAAAGTTGAAATGAAGGAAAAAATCTTAAGGGCAGCCAGAGAGAAAGGTCGGGTTACCCACAAAGGGAAGCCCATCAGACTAACAGCAGACCTCTTGGCAGAAACTCTACAAGCCAGAAGAGAGTGGGGGCCAATATTCAAAATTCTTAAAGAAAAGAATTTTCAACACAGAATTTCATATCCAGCCAAACTAAGTTTCATCAGTGAAGGAGAAATAAAATCCTTTACAGATAAGCAAATGCTTAGAGATTTTGTCACCACCAGGCCTGCCTTACAAGAGACCCTGAAGGAAGCCCTAAACATGGAAAGGAACAACAGGTACCAGCCACTGCAAAAACATGCCAAAATGTAAAGACCATCGAGGCTAGGAAGAAACTGCATCAACTAACGAACAAAATAACCAGTTAATATCATAATGGCAGGATCAAGTTCACACATAACAATATTAACCTTAAAGTAAATGGACTAAATGCTCCAATTAAAAGACACAGACTGGCAAACTGGATAAAGAGTCAAGACCCATCAGTCTGCTGTCTTCAGGAGACCCATCTCACATGCAGAGACATACATAGGCTGAAAATAAAGGGATGGGGGAAGATATACCAAGCAAATGGAGAACAAAAAAAAAAGCACGCGTTGCAATCCTAGTCTCTGATAAAATACACTTTACCATCAAAGATCAAAAGAGACAAAGAAGGCCACTACATAATGGTAAAGGGATCAATTCAACAGGAAGAGCTAACTATCCTAAATATATATGCACCCAATACAGGAGCACCCAGATTCATAAAGCAAGTCCTTAGAGACTTACAAAGAGACTTAGACTCCCATACAATAATAATGGGAGACTTCAACACTCCATTGTCAACATTAGACAGATCAACGAGACAGAAAGTTAACAAGGATATCCAGGAATTGAACTCATCTCTGCACCAAGCAGACCTAATAGACATCTATAGAACTCTCCACCCCAAGTAAACAGAATATACATTCTTCTCAGCACCACATCGCACTTATTCCAAAATTGACCACATAATTGGAAGTAAAGCACTCCTCAGCAAATGTAAAAGAACAGAAATTATGACAAACTGTCTCTCAGACCACAGTGTAATCAAACTAGAACTCAAGACTAAGAAACTCAATCAAAACCGCTCAACTACATGGAAACTGAACAACCTGCTCCTGAATGACTACTGGGTACATAACGAAATGAAAGCAGAAATAAAGATGTTCTTTGAAACCAATGAGAACAAAGATACAACATACCAGAATCTCTGGGACGCATTTAAAGCAGTGTGTAGAGGGAAATTTATAGCACTAAATGCCCACAAGAGAAAGCTGGAAAGATCTAAAATTGACACCCTAACATCACAATTAAAAGAACTGGAGAAGCAAGAGCAAACACATTCAAAAGCTAGCAGAAGGCAAGAAATAACTAAGATCAGAGCAGAACTGAAGGAGATAGAGACACAAAAAACCCTCCAAAAAATCAATGAATCCAGGAGTTGGTTTTTTGAAAAGATCAACAAAATTCACAGACCGCTAGCAAGACTAATAAAGAAGAAAAGAGAGAAGAATCAAATAGACACAATAAAAAATGATAACGGGGATATCACCACAGACCCCACAGAAATACAAACTACCATCAGAGAATACTATAAACACTTCTACGCAAATCAACTAGAAAATCTAGAAGAAATGGATAATTTCCTGGACACTTACACTCTTCCAAGACTAAACCAGGAAGAAGTTGAATCCCTGAATAGACCAATAGCAGCCTCTGAAATTGAGGCAATAATTAATAGCCTACCCATCAAAAAAAGTCCAGGACCAGATGGATTCACAGCTGAATTCTACCAGAGGTACAAGGAGGAGCTGGTACCATTCCTTCTGAAACTATTCCAATCAATAGAAAAAGAGGGAATCCTCCCTAACTCATTTTATGAGGCCAACATCATCCTGATACCAAAGCCTGGCAGAGACACAACAAAAAAAGAGAATTTTAGACCAATCTCCCTGATGAACATCGATGCAAAAATCCTCAATAAAATACTGGCAAACCAGATTCAGCAGCACATCAAAAAGCTTATCCACCATGATCAAGTGGGCTCCATCCCTGGGATGCAAGGCTGGTTCAACATTCGCAAATCAATAAACGTAATCCAGCATATAAACAGAACCAAAGACAAGAACCACATGATTATTCAATAGATGCAGAAAAGGCTTTTGACAAAATTCAACAGCCCCTCATGCTAAAAACGCTCAATAAATTCGGTATTGATGGAACGTACCTCAAAATAATAAGAGCTATTTATAACAAACCCACAGCCAATATCATACTGAATGGGCAAAAACTGGAAAATTTCCCTTTGAAAACTGGCACAAGACAGGGATGCCCTCTCTCACCACTCTTATTCAACATAGTGTTGGAAGTTCTGGCTAGGGCAATCAGGCAAGAGAAAGAAATCAAGGGTATGCAGTTAGGAAAAGAAGAAGTCAAATTGTCCCTGTTTGCAGATGACATGATTGTATATTTAGAAAACCCCATTGTCTCAGCCCAGAATCTCCTTAAGCTGATGCGCAACTTCAGCAAAGTCTCAGGTTACAAAATTAATGTGCAAAAATCACAAGCATTCTTATACACCAGTAACAGACAAGCAGAGAGCCAAATCAGGAATGAACTTCCATTCACAATTGCTTCAAAGAGAATAAAATACTAGGAATCCAACTTACAAGGGATGTAAAGGACCTCTTCAAGGAGAACTACAAACCACTGCTCAGTGAAATCAAAGAGGATACTAACAAATGGAAGAACATACCATGCTCATGGATAGGAAGAATCAATATCGTGAAAATGGCCATACTGCCCAAGGTTATTTGTAGATTCAATGCCATCTCCATCAAGCTACCAATGAGTTTCTTCACAGAATTGGAAAAAACTGCTTTAAAGTTCATATGGAACCAAAAAAGAGCCCGCATTGCCAAGACAATCCTAAGTCAAAAGAACAAAGCTGGAGGCATCACGCTACCTGACTTCAAACTATACTACAAGGCTACAGTAACCAAAACAGCATGGTACTGGTACCAAAACAGAGATATAGACCAATGGAACAGAACGGAGCCTTCAGAAATAATGCCACACATCTACAACCATCTGATCTTTGACAAACCTGACAAAAACAAGAAATGGGGAAAGGATTCCCTATTTAATAAATGGTGCTGGGAAAATTGGCTAGCCATAAGTAGAAAGCTGAAACTGGATCCTTTCCTTACTCCTTATACGAAAATTAATTCAAGATGGATTAGAGACTTAAATGTTAAACCTAATACCATAAAAACCCTAGAAGAAAACCTAGGTAGTACCATTCAAGACATAGGCATGGGCAAGGACTTCATGGCTTAAACACCAAAAGCAACGCCAGCAAAAGCCAAAATTGACCAATGGGATCTAATTAAACTAAAGAGCTTCTGCACAGCAAAAGAAACTACCATCAGAGTGAACAGGCATCCTATAGAATAGGAGAAAATTTTTGCAATCTACTCATCTGACAAAGGGCTAATATCCAGAATCTACAAAGAACTCAAACAAATTTACAAGAAAAAAACAAACAACCCCATCAAAAAGTGGGCAAAGCATATGAACAGACATTTCTCAAAAGAAGACATTCACACAGCCAACAGACACATGAAAAAATGCTCATCATCACTGGCCATCAGAGAAATGCAAATCAAAACCACAATGACATACCATCTCACACCAGTTAGAATGGCAATCATTAAAAAGTCAGGAAACAACAGGTGCTGGAGAGGATGTGGAGAAATAGGAACACTTTTACACTGTTGGTGGGATTGTAAACTAGTTCAACCATTATGGAAAACAGTATGGCAATTCCTCAAGGATCTAGAACTAGATGTACCATATGACCCAGCCATCCCACTACTGGGTATATACCCAAAGGATTACAAATCATGCTGCTATAAAGACACACGCACACGTATGTTTATCGCGGCACTATTCACAATAGCAAAGACTTGGAATCAACCCAAATGTCCATCTGTGACAGACTGGATTAAGAAAATGTGGCACATATACACCATGGAATATTATGCAGCCATAAAAAAGGATGAGTTTGCGTCCTTTGTAGGGACATGGATGCAGCTGGAAACCATCATTCTTAGCAAACTATCACAAGAACAGAAAATCAAACACCGCATGTTCTCACTCATAGGTGGGAACTGAACAATGACATCACTTGGACTCAGGAAGGGGAACATCACACATCGGGTCCTATCATGGGGAGAGGGGAGAGGGGAGGGATTGCATTGGGAGTTATACCTGATATAAATGACAAATTGATGGGTGCTGACGAGTTGATGGGTGCAGCACACCAACATGGCACAAGTATACATATGTAACAAACCTGCACGTTATACACATGTACCCTAGAACTTAAAGTATAATAAAAAAAAATTCATTGTTTTGGTTTTCAATCAACTGCTACATATTTTTATTAAACTATAGCTCTGAAAATATTGTGAGAATCTCTATTATCATAAATCATTGTACTTTATCTTGAACTTTTTTCCTCACAGTATTCCCATTTCCCTTGATAAATGTTTTCATCCTTAACTGCTTTTGTTCCACAAATTATTCTGCTTTGGAGAATTTTTTTTATGCTTGTCATTTAAAAATATGTTTATAGATCATATCCAGACTTCCTACTCTTTATCAATAGAGAAATTGGCAAGATCATAAAAACAGTCTTTTTTTACATTATGATAAGAATTAATAGCTTCTAGATCTTTTTAGAGTCAGGCTCTGCCAAAAGATTTTATTCTTGTTTGCAATAGGAACTGTGAAAATGTGGAATTTTCTAAAATATCAGAATGAGAAGGCCAATTCTATTGTTATTTTATACTCTTGAAATGGTAAGTAATGAAATGGTATATAAGATTAGAGAAACAATGCTTCTTGGGCTTCAGAATGTAAAATTGTGCTCTCTCACAATTTGCTGGAAATGCCAGCTAGGATTTTCAGGTATGTTTTATGACTTCCCAGGCAGGGACATACATAACCTGTTCTATGTAACTAATGGCTAACAAAATTATGCTTTCTACTGCCTGGCCTACTTCTGGACCATTTGCTCACATCATCCTTTTCATTTTTTAATCGTTCATTTTTCTTTTTCATTTCTAGGAACTGAATCTAGAAAGGGGATTGATAGTTATCCATTTTTCCACATAGACAAGGGCTCTTAATATCTTGAACTCCCTTGTTCCCTGGTAGTTATTTTTAGAATGATCTTGCTTATGTTCGTATCACTTATGTTTTATCTCTTCATTTATGGTTTACATCTCAGCTGTTTTATAACCAGAAACTCTCTACATTGTATAAAGTGAATTCTATTTTTTACCCTGTTATATAATTTCAATTTTTTTAAAAAAGGAGTTTATTTAACTAAAATAAATGAACATAAACAGTAGCAACAATGAAACCTGTTCATTTCACAGTGTTCAACCTGGTCTAAGGGAGAGTATCCTATGGTATTTCTTCCTTTACATCATTCATAATCCAGTCTGATCAGTCCCTATATGCTGACCTTAAATGTTTGACAGTTTGTTGGAGTCCCTGTACCTTAAGTGACATCTGGAATTGACTTATTTGCAATCACCTGATTAAAACTTGGACTTGCTTTTTTGTGTAACTATTCTTTCCTCCTTCCTTCTTCTCCGGTGATCACTTTCCACACAGTAATCATTGCTGGACTCCAACTCTGTTTCTGTTCATCATACAGAGGAATTCTTCCCATGGTGCACCAATTCCTGCTCACTTGACAGATAACCTTAGCTCTCACCCAAGAATTCTCACCTGATTAACACTGCTCAGAAGTTGTGACATGTGTGACACATGTTACAAATTAACGCTCACTTGGAGAAGATTTGAATTTGCTTTAACGGTTTAACTCATTGTACTTGATATCTCAGTCTAAAAGAGAGATGTTAGTTGGTTTACTCAATCTTGTTACAAGGTTCTGGTCATTTCTGTCACATTCTTCTCTAGACATGACTTATGTCTGAGGTTGTGCTATATATGCGAGGCATGGTGCTCATGATTAAATATGTTAATCATATATATAGCAAGCGACATACATCCCTAATTTATAATATACATATATGCAATACACATATACATTATATTTCCTAAACTATATATTTTAGACAAAGATACAGAACTTTGAAAACTCTTTAAAAGACAGGAATCTTTTAAATGTAAATATCTGAATATCAGATTATGACTTTCTGCATCTGGGACATTTTTTAGGGGTAAGGAAGAAAAGAGTAACTTTGGCTGTGATATGATACTAAATCTTTCCTAATGGCTTTGGCATAAATCAATGTTAAATGATGCATGTGCACACAATCAGAAATAAAATTAATGTATTATTAATTAAAATTACAGGAACACATCAACAGGCTTTAGTTCTCATCAATGATATTTAGTTCTTAAGTACTCTAGTGGAAAGGATGAAAGTCTTTGATGATTGTCAATAGCATTGACTTCACACTAATGGCCAGAGGTCTAGGTCTCTTCACCAGGCTGATATTGGTTCAGGTTTCTGTAGAGGAAAATACTTATTACTCTTCACATGGAAGACATCATTCAGAAAAATTTGGCTGCTAAGGGAGATATCCTTTTACAGAGATGGTTCCTCTTATGCAGTAAGTAAGACTTGTTTAGTCAGTTAATCAATCTAATTACACTTACTGAGTATCTAACAGGAAAGAATGCAGACAATGGAACCCTAAGTCGATGACTGTTTCTACTTTCTCTGAATAAAGCTGAAGAAACATTTCCTTATTTTAGTCAAGTCTCAATTCATCTATAGGATGATCCTGTCACAGAAGTCCACCCTATTTTATGAAATAGATATTGTTTCCAAATTGAATCTTAATTTTAGTGGGAAAACTTACCGTTTAAAACAATTTTGGGATGAATCATAGTAATGCACAGATGAAATTGTGGGAACTTTTTATAATAAAAATGGTACATTCTAGCATAAGGTCAACATTTTTCATTCTCCTTTTAAAATATTGGCAATTTATAAATAGAGCACCAATGTATTTTTCCTTTTGTCTTTGCTGGTAGGTAGCTGTAGTTCTCTGGTTTAAATTGAAGGGTATGCTTGGGAATTAGTTGTATGAAAATCATTTATATCCAACAATTTATTGTGACCTGCTTAGGAAAAAACTTATCTATTCTTAGAAACCCAGAGACTAAAGTAGCAACATACTTGGTAAAGGTGTTCAGTGACTAGGATAAGTGGATAAATAAAGCCTCTATGTAGTTAATGATTTTACTCATTTGAAAAGAAAAAAGCAGAATGGGAAGATCACCCCAACTAGGTGGGATTCTAATTTTCATGTGAAAATTGAACAACAATTGAACTAGTTTGTCTAGTAGTGGCTAAACTGGCACTTAGTTATATTTTTGCAAAAAATATAAGAATGCAGATGTACATAAAAAGTGAAGGATAACTGCCTGGTGAGGTGGCTCATGCCTGTAATCCCAGCACTTTGGAAGGCTGCGGCAGGCGGATCACTTGGGGTCAGGAGTTCAAGACCAGCCTACCCAACATGGCGAAACCCTGTCTCTACTAAATATACAAAAATTAGCCAGGTATGGTGGCGGGAGCTTGTAATTCCAACTACTTGGGAGGTTGATGCAAGAAATTGCTTCAACCCAGGAGGTGGAGGTTGTGGTGAGCTGAGATCCGTGCCATTGCATTCCAGCCTGGGCGAGAGGGCAAGACTCCATCTCAAAACAAAACAACAACAACAACAGAAACAACAATGAAAGTGAAGGGTAACAATACTCAACAGCCTTAGAAGAAAACAGATTAAAAGTTTATTTCTAAAATGCTGTGTTAGAAAATAGCATTTTAAGAAAGGTCTGATTTCATTTTCACTAATATTCTTAGAAAGTAACCTAAGGATATTAATTTGCTATACTTTCTAACTGCCCATCACACTATTCTCAGTCTTGATGGAATTCACTGGAGTCGAGATATTCTCCCTTGAACTTGTAAAGCCAGTCTTCCATAATCATCAAATTTTGATGATTTCCTACAGGATAAGTGATAATACACAATATGTTAATGCTTTATACAGTTAGGTTAAATATATTCTTGCTAACAAAAGGTTGCACTATTACACTCCCAAAATTGAGATTAATTTAAAATTAAGTTTCTATTTTACCTCCATGAGATAAAAATAGAAATAATCTTTCTATAACTATAAGAGTTGTAAATTATTTCCTTGTCTCAATACCATATAGCTTGCCTACAAATAGAAATTACGATTTCATTTAAATTCTATAAGGATAATACAACAGTATCTTATCTCTGGTCCATATAATATACTTCTCATTTTATTCCATTCAATATATAACCTGTGTGATTTTTTAGCTCATTCAATTTTTAATTCAAAGATGATGGATTTTTAACGTTAACACCAAAAGATAATTATTGAAAAGTATATGATGGAGACTTACACTTTTTAGACCTCCTAGATAGTTTCATCTCATGGTAATACAGGAATTGAGATGTCTATGCCTACCCACTGAGCAGTTCTCAAATATGATTCTTTTGTAGATGGGATAAAGCACTTGGGTGATATTTTCAGATGAATAAAGACAATGACTTAAAAACACAATTGCATAAACATGATGTGGAAAGCATAGGTCTGGGGAGTCAATTCAATACTTCTATTTAACTGCAGTCTTTATCTTTTATATTTATTCCAAAAGAGCTTCACATAAAAACTCCCTACAGAGAAAGAATTTGCCCACATTTACATTTCAGCATATAGACATAACCATTTCATTTCATCATACTGCTTTTTGCTTTTTTTCACATTTTGGAGTGTGGTTTAATTTTCTTTCATCACCATAATGGGTGAGAGTGTGCAGAATAGTGATTGCAGCAAAACTGTATTTTTAAGAAAAGGTCATACAATTAGCTGATGGATTGATGGAGATAACTATGACAGGCAGAATCCTCACTGGTCCACTGCAGAAATCCACAGAATAAATAATCAGAACATTTGCTGCTCCCCGCCCCCAACTCCACAAAAAAAAAAAAAAAAAAAAAAAAAAAAAAAAAGTTAAAACAAATGCTATAGACATAATTCAGAATACTGTTCTGAAAAGGCTGGCGGTAAGTCAAGGCTTGGGAACATCTAAGCCATACTGGGAAGGCAGGGAGGATGGAAGAGTAGTGATTCAAACTGGGGTGAGCTGGTTGGACAGGCATACATCTGGCTTACCAAGCCTATTGGGTTTTTAAGTCAACAAAGGTAATATAGTGTGAGAAAAAGTTAGAAAAACAAACAATGGATTCTGAAAATAACAAATCCCAGAGATCAGTAAAATCAGGTGAGAAAAAAAGTTTTGAATGCACTTAAGCTTAGAAAATATTTCTGGGTTAAAGTAAATGAGAAAGTAAAACAGTAGTGGACAATGAAACTTTAAAAGCTGTGTAAGGAATTTGTTAACTCAAAAATAAACTGACAATTTCATTTGTGATTTAAGTCTGTTATAATGAAAACTCACGTAATGACTTTAATACTTTAAAGGGTGTGAAAGGTTGACCTACACTAATTATTGAGCCATATAGTATCCTCAGTCATGAAAATGAAAGTGGGGAGAAATAATTTCTTCCTTAATGCAATAGCTAGTTGACCACTTGTAGGCAATATTTTAGAGGTGATTCATGCATTGCTAAGTATAGCAGTTACCCAAAACTTAGTGCATAAAACAACGATCAGTTTTTTTTTTTTTTTTAGCTCATAATTCTGTAAGTCAACAATTTGGCTGGGCTTAGCTGGGCTTTATTTTTTCTTCTTGTATATCAAGTTTCCTCTTGCACTTGGCAAGAGCTTTTGGGTTGGTGGGGGTTGGCTAATGTAAAATGACTTTGACCAGAAAGACTGGGATGAATGAGACCTCTCTACACATGGTCTTTCACCCACCAATAGGTTAAATTGGCTTGTTCATATGGTAAACATTCTCCGAGAAAGAGAGAAGAAAAGATGAAAGGAGAGGGAGCAGGGGAGAAAGAGATGAAATATAAAAATCTTCAGTCTGAGGATCAAAACTTACTCTATTTTATTCTGTCATGTATGTCAGAAAAGCAAGTAATAAGACTAGTCCAGACTTAAGAAGTGAGAAACTAGATAGACTCACTTCTTGATGTGGGGTGGGGAAGGGGCGGGGGTAGAATTTGTGATCATTTTTTGCACTCTGAAAATATGTGTTAGAATAGAAACTTCCAAGGACCATTCCAATTCTTAATGCTTGTTCTTTTGTGAAAATAGGGTGCCACCAGTTCCTGTGGACACTCAGTTGTTTATCTAGCTTAATTGCCTACTTTACTCTTCCTTTCTTTACTCCTCTATGTCTGAAGTGATAGCTTCGTTAGTGCTGAGTCCATGGGACTGGGCTTAGTAGTAGCAGGATCTCTTACCAAGAACTGTGGGCAAACTAAATCAAGTATAGCAGTCAAGGGCCAGTTACCCTGAGAGATGAATCATATTAGTTTTCCAAAATAAATAAGGCTTGGAAAGAGTGCCAGAAGCTAAACTATGCAGTCTTAGGAAAGCCAGAACTAAAATTCAAGCATGAGGAATCACTGGCCAAGGCTGAGGTGAATAATGTTGATTTAAAAAGCTGAGTCATGCTTATTAGAATAATACAGGCCTGGTTTTTGACATTCAAAGGCCCAGAAATTAAGTGGATATGATTCTTTTACTAATCAGTATGGAATCACACAATAGTAATAGGCAGCATCTGTTAAGTACTCACTATGTGACAGAAATGGGCTAAGCGCTTTACACTAAATCTAAAAGCAATCCTATGAGATAGACACTATTTTTAGTTTTATATAACAGGGATTTGAGGATTAGAGAGCACACTGTATTACAGCAAAATGATAGTTTATACAACGGGCAATCAGGAGAGCTAGGATTTCAATCCAGGAGAGTCTGATTCCAAATATTCTGCTTTGAATCACAAAGTCATAAGATCACTCCACAAGTTTTGGCTGAAAGAATTATAGACCATCTAGTTACATTTTAGAAAAGTTATAACTTAGCCAATGTTATATACTTAGACAGTATCAGAATTGGAACTACAGACTAATTTAGGTTACACATATACCAATCTTGAAGGAAATGTTTATGCTATATATGCATATAAACCATATATGGATACATTATAAAAATTAGACTACAATATGCCCCTATGCTTTGTAATACCAGCAGTGTTGATCACATTCTGCTCAATAAAATCTTTATAAACATAACTTAAATATCAGACAAAAACAAATAAGGTGTTCTTTTGGGTGCTTAGTCTGAAAAATATGTAGGGAAATTAGGCTGTCTATGCAAGATCACTTTTCTTCCCCACCACTCACTGCATGCTCCAATTGTTTTACATAACCCATCTTTCCAAATTGTGCTTTGAATTTTTATTTTTTGTTTTCAAATTTCCTAGGTTTTTAACCAACCCCATCTTCACCCCATTTCCCCATGCTTCTAAAGTATGATTTATCTTTATAATCCCAAGTCAAATGCTTCAACCCTTCTTGGCTGGATTAATCTCATCCTTCCTTCTCTGAATTCTTGTATAGGACTTATATTGCCTGAAAGCTATCATGGTGCCACACCAAACTGAGTTCCTTGAAAGCAGGAGTTCTTCTTTCTATTTCTTTAAATGTCTAGTACACAGTATACTACTTGGTACAAAATATGTGCTCAATAAAGATATACTGCATAGTCACATTTATGACTATAGACTTATGAGACATCCATCCACACATAGGTATACTGTTGCAAATTTGTATCACTCTAAAAACAGGCACAAGCTATCTGAGGTACAATTCCAGTGGAAAAACAAAAGCATACTCTTATTGGGAATATTTTTCACTTTTCTGCAACAGCAGCACCCTATATTGGGATAAAACAGTCTGTGGTCCTTCCTCCGACACCTTTCTCTCCCCCATGGTTTTTCCGAAACTCCAATATCTTTTTAAGAAGTTGAACAAAGAATTGCCTATTCCCTTAATATTTCAGGAACATGAATGGTTGGACTATTCTTTTTAAAGGAATGAACAAAGACTGAATATACAGCCAGTGGACTATAAATGGATTATAGTTTTCTTTACATTGTAAGCAACAGCAGTAAGCAAGGATATAAATGTTAATGATATTTCTTTAAGAAAAGCTATCTGGCCAGGCGCGATTACTCACGCCTGTAACCCCAGCACTTTGGGAGTCCAAGACGGGCGGATCACGAGGTCAGGAGATCGAGACCATCCTGGCTAACACAGTGAAACCCTGTCTCTACTGAAAATACAGCACTTTGGGAGGCCGAGACGGGCGGATCACAAGGTCAGGAGATCGAGACCATCCTGGCTAACACGGTGAAACCCCGTCTCTACTAAAAATACAAAAACTAGCCGGGCGAGGTGGCGGGCACCTGTAGTCCCAGCTACTCTGGAGGCTGAGGCAGGAGAATGGCATAAACCCGGGAGGCAGAGCTTGCAGTGAGCTGAGATCAGGCCACTGCACTCCAGTCCGGGCGACAGAGCGAGACTCCGCCTCA
>NC_045444.1:39900736-40069755 GCF_002776525.5 Piliocolobus tephrosceles | reverse complement strand
TTTTTTTTTTTTTTTTTTTAGAAAAAAAAGAAAAGTCTATTGTCAAACATTTTTTTCTAGGACATTTGCTAAAATGCCTTAACTACACTTTCTTAGACATAATATTGTCTTTGCTCATTAAGTCATGTTGCTTTGGGAATGTTTCTTTTTGAGATCAAATGCTGCATTTTCAGTCAGTCTACCTTAACAGATTGCTTTAGACAGGATTCTATTACATTAAGTTAAAGAAAATAGCCATTCTAACTTATAATTTGTTTTACTGAGGAGCAGCAATCTAATTCACATTGATTTCGAGTAAACCTTTACATACCCATCTGCTCCATTTCAAGCAAGGCTTGTACAAATCAATGCATCTCCAGCATCAACATGCACTAATCAATGAGTAAGGAAAATCATTTACTGCTTGGTAATTGTGTTTATATTCAAGGAAAATATAATAAAATATGCAAGGCCATTTTGGAGGAAGAACGAGTGGCCTATGGATCACAAGCAGATTGTCTTACATTGTATCAGACGATCTGAGAAATTTTACCAGGAAGGTAAGAGATGACCATAAGTCTAACCTTTGCCTCGTTTTACCTCTTAAGTAAGGTAGTTGTCCACATTTTCATGATCTTTCAATTCTAGGAAGCCTCCAGTTGGTGAACAGTAGTTCCAGGAACCATGGCTGCAGGCAGCAATCCCCCCTGCTGGATTATGATCAGCTCCAGTGCTGATCTGGTCTCTGCCCACCTGTTCACTCTTGGCTCTGAACCTTCACTTTAATTTTCTCTTATCATTTGAACTTGGAGTATATATTTGGTTTCCTAGTGTTTGAATCTCAGTTTTCCCTAGTGGATACCTGGGACTTGTCCCGCTGGTGCTCTATTTTCAAGACTACCTTGAATAGGACACCCAGTCTAGTTCCAACCTCATTTAGACTCCTATCTCTGATGCCACTAAATTCCTGCTTTAACTCCACTATGAAGGGCACGGGAAGGAAAGTCAAAACACAGGAATACACATAGAAGTAAATGAAATACCTTGTAGTTCTGATTCACCAAGCTTTATTAAGACAGCCCTACAAACAGCAGGACAGATAAGACTAGGTTCCTGCCTCCCAGCATAACTGAACAGATGGGCTGAGATGAAATTGCCCATCAAAATTTGTTTTGTCCTATTTTATTACAGTTATTCAGACAAGGAATGCAGATTGAAATAAAGAATGGCTGAAAACAGGTTCTATTTTTAGTGAATTTCAGTGAGTGAACAAATTCACAGTACTATGAATGCAAGTCACACATTTCTTCCATTGTAGTTTCTCATAAACTAAAAGAGCTAGAGACTGTACGTGGCAAGTATCTGAGTATTTAAGTTAGTTGCATAAACATTGGAATGATGCAAAGAAAATGGGCAAGCATTTTGGCTGAAAGATCATGTGCATTTGTAAATCAATTAGCAAATAAGGATATAATTTGAAAAACAGTAAGACTTATTGTTTGTAATACTGAAAAGAAAAAAAAATCAAAAAAGCAAATAAAACCCATAAGGTTCAATTATTATTTTCCTTTGTAGTATTGTAAAGACCTCTCATTTTAGGAGTAAGTTATTAGATTGCATAAAAACTTCAAATTAAGTGATTTTGAGTCTAGATAGTGCTTTAACATATAAGGAATTCTAAAATTTTATATGAAAGTGAATATATTCTATAAATGCATTTAAAGTTGGTTTAGACTGCTACATGATTTCTGTTCGTTGATGTTTAGCCAGAGCATTTAGTATTTGTAACCAACTCTGAGTTTGCATAGTGAAGAGTGGAAAAAATAGATTTCTGGAAATACAAAAATTCATCAAAAATATATCACCTTATAAAAAATGACAACACTTTCTAAGATGTGTGAGTTGCTAAAAGATATTTAAGAGAAATGAAATATCAAAGATAACTGGATCACACTTCCATGGTCAGAGAACTTGCTGTTGGAAAAGTGGCTTTGTTTCAATGTATGTATGTATAGCACATGTGATTTGTGTAAGAGCAGAGCAAACCGGATGAGAATTTCAAGAAGTCAAGTGTTCCATAAGCAATGTGTAAAAATATTTACATTCTATAGAAGTATTATAGTTTAGAAGGGCATAGTCCACTCAAAGTTTGGATATATACAAATTGTGCTGAGATGAGTAAGTTAGAAACTCAGTATAGAAGATCAAAAGAGATAATTTGCTGAGTTTAAATAAAGGAGAAAAAATTTTAAATGTGTAGTTTTATCTGATTTAGTCATTTAATTAGTAGGCTATTTTCTAAGGCCCATTTGAACATAATAGCTGCAAACCATCATTATCCTCCATGAAGCATACACTGAGAGACTGATGTTACCTACTTCTGCCATCACTCCAGCTGAATGTCAAATGTGACTGATACTGGGGTATTAATGAGTATCATGACTATCCCAGTGAATGACCAGTCATCCCTTGACCCATATTCTTCACTAAATGAAGCCTTGTTTCAGGTGACAACATGGAGAATCAGAGTATTTGAGTAGCTTGCCTAATGTCATAGGAAAGATACAAGTCAGGTATTTTTGTAGTTGTCATCCACTATGCACAATGCCTCCTGATTACTACCTGATAGTGACTAAACTCAGCTAGCTAAATATTTGCATGCCTTTTTACATGCCTTAAATGTCAGCAGCACCCCACTTCTTACACTGTGCATGTAGTCGAATGAGAAAGCACAAATAGAACAGGGACACCAGGCCAAACATCGAACTCTAATAAAGAGAAGACAACTCACATGAAATATGAAATTAAAGGTTAATACTCATCAGTAATGCAAAATATATTTTTGTTACAAAATATAACAGTAATGCAGGTTAGAATACATATTGTCCCAAATAAGTCATCCAAGAGTGCTACAAAGAATTTTTGACTCTCCTAGAAAGTTAAGAGCTAAAAGAGATCTTAGAGATTATTTTAATGATTCTATGTCTTTAATGTGTAGATGAAGCAACTGATCTGACCTTGGAAATGTATGTCTCCAAACTTGTATTGCAAGCAAGAGGTACAAAAGCAATCAGAAGATAGATCTTCTAATTCATGTAATACTAAATATAATGTTCTTTTTGATACACTAAGCTCCCACAGTTTTATTTCATTTCAATCAATCTTCAGGTTAATAAAAACAGGTATTATCAAATATCTATATTTATATAGATCATATAAGACAACCAAAAGCTTTTCCTAAACAGATACCTATGGTATCTAGCCTAGTGGAAGACATAACTACAGGTAGTACATGGTTATGACTTTATGTGTTAACAGCAAAGTATTTATTTAATGTGTATTTGAACAATATGCATCAACATATGGTTTCATAGTTTAAGGCTCAGTTAAAAGTGTAAGAAGATTGAAAATCAATTTAAAGAAACAAATATGGATTACAATATGGCAAAGGTAATAAAAAGGTAAGTAAATTAATGGCAGAGGTTTGGGAAAAACTGACCTAAAGTAGAATAGATCGGACATATAAAATTGGGGAGAGGTAGTTATTTACAAAAAGATGCCTCAGTGATGAAGTTTCCTAAGTAGAATAATTTAGTGTAAATGATAAAGTACCTCATGTATGATATGAAATGAGTATTCACGTAAAATACTCTGTGACATCCACCCTGTACAATTTTCAAAACAATTTATTTCTCATGTATTGCTTTATTGCTATATTGATTTCAAGAACTGATTAAAAAGCACTTTTTCCATGTGTCTAGATTTCTCATAACTAAAATCCAATCTGAGCAAACTGAACACTAGCAATTCTCAGAATCTTAAATGAAAACACACAATTGTAGAGTCTGAGTTTAGGAAGTTGGAATAATCCACCAGAGACACATTTCTTCCACAGTTTTTTTAAAAAGAGTTCTAAGGAAAACCTACTTAACAGTTAGATTTAAATTTACTTGATTAATAGGAAAAAGCTAATGGGCAAATCTGTAGATAACTTTGTCAAAAAATAAAGCAAACAGATTTTAGGCCACTTCTGAGAAGTTTATCTCACCAATAGTAATAGACTAGCGATCAAAGAGGAATCATTTGAAATTGTGTTTAGTAGAGGCTTAGTAATATCAGACCTAAATTAAATCAAATTGAGGTGTTTGAAGCTATTTTAATATCAAAGAGTACCTGATGACAAATTTTGTTCTCAATAAGAACGCATGGCAATTAAAGATACTGGCAGGAAGAAAGAAGGCACAGACTGAGATTCCTGTCACTAAGAAAATTTTAAATCCTCTTTCTTGGTACACTGGTAGCAAGACAAAAACATGACCTCACAGTCCATTATCAAAAACAATTCTACCTCAGAACACAGTGTCCAAAGTTCTAGAACATTATTATTGAGTGGATAATTTTGCCTAAATGGGTGTTGGAAAAGTACTCATTTTATGCAGCCTCTCAAACTAAAAACTGTCTTGTGGATGCTGTGAGAAATACTTAGTGCATTTATAAATAAACTCTGGGGTTATCAGTTACACATATTAGCAGTAATGATAATGAATGACTTACTTTTCCCAGGTCTACAATAAGCTTTTATTATATCATATATGCATATATATACACACACATACATATATGATATTTTAAAAGGTGGATTGCACTGTAATATTTGAAATACATCCTGGGGTATCATTCAGCAAAATCTGAAATATATCTCTTATGTTTGTACTCAAACAATGCCAACTAGAGTTGCAATTCATCTCACATGGCTTAAGATAAATTACCTCGCCTAAAGAGAAAAGATAATTGACATTACATAAAATCGTCGGGATTTACTGTCAATCTATATGAATGATGCAGTTTCAAGGTATTTGCAGCCTTTGTCAATAGTACCAATAAATGAATCCTAAATACCTATTAGGTACCTACAATTAGACATGTCTTACCTAAAAATCTTGGAATCCCTCCCCACCACCATGAAGTTTTTAATTAAGGAAGACATGGTACTTTCTTCCAGGAACAATAATATAAATAACCAACTAAGCCAAAAAATTAAGTCCATGATCGACTAGTAATTACTGTATTTCAAGGGTTATCAGAATACAGAGATGAATAAAACATAGTCCAAATACATATGAACATTTCGAGAATCAGCATTATAATAAAGAATGATCAGTTTGTCTACATTTATGTAACCAGAAGTCTCTTGTATCCATTCCTATGTAGAAATCATGGTACCTTCACAACCTTTGGGAATTCTTACATAATTTATTACTTTAAATTATGTTTAAATAATTGAAATGCATTTTATTAGGAATTTGAGGGATTTTTATCTTCTAGGAAAATATCTGAAATACATGTTATTTTAAGTTGGTCAATTCATTAATGACAAAATGGATCAAAAATAATGATAAAATAAATATTAAAGACAAAATGGATAAACTACGGTATATTTGTACAATGGCATGCTACTATGGAATAGAGAGAAAAAGACTACTGAAACATACAGTGTCACAGATAAGTCTCAAAAACATTGGTGAGTAGAACAGGCCTTACAATATAGAGTACCTACTGTATGATTCTATTTGCATGAAGTTCTAGACCAGGCAAAACTAATCAATGGTGCAAAAGCATCAGAGTTATGGCTGCCCTTGAGAAGGTGAAACTATCAGTTAAAGGGCATGGGGAAGTGTTCAGGAGTGATGGTTATATATTGTATTCTGAACAGGGTGTTTATACAATTGTATACATTTGTCAGAACTCAGCAAATATTCACTTAAGATTTATATATTTCATTGTATATAAATTTCACCTGAAGAAACTTCTATAGAAATGTTAACTCTAGTTGGTGCTATAGATATTTAAGTATTAAATGTATTGAAGTATATTGATGTCTACAATTTGCTTTGAAATCTATATATAATATTAATAGCAGAATATAGGTGCTTGGGTATACAGTTGTTCACTGTGAAGTTCAGTCAACTGCTGTTTGAAAATTTTCAAGAAAAGTTTGAGGAAAATGTACTGTTTTATACACAGATAGGATAGCAGAAAGGTAACATCACTGTTAGGATGTTTCAAAAAATATTTAAGAGATCTTCAAAAATCTGAAAATCATTTAGGGCGTTTCTTCTCAATATGGAGAATATGTGGACAGTTGGTTTGATACAGATTACAAACTTCTGTTTTCCTCAAACATCACACTTACCGACCAGGTTTTAGAAATTATTTGAATTCTGCAATGACATCCTAAAAGGAAGGTTAAAGGCACCCAATGTTTTTCGTAAATTAAAGCATGAACACTATTTTTGTCATACTTTTCCATGCATCTTTGATCACAACTTCAGTGAAAATGTGTTTGTACAAAAACTACTTTTCTTTCATGTTAAAAGTGAGCTTTGAACTTAATTAAAATATAATCATAATTTCTTACATTTAGGAAGAAAACCTTTTGAGACTCTCAGTAATATTTAAGAAGTTCTAGGAAGTATTATCAGAGTCAATAAAAATACTTTAAAACTTCTTTTTTTTTTTTTTTTTTTTTTTGAGACAGGGTTTCACTCTGTTCTCCAGGCTGGAGTAAAGTGGCATGATCTTGGCCCACTGCAACTTCCGCATCACAGGTTCAAGAGATTCTCCTGCCTCAGCTTCCCCAGTAGCTGGGACTACAAGTACCTGCCACTACACCTGACTAAGTTTTGTATTTTTAGTAGAGATGGAGTTTTGCCATGTTGGCCAGACTTGATTAGAATTCCTGACCTCAGGTGATCCACCCACCTCGGTCTCCCAAAGTGCTGGGATTACAGGCATGAGGCACTGCACCCAGCTAAAACTTTTAAATAAAGTGCCCCAGGCACAAGATCTCATTGATGTATTTGTCACTTTATCTATTTTGAGAAAATTAAAGTCCTAGGTGACATGAAATCTCAGAGGAAATAACCACAGAGTTGAATAGACACAACTGATGTTTGGGAATCCTTACTTTCAGGTTCCTATTTTTATCAGTATAGTAGATATACAAGTATTTTACATAATAAAAGTACAATACATATATACTACCCATTAAGTAGTGCCTGATTCATTGGTTCTTTTAATTTATGTAACAAGTCATAAGATTTATTAAGCAGCTACTATGTGTCAGGCCTTGTACTAAGGATATATAGGTTACTACAGTACAAAGTTCTATATGTTTTCACAAAATGTTACCAGTCCTCATACTGAACGAGCAACTGAATAAGTATTAATGGAAATAAGACTATATAAGAAGATCTAAGAAGCTTTTGAGCATGACCAGGAGTTTACCTTTAGAGTTCTATAAGAGAAATAACAAGCTGAACTGGGTTCATGCTGTGCCAGTTGAATCAAGACACCATTAGTCCCTTGGAATCCTGTGCTTTGTGCTAGAAGAAAACATAAGATGCCTTTCCTCATTTTAGTGTGGCAAATACAATATCAGAATGAAGTGTGACATTTATATGTACCTGTGCTGATGCACTTCATGAACTAAAACTATTTAATAACTCATATCTTGTATATTCAAGGAAGGATTAGATTGAATCCTAAGAAATTGTTTTTGTAGGTCAAAGATATCCAAATATCAGCCATGTCATGTGGTTTAACTAAATATTATTTTTAAAAGGCAAGTCTCCATTATCTCATGTGACCTTTCACAGTTCTTCAACAGAATTACTGCAAAAATTAAATGAGATGGCATATCCAAAAGTACTTGGTCAGGTATGAATATCTACAGGCTATACAACCTGAGCTTGTGAAGAGGGAAAACCGTGGCTGGGTGTGGGCGCAAAGCTGCTGTGTATTATTCTAATAACAGTTGAGTGGGGTCTAAAGCTTAAGGTCATTTGTAAGTCCACAATCAGTCCACAAAAGACAAGGTAAAAATTAAACGGATTATGATTCAATTCCAACTGAATCTAATTTCTGACTGGGAAGGGTTATGGCAGGCAAGGTAGAAATCCAGACAAGTAGAAAGATAGTGTCAGAGAAAACAGTGGGAAATTCCATATATAGAAACACTGGCATTCAAGTAGAAGAATCCCGACATGAAGAAACAGTACAGAGAATTGCTGTGAGAAACTAAGGTTACAAATTATAATAATTTAAAATCACGAAGTATGATGTCTGGCAGATAAACAGAAACATCGACAAATGGAATAGAAGAGAACCTAGAAATAAATCTAGACATTTATGATCAGCTAATTTTCAACAAGGGCACCAAAAGAACACAATGGGGAAAATTCGACAAACGGTGCTTGGAAAAGTGAGTTTCCACATTCAAAAAAAAAAAAAAAAAAAAAAAAAGTGAGGTTGAACCATCATTTTATACCACCCACAAAGAATAACTCAAAATGAACAAAGGACCTAGATGTAAGATCTGAAACCATAAAAGTCTTAGAAGGGAACATAGAGGAAAAACTCTGACATGGGGATGGCAATGATTTTTTAGATATCACACCAAAAGCTCAGCCAGAACAGCAAAAAATAAAAAAAATTAGGACTACCTCAAACTAAAAGGCATCTGTTTGGCAAAGGAAATAACAAAATTAAAAGGCAACCTGTGGAGTGGGAAAAATATTTGCAATCCACATATCTGATAAGGGATTTATATCCAAAATTTAAAACCCTCATAACTCAATAGCAGAGAAACAACCCAATTAAAAATGTGCAAAAGACCTGAACAGAAATTTCTCCAAAGACGACATAAAAATGCCAACATGTATATGAAAATGTATGTTTAATCATCAAGGATATGCAAATGAAAACCACTATAAAATATCACCTCACACTCATTAGTATGGCTATTATCAATGAGACAAGTGATAGCATAAGGTGGTGAGGGTAGAGAGGAAAGGAAACCCTTATACACTGTTGGTGAAAATGTAGATTGGTGTAGCTATTACGGAAGTCAGTATGATGGTTCCTAAATATGTTAAAAATAGATTACCATATGACCCAGCAACCTATCTTCTTGATATATACCTGAAGGAGATGAAATCACCACCTTTGTAAAGAAATCTGAATTCCCATGTTCACTGCAGCATTGTTCACAATAGCCAAGATATGGAAACAACCAAAGTCAACTGGATAAAGGAGATGTGGTGTATATATATACATCCTACACAATGGAATATTATTCAGCAATAATAAAGGATATCCTGCCATCCGCCACAACATGGATGGACATGGAGGGCATTGTGCTAAGTGAAATAAGCCAGACACTGAAAGAAAAAATATTGTATGATCTCAATTACATGTGAAATTAAAATAAAAAGGTCAAACATACAGAAAAAATACCTGGGGTTACCAGGGTCCAAGGTAGAGGACAGAAAATGAGGAGATACCATTCAAAGAATATAAAGTAGCAGACGTGTAGGATGAACAAGTCTAGAGATGTAATGTACAACATGAGGATTATTAATAAATTTGTATTGTATTAGGGATCTTTCTTAAATACCTAGATTTTAGCTGCTTTTGTCACACCACACACAGGTAACTATGTGAGGTGATGGATATGTTAGTTTGCTTCACTGTAATAACCATTTTACTATCTATATGTATCCCATAACATCATGTGTAAACCTCAGATATACCCAATTTATTTTTTTAAGTGAATATAATGTTTTTAAAGTTATAAGAAGACAGGTTCATTGAGTGCTAACTATACAGGGGTTCCATGAATACAGAGATTCTCTATATTCATTATGTAATTTAAATTGACAAAAAGCCTAATGCGATATATATTTTAATATCCATTATACAGATGATAAACTGAGGCTCAAAGAGATCAAATCACTTGATAAAAGCTGTACAACAGTAAATGACTGAGCTGATGTTTGCATTCAGGTCGTTGTAGTGTAAAGCTCATAACTTTCCTATGACTTTCTTCAAAGAACTACCGAGTCACTAGAGAAAAAACACCAGTGCTCCACTTCTGAGTAACTGTCAGGTTAGACTCCAGCTTCCAGCAAACCACAGCAACAAGTTTGGATGATACTAACAGTAAGCCTAACTTCATGCTGCCAAAAGTAGATGCTCTCAGACACTGCGCCGGACCTGCCAAACTCCACAAAACCCAAGGAGAGGCTAAATTTCAGTAGTCAGAGCTGAAAGACAGTAAGTGAGGCCACTAACTAGGTACCCTAAGTGGGAGGCACATCGAAAGTACTTACCCTAGGAGGTACACTGAAGAAACTTATGTAGTGTGGGAAACATTTCTCATGATATTGACCACACTGTAAGAGGAATGTGGTGTTGGCAAGGTTATGAGCCATGGAGCCTGACTAACTTGCATTCAATTCAAGCTCACTCTGCACAACTGCTTCTTCCATGCGTGACTTTGAAAAGTTATTTCACCTCTGAGCCTCAAATTTCTCCTTTGTAGTCTGGGAGTAATAAAAGTACCTACCTCATGGGTTATGAGCCTTACATGCGATAATGCACAAACAGCACCTAGAACTATGTCTGACTGACAATATTAGCAAACATTCAATAAATAGCTATGGACTTTACTTTTCTGAAGTAAAAGTAAATACCTGTTTTATCTACCTTAGACTAAAAGACAAGTTTGGAAGAAACCAGTCTTGGCATAATCTTATAAACTGTCCCAGAACAGAAACAGGTAGTGCAGAGCTGTGGGAGGGTCAACTGCAGTGGCATGTCCATGGTTCAGCTTTATTAGTGCATAGATGAAGCCGGTTCATGTAAAGAAATGAGATTGAGGCAGGTGCAGCAATACTGGGTACTTCTATTTCCTTGAACTTCAGCTTATTAAAAGAGATACTAAATTTTTGGTAGTGTATTACCAACATTGCAACCAAATAAAATTGTGTAAGTGCACTAAAAGAATATATGAACTAGTTTGTATTATTATCAAATGACACTGAAAAAGTATGAATGAAAAATTTTCCTCATGGAACTAAAATGTAGCAAAACTTCACATGAAATTAGACTTCCTAAAAGATGGCACATCTAGTAGTTTGTTTCAAAGAAAAATGAACCCTATGAAGTTTTTATAATCTATGTTTGATTAATATGCTTTATTTCTTCATTTTTATATGCATATATAAAACTACTTGTTTTATTGATCAAAGTGTTTAGAACCTATACTTTTCCTTGTGATAGATACACAGATCAATATGGTCTTATACAAAATTTATTGTGTACAAGTGACAGAGTGATCTCATAAAATAGAGCTCTGGTCTTTACCGCATTTTTTTTTTTCAATTCAGTTCTTGAAGCTCACAAATGGAAACATCTACAAGATGCAAGAAGACTATGGTAAAGTTAATTCATATTTCCAAATGAGAAATTCAGCTTTACTCACTCAGATCCTTCAACATAATAAAATCAAGCTTTAAGATACCATTTCCAAAAGATATTCCATAGTCTCACCGTCAAAGCTTTGACTGAATAAGAGCCAAAGTGATGTCATTTCTTGTTGTTTCAAGTCCTTCAGGGCCTCCTGATGTGCTTCATGATGCAGACTAGAGCCCTTACATGGCACACGTGAACCTGTAAGCTTCCTGTCTCTGCAGCTGCAAATCCTGTGTCCCCAACTACCCTGGCACCAGCTCCACTGCATTTCCCATATCTACCTTAATCTTCATCAATATCAAACTATTTACTTTTTTCCAATAAAACAGGCATTTTAAAACACACATTTTCTCTGCTCTAAATATTCTTCTCAAAGTAGAAGTGCTAGTTTCTACTTATCACTGAAGACACACTTCAAGTGTGAAGTTCTCCGGAAAGTTTTTGCCTGGTCCCCACTGCCTTCCACTGCTGCTACACAATGCTAATTGCCCTCTGTTCACCCATTTGTCTCCTAGCTAGAATATGAGCATATGAGGGCTACTGTACCTTCCCCCACCATACATTCCTGAAACTAGCATATTCATTTGCACATAGTAGGGAGTATATTAGTCAGAGTTCTCTAGAGGGACAGGACTAACAGGATAGATGTATACAGGAGAGTGAGTTAATTAAGGAGTATTGACTGACACAGTCACAAGGTGAAGTTCCACAATAGGCTGTCTGTAAGCTGAGGATCAACTAAGCCAGTCCAAGTCCCAAAACCTCAAAAGTAGGGAAGCTGACAGTGCAGCCTTCAATCTGTGGCTGAAGGCCTGAGACCCCCTGGCAAACCACTGGTATAAGTCCAAGAATACAAAAGCTGAAGACTTGGGAGTCCAACGTTGGAGGGCAGGAAGCATCCAGCACAGGAGAAAGATGAAGGCCAGAAGAGTCAGCCAGTCTAGTCCTTCCACGTTCTTCTGCCTGCTTTATTCTAGCTGTGCTGGCAGCTGATTGAAATGGTGCTCACTCAGATTGAGGGTGGGTCTGCCTCTCCCAGTTCACTGACTCAAATGTTAATCTCCTTTGGCAACACCCTCACAGACATAACCAGGAACAATACTTTGCATCCTTCAATCGATCAAGTTGACACTCAATATTAACCATCACAGGGAGTTAATGGATATTTGTTGAATGCACAAATGAATAAATTAGTCATACTTACTATTCTTACTCTGAACTAACATTTTATTTTTGATAAAAATTGCTTCTGGTTTATTCTTTTGTTCTTGAATGCCATAGACTTTAGGTTATCAAAACCCTGCCTTGCTCTTAGCAACACTTAGAATTGACGTCTATTTTTGAACAGTACAGTCTAATGGCCAGATTCCTGATACTTCCATTGGACTCCTCTAATATGGTCCTACTTCTGCTTTCCATCCAGCATTGCCAAGCTCGGCAAACATGTGCAAACCAGTGAGTTACTTAACACTGGACCCAATTTACATTGCCTGTGGGCCTGGATGGCACTTATTTATCAGTGTCCAGAGATTTAGGTTATTAAGCCTGTTTACTGGCTTGGACATCATCCCAGCATCTGATTCTGGATATGCCCATCTCCTCCCTTCCTGGTTTCTCTCTCTGCACCTGTGTCAACCTAGGGTTTGGATTTACCTCCATTTTAGGGCCTTTCACAATTGGAATGATATCATAGTAAATTGCCATGCTCATCCACATACTAAAAGATGATTTGTGGCAGCTTTAATGTTTGACCTAACAGCAATGCTGTTGGTGAATAATTTGATTTTATGCAATAGAACATTCTGACTTTTCCAGTTTCTAAGGAATATATTTATGATTCAAGACTTACAGCTTTGGACAGGGAGGAGAAAAACCTAGAAATTAGTTTCTTTCATTAAAAAAGTGTTTTAAACTCTTTTGGGTGATACTTAGATGATCCTTGCAATGTTCTTGTAAGCCAGTTAAAACAGTTGTATTTTATCCACATTTCATGGATACGAAAATGTAACAGGGTAAATCTAATGACATATTGCATCAATTATGTGTCTAATTATTAATGATGATGACAATCAAATGTAGATCCTTAGGTTCTTGCTTTATAGTTCTCTCCTTGGATTATACGTGCCTGTTTACTGACAATTGCTCATGTGGACATTTGTGGAGACATTCTTCGTACTCTCTAAAATTACATTTGATTAATACAGCACACATGGAGTTGTGACAATCTTTTAAATGTTGTGGTAATTTTAAATAATTTGGTATTTAAGGTATTTTAGTGAACCTGCAACAAATGTTATCTTGAAATTTCAGTATTCATTTCTAAAAAGCTAGTGAGAAATGTAGAAAGGCAGAATTATCTGAAAGAATTCACTAGTCTTTTCATTTCCATGACCCTTTAAAAAGTTCTGGAAAGTCTGTTTGATTCTGACTATGTGCTTTCATCCTGAATGTTCACCTCTGAATAACGTGCAAACTCCGGAGCTCTAGATATTCAAGTGAATTTCCAGGACCTTGTAGAATCACAGTGACAAAGAGGGCTTTGTGAAGGTTTTCCTACCATCTAGTATAAAATGACATTGAGACTTCCTCAAATAGATTCCCCTGCTGGGATGCACCTTTGGGAAGCAAGTCATAGCACATTAGAGACGGGCCAGGCCCAAACATAAAATAGATGCTGTGGCTTTGTTATGAATATGACAGACTTCAGGGTCAGTGCTCCTGTCAGGAGGCAATGAACACGTTTTTCAAAGGAGTTGTAGGAAATGCCAGGAAACCTAAGATTGTGTGGGTGTTTCTTCCCTTTTCACTCTAATCTCTGACTAATAGAAAGTATACTTAAAACAAGCAAACCAACCAACCAACCAACCAAGCACACTTTAACACCGAGAAACTATTAAGCACTATTAACACTATTCAAATGGAAGTGATTATATAACAAGTGCCTAATTTAACAAATATGCTAAAGAAGCTGTTTCGGTAGCCATTCATTTGGATAGGTCCTTTCCACTTTCAAATGACTGGGAAGTCATTTACAGTATGATACAGTACACAGTAGTTTGAGGCAGGATTGTACAGTGGTTAAGGGCCAGGAGTTAGAACCAAGACCAAAGTTATAAGCCTCTCTCCAATGCTTGATAATTCTGTGACCTTGGGCCTCTGTTTCCTAATCTTTAACACAGGGATATAACACAATGCTATAGAATTAGAGTCAATCTCAAATAAGATAAAGCATGACAGGTTTTAAGCAGGAACTGCTTCTTAAAGTTTGATAATTATTGGTTATTACAGAATCATTATTATTAAAATGAATATACTTGATTTTTGATAAGGTAAGTGGCTTTCCAAATATGACAGTCCAGGGAAGAGCATACTGACTTTGAGCCAACTGAACCTGGATAGGGAAGCCAGATCCACTAATTTCTAGCAGCGTGATCTTAGGATGTTACTTAGCCCCCATAGCCTCAGTTTCTTACCATGTAAACAAGAATACTACCTACTTCTGAGAGTTGTGCTGAACATGAAAGAAGGTCACACATACCACATGCCTACAGCACTATGTGGCTAGTCCCTTTTGCCTTCACTGAAAATCTATGATTAGAAACTTTGTCCATCATTTCAAGTTGGGCAGAATTGAAAAGACCAAACATTTTCCTTCTATGACTTTGTCTAACAATTTGAGCTCTTAATCATATTTGCTCCAATATTATGAGCAAAGACAGTTGAGAAAAAACAAAATCTATAGGTGACATATTGATATGGAGAGACCAAATCTGACAATTGGTCAAATTACTGGAGATTAGATAATTTACAAAATAAAAAAAATAGAGAGAAACATAATCGCAGATGTAAGTACATAAAAATTTAAAAATTAGATCCTCAAATTATGTTAAAAAGTTGAAAAAGGCATTGGGAATAAAATATTATAACAAGCATGAAAGATCAAGTGGTATCGTCATCTTTTATACAGTATTGTGCTCCCATGAATTGATAATCAATATACTAAGGTCCTGACAGATAAATGAGCAATAGCAAGGATACAGAGTGTATAGAAGAGGAAATGCAACTACTGAACAAAGCAAAATCTCTAGAACTTATTCATCCAAGCATAGAAATTAAATTATAATAGCATTAATTACTTATTTTAGCAATTAATAATCATTATTGCTGGTGATGAGACCCAACGAAATGCTAACTTGCTAGCATTGTATTTTCCCTAACTTTCAAACTTTCTGCATAAGGTTACATTATTTTTAACTGGAATTGCTACTTAAAATAATTAGATATTAGATTAACAGCTTTGGAGTAGCTGACAAAAATTTTCATACCAGGATGAGAACACATGAAACCCATGGTTGGTTACTGTGCACAACAATTATGTATCAGATCTATTTTGATAATATTTCTAGAAGATGTAATTTGCATGGCTATTTGACCAGGGTCTAGGAGAGAATCTAGGTGGCATTAGGCAGTAAATACATGCAGTATTATATTTAAAAGCAGATTGTAAATATAGTGTTCTATGTGAATATATGCTATTATTAGTAATATATATTAGTCTGTTCTCATGCTGCTAATAAAGACATACCTGCAACTGGGTAATTATAAAGGAAAGACATTTAATGGACTCACAGTTCCACATGGCTGGGGAGGCCTCACAATCATGGAGGAAGGCAAAAGGCACAACTTACATGGTGGCAGACAAGAGAAAATGAGAGCCAAGCAAAAGAGGAAACTCCTTATAAAATCATCAGATCTCATGAGACTTATTCACTATAGTAAGAACCATGCCCATGATTGAATTATTTCCCACTGGCTCCCTCCCACAACATGGGGGAATTATGGGAGCTACAATTCAAGATGAGATTTGGGTATGGACACAGCCAAACTATAAAAGGAAATAATTTTAGAAATGGGAAGAAGGGTCAGTCTGTGAGAGAAAGGACAGATGGTTGACAGAGTAATTATATTTGTTGACATTTTCTTAGCATTTTATTTATTTAGTTTTTGGAAAGCATTTATTTCTCTTATTTAAAACAAACACATAAATATATATCTTATTTAATTCCTTCAATAATTCTATAAAACACACACATATATATATATCATTTCCCTTTTACAGATGAGAATATTAAGACAGACTGAGGTTAAATGGTTTCCCTAAATTCAGATGGTCAGTAAAGACTTGAGCTAGGCTTGAACTTGAGTCTCAGGACTAAAGGTTCTATACTTTGTATGATGCTGGACTGTAGGAAAAGATAACATATGAGCTTTAATTATAGAGAATAGAGTGTTACTATAGGCTAAAATGGAAATTTTGAATAGAGGTTTAGGAAAATTTGGATGGGGTAGAGAGAGGATAAATAATATCTACAAATGTTTTCTTTAGTTTTTATTCTCTTGAGAATTCAAGTGTAGCTAGTAACTACTATATAGAACAGTGTAAATTTATAGTACATTTTCATTATCACAGAATGTTCTCTTGAGCAACAACTTTCCTAGATTATGGCTGCTTTTTCTAAGGAGGAAATCTTAACCTGGTGAACATGGAGAACAGCTGAACCATTTGGTGAGCTTGAATCCTTTTGGGAGGTTATTCTTGATCTCAGGGACCATCTGTCTTTGCTCCAGGTGTTTCAGGATTGTTATGAACTTTCCAGCTACCAAGAGGTCAAGAAACAGCAGTGGCAAGAATGAATCACTCATTAATCAGCGGTATCTTTAGGAGTGAAACACCTGTTTATCTAAGGTCTTTTTGAAAGCCTTATTTCAGGAGATATACAAAAGCTGCTAAGAATTTCTGCCCTTGTTGTCTCAATTCTCCATATAGTGGATCCTAAGGCATTTCTAATTAGAGATAAAGTTGTAAAGCATGTGGAGTTTGTTTAGCAACAGCCACATATTCTGAGTTTCTTGTATTTTTGCCCCTATTTTTAGCCACACAGTGCTTGGAGTCCTAAAGTGTCCTCCAGTGGTCACGGATCCTATCAACAATTTCCAGTTAACTCTTCTAAAAGCTCATAATTAATCTTTCCTTCTCTCTCCCTCCATCTCGAATTCAAAATATACCTTTCCCAAATTATATTCTCTCTAGCAAATTGCACTAATTCTTATCTGTGCAATTTGTGATTAATAGTGGTGGCATAATGAGACGCTCTAGAAATAAGAAAATTTAGATTTTCTGTTTGTGGGGGTGGTAGTATTGCAAGATTGTATCATTTAAAAGGAACAAAAGCTACAGTAAGACCCAGGTCTGGTTGTTTCTCCACAATTTCTTAATTATGTATCCACAGGCATTATTAAACCACCTTGACAGAATCTTCATAGGAAAAATTAAGACAACACTTACATCACAGGGTTTTTTGCAAAGATTAAATGGGATAATGGATTTAGATGTAAATCCATTTCAACAATTTTTCCCCATGATGTCAAGGTAATATCTTCACCAGTTTTATTTTATTCCTTTGTGAAGGCATTGATGTCAGCTCAGGGCTGTTTTCTGCAGAAAAATTCTGATGTCCTTTAACACTGTCAGACTGTTATTTGTTAGTTGGAAGAAAAAAGGATGACAGAACAACATCATAATGGTTTGCTGGAAGTCTTTGTCAGGCCAGTCAACAAGCAAGAACTCCTACTTGTTAACTATGGAGTATTAATTTTCTTTAAATTTTGAAAATTCCCACTATGTGATTATGCAATTTGCAAACAGTCTTTTGTGTTTAAAAAGCAGAAAATTTCAGATCTGAGCTTAATGACACTACCTAGTAAGGAATTTGTAAAGATCATAGATACAGAATATATAAAATCCTTCTTAGAAACATATTCTATCAAGTAATGGGTCATAAGACTCACAAGGAGAGAGAAAACAGTGTTTTGAGCTGTATTCATATTTCCAAGCCACTAAGGTGCCACTCGCTGAAATATTCTATCTATAAATAGATAGAAGTGACAGAATCACATATCCTCTCAAAATGCAAAATGTTCTTCTCAGGGGTTCAATTAGTCACAGTAAAAACAGTCAGAGCAGCTATCTTCCTAAGCTTGAATAGCTCATAAAGTTTTTTAAAAAAAATTTTCATAATGTATTACCTCATTTAATGCAACCAAAATCCCTGGAAGGACTCCTGTCCTTTTCTGATTATGTCAGTAATTAGGGATGAACTTGATTCACTGTACATATCAATGTTATAGCCATGATTTGAGATCACATATTCAAGAAGATCTGGGATCTTCAAGATCTCAACATAGGTAAGTTTCATTCAAGTCAAAAAACTGTGCAACAAAAGGCATGCTGGGCAGGGGCATGCCTGTAGTTTACTGACTGACTTGATGTAAGTTTCAAACATTAGTAATGAATACTCAAATATACTCTTTAAAAAAATAAAAGCTCTACCACTCTATTGTATAACAGTAGGCTTATGAGATCACAGCCTAATTGTATCTATTGCATAATGAAGTTGCTTGCTTGCCAGTTGGAAAATTTCTTAATGTGGCATTCACCATTTTATCTCCAGTAACAACCACTTTCTTAAAATAAGTTTATGAATGAGCAAATCTATGTATTTACTAAGTCGTTCCCCTTCCCTCAACAGATAGCTCCAATCTCTTGAGGCAGGTAACAATTCCTTAACATTTTCTTTTTAAAACTAATTTCACTGAGTTTTTAAATCTAAATCTCAGAATATCCTCCAAGTCTCTGGTATCTTCCTTGAGACCTGGCTGGAAAGAGAGTTGATGCCCCACGTGTTTAGCTCTACAGGGCAGGGCAGGGTTTGTGGTAAAGTAAAAGAGACCCCAGACGTAAAATCCAGATCCACCCAAGTCTGTATTCTCATAATGTAATTTGCTCTCTGTGATCCTTGACTTCTTTGTCTCTAAGATGGGCGTGGCAAACTCATACTAAATATAATGCTTGAAATGTACTTGGTAAGCAGATGCTCAAATATAGTCCTAAGAACAGTGAGCTTATCTCAGGCAAATGAAGCAGTGAGCTCCATAAGAAAAAATGCTTTAAATATTTTAAAACTTAAATACCCTAAGACATCACACACATGTACATACACACATACATACACACTCTTAATTATATAATATACTTTACTGTATATATAGATACAACTGTATAAAATTGTATAAACCAGTGGTTGGCAAATTTGTCTGTGAAGGACCAGAGAGTAAATAGCCTTTGTGAGACATACAGTCTCTGTTGTACCTATTCAACTTTGCTGTTGTAGAGCTGAGACAGTCATACATAACACAAAAACAAATAAGCATGTGTGTTGTAATTAAAGGTTTTTATGAACACTGAAATCTGAATTTGATAGAATTTTGATATATTTCATTTGATTTTAAAAAGTCATTTAGAAATGTACAATGTAAAAAGTTCTCAGTTCATAGGCCATAAAACAAAAACAGACAGCAGACTGGATTTGTTCTATAGCCATAGTTAACCTCTGGTATAAACCAAGCCACATATACTGAAATTTAGAGGTAATTTAAGGAGTTTAATGTTTACAGTTTGTCTTATGTGCTGACTTAAGAACTCAGTCACCTTTTGAGAGGTGAATTAACTCTTTTATTGTTAGTATCTTCGAATTACCTGAGTACTCAACCCTTATTAGATCAATTTTTCCTACCTCCATTCTCTTTTTTTTTTTTTTTTGTTTGAGGCGGAGTCTCGCTCTGTCGCAGGGCTGGAGTACTGTGGCCGGATCTCAGCTCACTGCAAGCTCGGCCTCCCGGGTTCACACCATTCTCCTGTCTCAGCCTCCCGAGAAGCTGGGACTACAGGCGCCCGCCACCTCACCCGGCTAGTTTTTTTGTATTTTTTAGTAGAGACGGGGTTTCACCGTGTTAGCCAGGATGGTCTCGATCTTCTGACCTCGTGATCCGCCCGTCTCAGCCTCCCAGAGTGCTGGGATTACAGGCTTGAGCCACCGCGCCCGGCCCCTACCTCCATGCTCTTGGTGAGCTCATCTATTGTGCCCTGACCTTAAAATTATCTAAATATTGATGGATCCCAAATGTGTATCTCCAGCCTGAACTTTTTTCCTAAACCCTGGACTCCATTTGAATGAAGATGTTGAGTTTTTATTATACAATTACATCTCAAACTGAACATATCCAAAACTAAACTCAATCTTCTTCCTGAACCAGTCTCTTCCCCAAGTCTTTCTATCCCAATCTTCCTTCTATTTGTTCAGGCTCAAAACTTTGAGTCATATTTATATGTTTTGTGTTACAACACATATCCATTCCACCTGCAAACACTCTTGGCTCTATCTTTGGGAAATATATCTCAAATACAATCATTTCATGACATCTGTTACTATTATCATAATCTCTCATGTAGATTATTGCAAGAAGCTACCAACTGCTCTTGATGTTATACCCTCAGCTATTTACAGTCTATTTTCCATAGAAGATTCAGAGTGATTTCTTACAAGTTAGATCATGTCACTCTTTTGTCCAGAACAGGAAATAATTTTCTCAGAAAAATATGCCAGAGTACTTGCTGTGTCCTACAAAGCCCTGTATCAGTGGCCTGTGTGCTTCTTTTCCTTTCCTCCTCCTTTCTCAACTTGTCTGACCTCATGTTCCACAACTTCTTACTTTGCTGCAGCCACATGGGTCTCCTTGATATTTTTCAGGCATGACAGTCCCACCTATGTCTGGAATATACTGTCTTTTTTTGTAACAAGTTTTTTGTTTAACCATTATTTTCCCAATGACGCATTCCCTGATTATGGATCTTTTCACTGTATTCCACACCTCCATCTCAGCAGCTTCATTTTTCTCCATCACGTTGTCATCACTTAATGTATATTGCACATTTTAGCTATTTAAATCATTGCCACTAGAATGTAAACTCTATACAAGAGCAGTTTTTGTTTTTTTTTACCTGTTTCACTGTGGCTCTCTCTAGTAACAAAGAAAGGTACCTGACATAGTAGGAATTTAAAACACATTTGCTGGATAAGTGAACATCTTTTGGTACTGGCATTGTGGGTGATCTTTATTTTTTTCCTTTGTATATGCCTGTATATTTTATTAGAAAGGGGAAAAAAAGCTAGTGCAGACTTCAAAATCAAGATACACAAATGTTGGGTTCTAGCCCTTGATATGCTACTTTATATGTGTCTTCTTGGGTCAGTTCAAAAGTCTATGACTTGAAATTTTTATCTCTATAACTAAAATATCTATGTATTATATATGAATATATGCATAAATGTACACATATACATGCACATACACACACATACATGCACACACATACACACACAAGAACAAAGATATCTATGACTGCCTAACTTACCTATTATTGGAAGGATACAATCTGATAAACGTGTTAAGGATATTTGGTAAACTATTAGTTGTTCAATGTTAGATCATTACCAAGGGAGGATACTATATATTTTTACACTAATCATTTTAGGCTAAGCAATAACTCAATTACATTTACATATTTATTTTTGTCCCATGGACTTTGTAATGTGAATTTAATGTGGGACTAGTTCTCAATCTAAATTTAGGATAATGGTATGATTTTTCTTCAGCTATGGAAGAAAAGGAAGAAGAGACTTGAAAAAAAAATCCTTTCTACCATCAACAGCAATATATTACATCAGGGAACACAAGGAATAATAAAGAAATGAATCAAAAAACCATTTTATTAAATTGAAGTAATCATCAAGAAAGCTCAGTGTGAAGTGACATTAAGAGCCAAACAATTTTCCTGCATTGCATTTGGAGAATGTATGTATGTTTTATCAATGAGAAGGGCCAGGCACAGTGGCATGCACCTGTAGTTCCCAGCTACATGAAAGGCTGAAGTGGGATGATCATTTGAGCTCAGGAGTTCTAGTCCTTCTGTGTAACAGTGAGACCTTGTCTCTAAAAGGTAAATAGGTAAATAAATGAAGAGGGATGAGAAAAGAGGATTAAGGAAGATGCAAGTAGAACATAAAGAATGAGGGAAACTTATTTTAACCAAGTTAGAGAGTTGGAGCAATAGAGATCTGCACAGCCAATGGAAATACTATGCCTAGCTGTCTTAGGAAATGTCAGAGTCTATTATTTGAAAGCCATACACAACATTCTGATTCTTTCCATGTTTACCATTTTGAAGACAGAATTAGAATAGACACTTTTGAAAATCAGTTTGTATAATATGACCGAATATACCTGCAAAATACCTCTGTGGTAAAAAACATAAAATATGTATTTACAAAACATGCATTGCAGCTGAGAGTATATTTCACCTGCTGATAAACCTCTAGTAGTTTGAACATAAAATCCTTTCCAGCCACTCACTGCAAAACAAGTCATCAATTTGAGAAAATCTGGCATATACAGAGAGAGAAAGCTCAGGTACCAAAACTGATCAAAATAAAATTTTTTACTACTAAAAGCAGTTCAAATGATTCCTTAGAAATCAGAATTTAAATCAATAATTGAAAAAACCTAATCACTTAATATCCATTGTCACTGAAGTAGATACCCATTTCTGTGTGTGAACTCAACACAAGTCAATATTAAAACTCTTTGTAAAACTTCATAGCAAATGCTATTCCTTATATTCATTTAATTATTTCCAATCAAACATACTTCTATAAGAACTATATTTTAAAATTCCTGCAGTTTCCTTCCAAATAATGAATATATTTCAAACACCACATTTGGCCAACACAGTTCTTATTAACAGAGGATGGTAAGTACTAAAGTACATCATGGAGTTCTTAATTCTAGCCTAAAGTACACCCATTATTTGTTTGAGTCACCGAAAGAAAAATTTGTTACTTATCCAAAGTTCCTCCAAATTAGAAACAACCAATGATACAACAGTATTATTACAGTTAAGACTAAGGGAAACCTGAAAGTGGAGAAACCATCCTATATAGAAGACAGAAAATAATGATAGATATACCAACTGCATATTAGTTACTCTTGATTTTGAAATATTTTAATAGAAACTGAGAAATCCACACCAGTATAATGTATTTGAAAATGAAATTCAGAGTGTCAGTTAAATAAAAGGAGGATGTGGGTCTGATTTTGCCCATGATTGAATGCCTAGTATGTAGTAGATGCTTGGTAAACATTTGCCTAATGAGTTAATAAACAATTTTTACGACCGTATTATCTTTGGTCTAATTTCTTTTCTCCAAAGTGCATTATGCACCTCTGCTAAGTATTTAAAAATATCATATTTAAAACCAATTTGCATTAACCATGTCTTTCTATTTTCTATGTTCTGATACTTTGAGGTATAAGGCCCTGCAGACCCTTGTTAGCCAATTCCTAGATATAGTAGAAAACTCATGAGGGAGCCTGCCTTTCAAATGCAAACCAACCATGACAGAGCCCACACCTTAACTAACTTCTCTATAGGGCTCTCAAATTCTGGGCCATTATCCACCAGACCTAAATTTCCCAGGGCCTGGTACCAGACAACTAGGAACTGTCCTTATGCCTACAGAAATTATTCAAACTAGTTGATCTTAAACCTGGTTATTGCTCATTTCTTCTCATGGAAACCATAATAGAGGCTCTTGCCCACATTTTACCACCTCCCTCTGCCTCCTGACTGATGCTGGGGCTGCTCCATGTGGCCCTGCATGGTGTGCCATTCCTCCTGTTTCCAGGAATCTGTGAGTACAGTAAAACTCCTCCTTCAAGACAGTAATTTCCATGTCTATCTGTCTGGCCATCCCTAATTGAAACAAATCCGAGGTAGCCTTAAAACATAATTCCTCAGTGAAAATGTTTCTATTCATAACACTGGCAATGAGACAACTCCACATATGGGAAAAAGGATGGGGAAAAAAAAGACTTTTCACCTATAAAGTTCACTAAAATTTTAAATTGGTTATTCTGTATATAATTTGGTACAAACTCTCTATAGAACACTTTGGTAATACTTAAACCAATATTGCAGCAATTAACACAGCTTCTAATTTAAAAAAAAAAAACCTAGCTAAAATGCCTAATGGAATAGTGTGCTGTTAAAAATATATTATGTGAAAGTTGATCATGCAAACTGGATTATTTTTATCATACTCAACTAAATCAGAGTCTAGAGGCCAGGGGGACAGGGCACTCAGGGCACACAGCATTGCTCTAGCAAATAAATTCTCTGCAAGTCTGGCTGCTGAAACTGCCTGTTATAACCTGAGATCAGTTTTATCTATAACTACTGAGATAACTTGCTACAAGTCTAGGACTAATTTTGCTTGCTGTCATCACCCGCCAATTAAGCTTGCCAGTTCCCCTAAAACTTTACTAATACATATGAGCTTTCTCTCGGATCACCACCAACATTCTTTTTTATAATACCCCCAATTTTCTCTTGTTCTTCAGACCACCCGGTCTCTACACACGCCTCAAATTGCAATTCTTTCTTCCCAAAAAGAATGTTAAATTTAGATTTGTGTTTACATTTTTATTTTGACTTGGACAATTAGTATATACTATATATGTTATATATGGCCTATGGAAAATGTAAAATATATTACTCAAAAATATTTAAAAATTATAATTCCATATTTATAACAAAATGTACATTTAAATATTAATACAACAAAAGCTGAAATGCTAGGCACTAAAATGTTAATTATCGCTATGTGTTATGCTTATGGGTTTAAAATATTTTAAATTTTAAAACATTTCAAAAATGGAGAAATTAAACTATATACCCAAGATCTAGATGTAACAAAGTCAATCATTTGAACATATTAGCTTCAGAGTTTTCTATCTTTTTAAAAAATAAAACATTTGAAATATAGCTAAAATCTTCACTTAATCCTTTTCCTTCCTCATAATTTACCAATAAAGCAATGATCATTTATATGCACTTTTTAGAAAGGTTTCTACAGTGAACATATACTACTCTGTAATCAGTAAGACCACATTTTAAGTTTACCTGGTGTGGTATTACAATGTCTCTTCATATTGAACTAACATTAGCTTGAATCACTATATTCCATTTTACAAATTATTAACTAAGCATTTCAATTTAAACCTTGCCCTTAACTTGGAATGCCTGTTGTGTGGGGCCTGGCACTCTACCAGAGACTGCCAGGCATATCAGGCATATTTTAACAGGCATACATGTATATTTTTTGTAGAGAAATAATTTAACAATTTAAAAATTATATTAATAATTGGAGATGGTATATTTGAAAAGTTACTATGATTATAATTTCTGCTTAGATGTTATTCAGAAAATTGAACCAGAAAAAAATCTAATGTTCCAGACAAAATAGGATTCTTATCTCAGTGGTTTACCCAGTTGAGTACCAAAAGGACCTTGTAGTCAAGAAGTACCACTGCAGAGTGCTAAGTTAACTAGAAGTAATTTCACTGTAGATTTCCTTAATAATAAGTGTTAGGACATTAAAACTTTAAACAACCACAACCAAATTCCAAGTTATAATTACTATTACTACAAAGAGCTTTTACTCAGAAAATAAATTTGACTATTGTGAAACTAATTTTATAATTATAGTAAAAAAGACTTGTGGTTTTATTATTTGCTTAAAAGGACATTTTCCAGGGTTTCTGAATTCAAAATTAAATTCTAAAAGCATTATTTAAATAGAACCATACTTTAAATAAAATGCTTGGCCAACACAGTAACTTTGCATTTCTTTCCGTGCTTAATAAGAGATTCTAAATGAAATGAGTCCTATTGATTTGAAATTTAAATTGGCCCCTGTGGTCCCATGAATGAGCTGGAAGCCAAGAATATCTCTGATGTGAATGCAGTAATCTTCACTGATGGGCATGGTTTCTAATTGTCTGGATTGGGAAAGCCCTGTGGTGTTCCTGATGATCACTAAGTAGGTTAGGCTAGGACCACTTTCAAAAGACCAGTCTGTGGCTCTGGTCTTCATAAACTGCATTGATTATTTAAAATATCTCTACCATTAACCATTTGGATTGCCCCACACAATCTGTTCTTTTAATCCCAAATAAAGCAAGGAGCTTATTTAATCAACTAGACTTGTAGGTGTGCTAGGAAGTTTTATATGTGGATGACACTGGATTCTTTCTCTAATCCACAATTCATGTGGATTCAGTCTTTTGGTATTCTGTATTTGTCACTAATCCTAATAGATATATGCATTTTTATATATTAGTCACTTTTTATTTATTTATTTATATATTTTTTTGAGACGGAGTCTCGCTCTGTCGCCCAGGCTGGAGTGCAGTGGCCGGATCTCAGCTCACTGCAAGCTCCGCCTCCCAGGTTCACGCCATTCTCCTGCCTCAGCCTCCCAAGTAGCTGGGACTACAGGCGCCCGCCACCTCGCCTGGCTAGTTTTTTTTTTTTTTTTTTTTTTTTTTTTTGTATTTTTTAGTAGAGACGGGGTTTCACCGTGTTCGCCAGGATGATCTCGATCTCCTGACCTCGTGATCCACCCGACTCGGCCTCCCAAAGTGCTGAGATTACAGGCTTGAGCCACCGCGCCCGGCCTATTAGTCACTTTTTAATTCCTAAAAGATTTCTAACGAAGTACCAAGTAAATACCTAATGTGTAAACACTAAAAAAAAATACATAAATTTAGACTTAGTGGAAATATAAGAGATCAAGTTGCCAAATCAAGAGGAAATTTGCTGCTTCTGGTTATATTTGTTACTTATTCAAGCAGTTTAACTTCTAGTAATTTACATATTAAGAATGGGCAAACATTTACTTTAAAAATATTCATTGTTGGCTGGGCGCGGTGGCTCAAGCCTGTAATCCCAGCACTTCAGGAGGCCGAGACGGGCGGATCACGAGGTCAGGAGATCGAGACCATCCTGGCTAACACAGAGAAACCCCATCTCTACTAAAAAAAACAAAAAAACTAGCCGGGCGAGGTGGCGGGCGCCTGTAGTCCCAGCTACTCGGGAGGCTGAGGCAGGACAATGGCGTAAACCCGGGAGGTGGCGCTTGCAGTGAGCTGAGATCCGGCCACTGCACTCCAGTCTGGGCAACAGAGCAGACTCTGTCTCAAAAAAAAAAAAAAAAAAAAAAAAAAAAAGCATTGTTTTGCTGTTTATAACAGATTTACATAACTGAGAATCCTAGTAATGAGAGTTTGGATAAATAATTTTGATTAATCCATATATTATGTATTATAATTAATGAAGCATAAATATAACTTCTAACAAAAAATGTTCAATGTATATAAGTTGTTTTTTCCTCTACCTAGAGGAACAACAAAGGGCCATTACAGAGACGGGTCCCAGGAGTCTATTGTATTTAATATCCTTAGTGTTTTGGCAGTGTAAAAACTCACCTATATAACAGGAAACTTGCTTGTGGGAGAAAAGTGGATTTTATTTTTCCAGAAAGCAGAAAATTCCCCAGCCCCTGAAAAGGGGAGAAAACACATTTGGAACAATGTAAAAGAATTACAATGCCTTTGTAATAATGACATTATTTTAGATAATTGGTTAAGGCTAAGGAGTTGAAAATCCTAAGCTGGAATAAAATTAGATAGTTCTGCTCATTTGTCAATAAATTTGAGTTATGATGAAATGTATATTAATAATGGCTTTTGCTGTCAAATCGTGACCCCATTCTTTTTTATCTTCAACAGTTGCTGAACAAAAGATTATACCCCCACATCTTCTTTCATGCTACCACATAGAAGTAAATAAAGTCAAGTAAATAAGCAATTAGGATGCAGTTGAAAAGTAGGGTGTAGAATGAAAATGTGCAAGAGAACATATAGGAAGTCTTCTGAAAATACTTGTAGGAGCTCATAATAGTTTTTCTGAGTGAAGTGACTTTTATGCTGAGCAGAAGTTAGCTAGAGTAAAAGAAGACTAGTGGGAAAATGTAGTTTTTCTGCCAGAAGGATCACAGTTTGTCCCCGCAGAGAATTAAGAGTATGATGCTGTCTAGGAACCAAAAATGAGAAATTTAGTATCATTGGAAGAATTAAGCAGCATCCTGAAATTTATCTCAAAGGGCAACTGGGTGTGAGTTAAGGAAGCAGGTGGAAAATGAATCACTCTGGCTGTTATATGGAAAAGGAATTGGAGTGGAGAGAAGATTGGAGGATGCAAGGTATATTATAATAAACCAAGCATAAAATGTTGATTGCCCAAATCTGTGTAGTGAGAATGGAGAGATATACACAAAGTCCAGGAATATTTTGGAGTTAGAAACAACAAACTGTAGTGATCGCTAGAAAGTTTGTAATTGAGAAGAATGATGGCAAGTTTTCTGATGCAAGCAAATAAGTAGTTACTGCCTTTGTCCAAAATGGGTACCCCACAAAACTCTTGATGTAGTGGAGGTTGGATGATCAGAACTAAAAACCACATCAGCTATTCAACATTGCTCTCTCCATTATATTTACGGCTTAAAATTTCTGTAGTATTGATAATACTTTCAGTTCCAATTTAGTTTAAAGGTTGTCTATTGATTTCATAGACATACAGGAGTTATCTTGGTGGATGCTATGTGAATTTATAATGAACATATAGGGTGTCTAATGCTATTGCATCCTATAGTTTTTCATAAGGCAGGTAGAAAGAAATTATCAATGTAATAGTAAAACGTGAGTTCAAAATTTTTTTGAGACTAGCCTAAGGAATCATATCTCTCACATTATTTGAATGAACAAAGTATTGTATTTCTCTGTTACGGCAAAGAAAATCTTATGGGGTATCTTCTAGAATATCAATTGTAAAGGAGAGAGAATGGAACATTTTAACATCATATAACAGAGAAAGAAAAAAAAGTCGTCCGTGAAGAAACATAACAGAGTTCAAAAGGAATATAAATGACTGCCTGTGTGATTGACAACTTCAACATAATGAACTCAGCTGTCTGTGAAGCTTTGCAAGTTACTACAATTGTAGAAATAGGCCAGTTTGATATAATCTTCCATGATTAGTATCCAAGCAAAGACACTGGATTATTTTCATTTGTTAAAACAAAAGCCTAGTCTCAAATGAAGCATGAGCTGCCACTTGCAGATTTAGTACAACAACTATCATTTTCTCTTAACAGGGAGAAATAGCCATCATTTTATTTTGTCTAGGAGGGGGGATAAGCTGCCAACTCCCTTTACAATAGCAGGAGCTGTGCATTTATAACTGCTATTAGTCATTGCCCAACTGATACTTTGAAACATTTTTCACCATTTCTTTTATAGTTAAACAGGTATAAAGAATTCATTGCTATTTCAAGTGAATTAAAAGTTAATATAAAATAGGGGAAAGACAAGTCATTGAAAATTGTTTTGCACAATTGAAGACGTGCAATTTGTTTTTGCTTTCATCAGTTATTTTGTTCAACAAATGGCAAATGAGAAACATTATTTCAAACCCAATAATGTAATTGAATTTCCTACTTTCAAAGAATAAAGCTTTCTAGATAAAACAGTTATACATGTTCTTTAATGCAGGACTAGAATCCCTGGCTACAGAATCACTTTGTATAATCAATAAAATAATTGTTTTAATAATTCATATTTCTTTTATAAAATGAACACGTATCTATTTAGAAAATACTTATTTTTTACATGTATACAGTTATTTATATATAGTTACAAATACAACTATAACTCCAATATCAGTGATAATCACTGAAAATTCTTGTATTTATTTTCTAACCTCTAGGTTTCCTTAGGCTCTACTGAGTCACAGGTGCAGAGCTAGGGGGGTCCTGGCAATACAGAAAGGAAAAGATGGGGCGCCTAGAAATCTTTCCTTATTTAGGGGGAAGGTAGGCTCATAAAAAGGTCATTATAAAGTCATGTGACATTTGAAAACCAAGGTAACTCTACAGAAGCATTCTCCAGAAGCATTGAGAATGAAGTGATTAATTCTACTTAGGAAAAGGAGATATGATGTGTAGGGAAGCTTCCAAGAGGCATACACCTATGGGCTTTTTGTATTACTACAAAACATTCAGATAACTGAAAGCAGTGAGAATACGCATATGAGAAGATAGATTTCTTATTCTTCATTTGCTTTTATCACATAAGAAAACTGATGGCTTTTTAGCATTTGCCTTTAGGATTGAGTTAAATATCATTTCATAACTCTGCTCAATTTCAACCAGTAACATTTCTCTGGGAAAGAGGAGGCACTGGCCACAGCTACTGGCAAAACTGCAAACAGGGCAACCAGCTCAGATAGCCAGAAGAGAGATTCAAGTTCTGGAGAGATCTGTTGCTGGGTAAAAAACTGTAAGAGGTAGGTGTTTTATAAAGAGGCTCCTCAACTTGTTGGTTTGAGCATTCAGTGCATAGACAAATGGGTCCCATAAAGATTATTTTTTAAAATTTCATTTTAAAACCATGCAGGAGGGCTTTATAGACCACATATCATGTCTTTTTAACATCTTACCTGGTTAGATACTCAGTTTTTTATGTGGAATAGCAAGGGGCAGAATTGGTTTCCATTTTACAGATAGACGTTGCTGAGGAGACCGAGATTCAAGAATTTATCCAAACTAGGGAACTCTTGTGAAAACCAAGCTTTGGACATTCTGGCCTCAAGGTCAGCATTTATGTTTGTTATTTTTAGGCTCAGCAGAGGTAGAAAACACAATCTCTCTGTCTCTTATAAAACGTATGTACTCAACGACAACCTCAGTTCTTTTCTCCTTCAGTTTTTCCTTTTTACTTTTTTGAGATAAAAGAAAAGGTCATAAGGGTATATAAAGATACAGAGGCTAAGTGTGTCTGGATTGCTATCCATGTGTGAGAAGCATGGTATTTTGAATGCCAGAGGTAATAGCTTCAAATATTTTCCATAAATTATTCAACCCAGTACAACAGCATTCAAGCCTGAAATAGATCACATGGAGACAGCACATTGCTATTCAAATTATTCAAACCAGTCAAATGAATTTATTCCTTAATGAAGATTGCCTTGGGCATTTGCTTCCAGAGCTCTGGTGTCTTTCACAAATAACACATTTACAGTTTTCTATTTCTGTAGCAAGAAGTGGCTATCAGCTTATTCCAAGAGCTAGATGTATGGGGTTGTGGAGAAAAAAAAGTTTAAAAAACCATTTAAAATTAGTACTCACTACTCTGAGACAGATGCTCACATGTAATGTATCCTAGTTAATAAACTCACATATCAAAACTACATAAAATAGTATATTAACGTTACTTTGTCAAAATTAGATAGCTTTAGCTTCCTCTGAACTAACTCCCTAGAAATTTATTTTCATGAAAATTTCATGACAGGCACAGTGCCTCACACCTGTCATCCTAGCACTTTGGAAGGCTGAGGTAGAACTCATGACTAGGAGTTTGAGACCAGCCTGAGCAATATGGCATGGTGGCATACACCTGTGTTCCCAGCTACTTGGGAGGCTAAGGTGGGAGGATGGCTTGAGCCCAGGAGTTGAAGACTGCAGTGAGCTATGATAATTCTACCGCACTCCAAACCAGGCAACTTATTACTTGCAATGAAGAGTGCTTTTAATAGAATATAGGGGAACAGTTTAAAAAAAAAAAAAAAAAAAAAAAAAAGAAGTTACTGAATAGAGTTTCTTCAGTGGAGATTATTTCAGATGATAATCTTTTCAACTTGTTGCCACATATTTCCCCCTTCTCTAAAGCTTGTATTACTTTTATCTCATGTATAGCCACTGCCTTGATTAAATTTTTATTTTGCATAGCATTTTAATAAGAATATGGCATAATATTGTAAAGGGGATGTTATAAAGGGAATATTTATAATAAGTTGTAAGTTTTTTTTTTTTTTGAAGTCCTCATGTTTATAAACATACGAAACAGTGTCCAGACATATTAATTACTCCAGGTCTACTCCTTCTATATCTTTTGTCCTTATCACTCTTCCATCTGAGACTAGGGAAATCATAAATTATGAATGAAAATTAAGTTGTACTACAATTCCTTTGAATTTACATGATATCAAAGGGTTTTAAAAATAGTAGAAACTTATTAATGTGAGGAAGGGTTATGTTGTTTAAATTTAGAACATGATTCATTTTGTTATTTGAACCTGTAGAGTTTCAGGTTCACGATATTGGACAGCATAATGGAACCCACTGTAAACTTGGGTTTAGAATAAACTATGAATTTTTGATCCTTGGCATAGCATGGTCTGAGTGAAATGTTAATATCCTATTAAGATCTGTTTCAGAGATTTCTGGAAGAAAGTGCTGAATGGCCAAATCACTGATCCCTGGATAATCAGAAGGAGCAGGGGAGGAGCATTATCAAGCTGGGAATCAGAGAAGCTTCTCTTAGTTAACCACAGCCTCGTCAGTTAAGAGAGAAAAGAGAAATCAGATGTATATAAATTAGGGAGCAAGGTGATTACTAACTGTCTGTTTTACCATATTTAGCTTTGGCCAACAGGTAAAGGAACATGAGAACACATATTTGTTTCATTGCCTTTGTGGTTCTCCCCTTCCCTGGCCGTGGAAGAAGGCATTGCAAATTTGACTGGTCTCTGTTCCCAAACATTCCTTGAGAGTGTTATACTAACGAATGGATTTCCTGGACTAGACAATCAGGAATGGAGGCTTTAGTCTCTCCAGCACTTTCTGCTCCCTTGTGGTTAGAAAACATGTGCTGGTTATTCTCTATTTAAAATGCATTTTTAAAATTTACTAGCCTGGGTTCCTAGATGAGATTGTGTCTCCTTACTTTGAGGATGGGTGCATATCATCTGCCTGGCTATCATAAGGTGATCTGTATTTCCCATTTGGCTACTATTTTCTTGTGTGTATAGGACTTCCACTGGGAACTAACTGGCTGATGTCTTAGTGTATTTAATATTTCTATAAAGAAATACCTGAGGCTGGGTAATTTATAAAGAAAAGAGGTTTACTTGGCTCATGGTTCTGTGGGCTGTACCAGAGCATTACACCAGAATCTTTCTGGTGAGGGCCTCAGGCTGTTTTCGACCACGGCAGAAGGTGAAAGGGAGCCATTCTGTACAGAGATCACATGAGAGAGAGAAAGCAAGAGGCAGAGGTGTGGTGCCAGGCTCTTTTTAACAACCAGCTCTCTCAGGAACTAACAGAGTGAGAACTCACTCACACCCCTCCCCTAGGAAGGATATTCATCCATTCTTGAGGGATACACCCCCATGACCCAAATACTTCCCATTAGGCTCTACCTCCAACACTGGGATCAAATTTCAAGATGAAGTTTGAGGGGACAAATATCCCAGCTATAGCAGCTTGGATATGAGGTGGGTTGCAGTATAAGAAATTCACCATGTTTTCTGTTTCCAAAATGTGAAAAACTAGATGTCCAGAGAAACCAAACTGGCAAAAGCAAAGCGCATTCAAAAACCCAAAACACTGATAACCATGTAAAAAACTGATAAATTTGACTATATTTTAAAAGTAACTTTAATGAACAACATTCTAAAGAATCAAATTTCAGGCTGGGCGTGGTGGCTCATGCCTGTAATCCCAGCACTTTGTGAGGCTGACGTGGGTAGATCACCTGAGGTCAGGAGTTCAAGACCAGCCTGACCAATATGGTGAAACCTTGTCTCTACTAATACAAAAATTAGCCTGGCATGGTGGCAAACACCTGTAGTCCCAACTACTTGGGAGGTTGAGGCAGGAGAATAACTTGAGCCCAGGAGGCAAAGGTTGTAGTGAGCCAAGATTGTGTCATTGCACTTCAGCCTGGGTGACAGAGCTAGACTCATCTCAACAAAAAGAAAAAAAGAATCAAATTGCAAACCACAAACTGGGTAGAAACACTTTCAACACGTATAGCCAACAAAGTAGTAGTACAAGGAATATATAAAGAATACCTTAAAGTCAATAAGGAAAAGACAAAATACAAATAAAACATGAACAAAATTATGAGCAGTATTTTAAGAGAGAGAGAAATATTGATGGTCTGAAAAATAATTGATGCTTAATGTCATGAACAAGATGACTGCACAGAAGCACATCAATTACATTTACAGACAGAATTGATACAAACATTTTTAAAAAGATCATTTTCTCATTACACTTTTAAAGCCTGACAATGCCACTGTGGGAGAAAATGTTGGAGCAAGGAGGACTTTGTGGGTAGTAATGCTGGCATAACTTTACAAAAACACTGGGCACTATCTTGTGAAATCAAACATGTTCAGCAATTCCACCTGTAGGTATATGCCATGGAATGATTGATTGAAATACAGATTTTGATTCTGTAGTTGTAGGGTGGGGCATTTTTTAACAAGATCCAGGTGATGCTGATGTTGCTAGTCCCTGGATACACTTTCAGTACCACGCCCCAGAGAATCTCTGGTAGCTATGCACCAGAAAACATGAAAAATAATGATCATAGCAGCATCATTTACAACATAGTTTGAGACAATGCAAATATCCATAATTGGTAGCACGGAAAAATAAATTATGATACAGTAACACCATAGAACATTACATGCCAGTGAAAATGAATCAGTGTGGATGAGTATCAAAAATATTGAGCAAAAAATAAATCTCAGTGCAATATATAAGTCCAGTTATATAAAAGATCAAAATCAAGCAAACATATGCGTGATAAACTCAATAAGGAAAGAAAGCAAAAGAAAGTTTATTACAATCTTCAAGATAGCACTTAACCCTAGCAGCAGGATGATCAACATGATACAATTAAGATGCAGACAAGGTGCTTTTAAGGTACAATCAGTACCTAGTTTTTAAAACAGCATGCTGGGTACAAAGATATTCATTTCGTGTAATTCTTTAAACTGCATTTTATCATATGAGTGGTTTTATAATAGAAAACAGAAGTGCTATGCACTATGCTCCTCTTAAAAATATAAACAAATACAAGTGTATAAAATAGGAAAGTGAGGTTAACAAAATATAAAGTGAAAAGCAAAATGTATGAAATTATATCTTGTATGACAACTGATAAAATTTGAAGGGAAAACTTAAAAAGCTAATTTAGAAAGGAAGATTCTTCCAAGGGAATATCAAATTTACAGCTCTCTGGTATTCTAATTTGATTCAATGATTGTCTTTAAATGTACAGGAGTACATTGTTAGCAGTATATCCCTTAAACTCTTCTATAAGACTTTTGGTAGAAAATACAAATCAAATATCAGTAGTATTCCTGTGTAAGAGTTTAAATTGCAGTAATGTGATATTGTTAAGGTTATTTATGCAAGTTTTGGAAACCAGATAAGCGGGACAGGCTTCAGAATATATTATTAAAATTAAAGAGTGCGCCATCAAAATAAAAGTGCACTTCATATCCACATAGAGTTGGGCCCAAGGATGACCAATAAGAGGTTTCTTCAGGGAAGTGAATTAGTCCCCCTCTGGCACCAAATCTGTGTTTAACTGCAAATCCCCAACTTGGATCATAGCAGACAAATTTTATCTTAAAAACAAAAACCCAGAGCAGGTGTTACCAGTTAACCTCCAAGACCAGAGGGACCTTGTATTAGTCCGTTTCCATACTACTATAAGGAACTACCCAAGACTGGGTAATTTGCAAAGGAAAGAGGTTTAGTTGACTCACAGTTCAGCATTCTGGGCATGCATCAGGAAACTTTCAATCATGGTGGAAGGCAAAGGCAGCTTTCACAAGACGACAGGAGGGAGAAATGCCATACGAAGGAGGAAGAGCCCCTTATAAAACCGTCGATCTCGTGAGAACTCACTCACTATTACAGGATAGTGATAATGAGAACAGCATGGGGGAAACTACCCCTGTGATTCAATTACCTCCACCTGGTCCCTTCCTTGACCTGTGGGGATTATAGGGATTACAATTCAAGATGAGATCTAGGTGGGGAGACAAAGCCTAACCATATCAGACCCTTAGAAATAATCCAGCAGAAAGTATCAAATTTGCATCCATAGGAACTCCTGATGGACAAACCAAAATGACTTAGTTGCAAAATGTGCCCTCAACACCTGAACAATTTAACTTACTAGAAGAGAATTAGTTGATACTAATTTTTATGTGTTAGACAATGCTTTTCAAAAATGAATTTTGCTTTTGTCCTTCCCTCTTACTAGCTTCAGAGAGCAGACTGTTTTGATTCTTAAGGTCAGTTCTTGTTTAAGATAATAAGACTAAGCTCAATTTTATCTTTTTAAGTATAAAAAGGGATATAGATTCCAGCTTATTAGAAGTAGAGATCAGAATTTCAGATTCCATTTTTCCAAAGGAACTGAAAAAATTGTTATGTAACAAGACAGGGCTGTTTTAGAAAATATTCATATTGATGTTGGCAGAAATTACCGGTTCTCCTAGGAGATTTTATATATATATATATATGTAGAATTTCCAGACATAGCAAATGAAAATATAGAATTCCCAGTTAAATTTGGATTTCACATCAAGTAATAATTTATTTATATAACTATGTTCCAAGTATCAAATGTTACATGAAACATACATACATTAAAATATTATTTGTTGTTGATCTGACATTCAGATTTAAACTGTTTTTTTTTTTTTTTTTTGCAGAAATCCCCTTCTATATAAAGTAATCATATTTTGAAGCTCAGTGATTTTAGAATTAAAGGATTCAATGTTGGAAAAACCTGTGCATTTATTACAGAGGCCAGAAGGGCAATACCAGGCCAGGCCAATCAGGGCAGATAGAAAATGAGAACAAGCAATTTTTATCAGACTAGTTTTTCTCAACTGTCCACAAGAATCACCAGAGATCTTGTTAAAATATAGATTCTGATACTGTGGGCCTGGAATGGGGCCGTAGACTGTGCCTGACTAATAAGCACAGATGATGACAATACACACTGAATAGAAGGGGATGAGCACAGTGGTTCTCCAAATTTAGTGCACTTGTAGAATCACCTGGTGGGCTCATTAAACACAGCTTCCTGTGCCCCGCCCTCGGAGTGTGGGTCTAATAGGTTCCCAGGTGGTGCTCATTTTGCTAATGTGAGAACACAGAATCAGTGAATGAGTTACCCTCACAGCTGATCTCTATATGCCTAAGCTAGTTATATACCATATTGAAAGAATAAAATTAAAAAATGAAATATAAGCTTGATTATACATAATTATCTAGTTTTAAAAATGAGTTACAATGCATGAGGTGATGGATGCCTCAATTACTCTTTTTTGTTTGTGACATACATTGTATGACTATGTTAAAGCATCACACGTACCCCATAAATACATACAATTATTGTGTCCATAATAATTAAAATTAAAAAAAGAAAAAAGGTTAAAAGAAAAATCTAAATACCTATAATGGGGGGGCGGAATACATGATTAATATAAAAGTACAAGTACAAATGATATAACTCAGTTCCTAGATTGTAGTACCCCAGTAGCAGTAGTAGCAAGATCTATCCCATTCCAAGGCCTCACCTCATTTACCTTAACATATTCTAGTGTATTTGAGGGCCTTAATCTGGAGGAACCCGATCTAGTTCTTTTAATGTGGAAGTGGTGGAGAATTCTGGTAACAGAGCTTAAGATGGCTTTGAATAATCATTTCACATTGAGAACAGGAGCAAAGTTTTCTGTTTGGGATGACCATGAAAACTGGTGGTATTTTCCTCTCCTGAGAGGAGGTCCTCATCATTTTTTAGGCATAGGTTTCGGTTCAGGGATAAGGATGTTCCTGTTCAAACTGGCTCCGGCTCTCTAATATGAAGATTTTCTTACTTTCTCACTGAGCCACTCACACAGGCAACTAAGATGCGTCAAGGTTTGTCCTCATGGAGATGAGATGATAGAGATTCCAGCTACAGTGAAACAGTGCCACTGCATGCAGAGCTCAGGGAAGAATGAAGGCTGGGTCTCCCATGAACAAACAGAAAAGAAAACGAGGCAAACTTTTTAAACGGGTGAGACATCTTACAAATAAGGTTGTCTCTTCATTGAAAAACACATATTACTTCTGGAGCTTCTCAGGACCATCTCCAGACCACTGTGGTGAGGCAGAAGAATTTCCACCTATTATAAATAGACCCACTGGCTGGTGCCAAGCAAGCACACTCCTGCCGGTAAGCATCTGGTCCTGGAGGCTCTCAGTTATAATCAGTGACCTCACCTTCTGCTCTGTGCACCAGGACCACTCTTTCTATTTCCACTTTTCTGATTTAGAGGCAAGACTGGCCCACTGGTTCTCCGTATTTTCTCTGCAACCTACTTTCCTTGTAGCCACCTAAATTTAACCTCTTAAACCTGGAACTTGGAGAGAAATGATTCCTTCTTTTCAGGAAAACCATGGACTCCTCATGTAAATCAACCTACTCTATCCCCATAGACCAAAGCTTCATAAAAGAGGTGGAGGTAGCATTTGCCAACTAATTCACAAGAAGCTTCTCAAAATTAGTAATTTAAATATATCACAATATACATATACAAAATCGCCACATGCTGTATTGGTGAATATCCTTCAGTGGACAAAGTTGAGATTTTATCTAGTAAAAAAATAATAAAACAAAATTATACCCTTTATATGTAATTTTAAAATTATTAGAAATGAGACATAGTTGAGGCTACTAAAGACAATGAAATAATAAAAAAGAACCAAAATGTTAAACAAAATAATTTAAAAACTCTAAAAATATGTTCTAAAAAAACTTCAAGAACATGAACCAAAAGACAAAAAATCAATTTCAACAAAATCAAGGAATTCCCATTGTAACAATACAGAAGAAACAAATACAGGGTGTGGGAAAACAGTCCAGTAGGTAGAGATAGGATGGGACTAAGATTTCTAAATATTGACCTTGCTATATTGTTTTTACTTTGGCATCATGTGAATGTATTATATATCCAAAATAAGATAGGTATTTAAAATGTTTTAAAATGAATCTTGTTTAATAAAAGAAACACCATTGACAAAGTTAATTGGCACCTGGGAGATGATACTTGCTGGGATGCTACAAAACTGTCTGACAAACTTGTGTAACTCAGAAATTTTGCTCATAGAAAGAAATCCTCCTTCCTCATTCTTATGGACGTATGTCCATAAGAATATGTATGTTGCTTTTACCTAGAATAGTGCCTGAACACAGAAAATTATTGATGTTATTTGTTGAAGAAACTAATGGTAACAGGAAGTTGGAGATACTCTGGGTAACTATCACTGGAAGGGTGAATAGTTAAAAATGCAGTGGATTCCCACTACTGAGGACTTTGCAACACAAAGATGCACACTTAGAAACAAGGAATTAATTTTAACTACATAAAGTTGTATGATAAAGAGAAGAAAAGTAATAAGATATATAACTCAATTCCATTCATGCTAATCCAGAATAAATTAACCTCAAATAATACACATTTTTCAGTAAAACATTCAAACAAAATATACATATTAAATGAAATGCAATAGTTGTCTATGATGGGGGATAAAACAAACAAGTGAGCTATTTAAGGACCAAAATGTTAATGTGCAATAAACTGAGAAGTATGAATAACTCAACCCTCTTTACTCAAAGTTTCGGGGGAAAAACCCTGGTAGGTTAAAGATGGACACAAATACTTTGCTAATCCTCTACTTTTTTATTTTTATTTTTTAAAGACTAGGCAGTGAGGTGCAGTGGCACAATTACAGCTCACCGTAGCCTCAAGCTCCTGAGCTCCAGGAATTCTCCTGCCTTAGCCTCTCAAGTATCTAGGATGACAGGCAGAAGTCATTATGCTCAGCTGCTACTCCTTCCTTTGAAACATGGGGTTTATAATCCATCTCCTTGAATCTGAGTCATTTTAGAATTTCCAAGATGAGCTCATAAAGAATTCTTGTAGCTCCTGTGCAGGCCCCTTGAAACATTTGCTCTAGGGGAAGCCAGGTTCCTTGAAAGTTATCTGAGTACCCTGAGACAACTATTCTGGAGAGGTCACAGATAAACATTTTAGTTGACCATCCTAGGTCAGCCAAGTCTTCCAGCCATCACATCAAAATGCCAGACAAGTAAGTAAAGCCATCTTGGATCCTGCAGAGCAGCCCATTTGCCAGCTGAATACCACTGAGGGACTTTAGTCAATGGCTTCGGGATCAGAGGAATCATCTGGTCAAGTCCAGCCTAAGCTCCTTATGCACAGAATCCTGCCATATAGTAAAATGTTATTTTAAGCCACTAAGTTTTGGAGTAATTTGTTATATAGTAATAGAAAACTAAAACCAAGACAAACAACAGAATCTGACTACCACCAGTTTTAAAGACAAGGAGTCGGGGATTAAAAATACAAAGGACTAAAAGTCAAATATAAACAAAATGATGTTAATACACTTCAAAGCTGTTTCCCATTCTGAGTCAGATTCCTTCAAACCAAGGCTGCCACTGATATGTAGTTATACAGTTACAACTTTATTTAATTGTCATTTTAGTCTCTGTGAGCAAGCCTCTTGTCTTTTCTACTTTTGGCTCTTGCCCCTAGTGCCATGTCCCAATTTAAACGGCCAGAGTCAGAGGAAGATGCACTTCTTTAGTGAGTGCTCCTGAATCATCCCACTCATACTAGCATGATCAAGTGGGAGAAAATGGTCTTGTATTTCAAAAGGATTGGAGAAGTTAGTTATTTCATAAGAATATAGAAGGTGAAAAGTTGGAATTAGAATAATCCTTTACAATCCTTGCCAATTTGAATGAAAATATTTAATGCCTGTGAGTCAGTATCCCAGAATAATAATAATAAAAAGTACATCTTTTAGAAAGTAAACTCAAAACCAAAATTTCTCAATTACTTTCTTGCCTTTAGAGTTCTAGACCTTTGGTCTTAGACTCCTATGAATTCCATAAATGGGAACCAAAGCTTCCATGAATGCCAAATTTGTGTGAATCAAGTTGTGCATATATGTATATACCTAGGAATAATGTCACAGACTTTATCAGATTTTCAGTTTGTTATCCCTGCCGCAGGTTAAGAAATACCACCTTAAAGAAATCCAGAAATATAGGCTTATATAAATGAATTTGCCATTTTATTATGCACAATAATGTAACATATCTGTTACTTATCAATAACATTTTAAATAATGGCTTTTAAACATAATACAATATATACATATATATGTATCAAATATTTGGTCCTTAGCCAGTGCTTCCTTATTTTCTCCAGATATTTTTAATATTATTATTTGCAATTCAGTGAGTCTTCAGTGTGTCTCAGATACAGTTTCAATATCTTTACATACTTTATTGCATTAATACTCACAAATGTTCTCTGTGGCAAATATTAAAATTCCTACTTTGCAGAGGTAGAAACTAGAGTATAAAGATATTAGGTAACTTGTCCAAGGTTACATTGCTAGTATTGAATTATGACTTTATTTCTGTATTAATACATGCTTGATCAAAAAAGTTAAGTTTAAATTTTTTTTCTGTTAAAGTCTTAATTTACAGACAAAAGGATGAAAAGGAATAGCAGTTATTGGTTATATTTAAATAAACAGCATTTTTAAAAGATGGTAGAATGCAAATCGTTGGAAGCAGTTATGGGAATATAGGGATCACTTGACAAAGATTATAGGATAGGAGAAAGAAAGACAATGAGTCACATGACCAAAGCTCCACCTGCGAAAGACAGCTACTATTGTTCCAAATCTTAGTTCATCTAGGTTTAGTGTCCATCATGATGTAGCCAGGCTGACCTCTGAATTACAACACCATGGTCTCTTTTTCCTCCTGTACCTCCACTCCTTCCTGTTCTACTTTCCCTTAACTGCCTACTGCAGATCCTTGTATCCCCTCTCATCTTTCCATTCTCCCGGGCAACTCAGCAAAGTACCCTTGTGATGCCAGTAGCTAACACATTTCCCAAGATGTTTCCTATGTATTGCCTTTCCCACCTATATTTGAGGATTTTCCAGAATGAGGTCAATAAATAAAAAATCTGAACAAGTAACTCTTATTGGAAAAGTTACTACAGGGTGAAAAGAAGATCTTTTCAATGTTACTGTCCCTAGGAGTCGGATTTGGGATAAAGTTCATTGTCAATTAGCATTTTGGATGATTAGTTTTTTTTTTTTTTGTTTTGTTTTTGTTTTTTTTTTGAGACGGAGTCTCGCTCTGTCGCCCAGGATGGAGCGCAGTGGCCGGATCTCACCTCACTGCAAGCTCCGCCTCCCGGGTTCACGCCATTCTCCTGCCTCAGCCTCCCGAGTAGCTGGGACTACAGGCGCCCGCCACGTCGCCCGGCTAGATTTTGTATTTTTTAGTAGAGACGGGGTTTCACCGTGTGAGCCAGGATGGTCTCGATCTCCTGACTTTGTGACTCGCCCGTCTCGGCCTCCCAAACAGAGAAAGATTTGGCTGTCAATACCAGAATAAGATGGCATCTGAAAGTAGAAAAAAGAAAGAGCCTTCTTCAGCCTCTCTGGTCCATGTGTAAGGCAGGCTAGAGTGGTCCCTGAAGATGATTAAGAAGGCCTGGGAGTGCGAGAATGGAGAAGGTCAGTCATGGAGGACATCAGTGACTCTACAATAAAGCACAACTTTTATGCTATCATTCATATACATCACGCATTGGAAATTTTTCCCACACAGCCACCACCCTTTACTACTCTTTACTGACAGCAATGGAAAAAAAAGACTTCTGTGGGCACGATGTAGCCCCTAACAAAAATAAACATTTCTGGGCAACATCTCTACTGAACACATACTCAGAAGACTGATAAGAAGCCCATCAATTAATTGCTTACTTTTTCTGTTTACTCCCATGTTAATAATACATAAGGACTCTTAACATGGGAAAGTATAATGGAAGAAAATAGAACTTAGCAAATGTAATGTCTTAGTAGGTGGTTCTTTAGCCCATTAATACTGACTTCCAAGTTTCCTTATTTTCCCTTGACAATGAAGAAATGATATTTTATTGGTAAGCGATTAACTTTAACTTCAAAAGACAAATATGTTCTGATTGTACACTTTAATCATTTGGCAGAGTAAAACCTAACCTTGGCAAATAGCTACCCTTAAAAATGTCCATTTTTAAAGAGTCAGATCCACAGCATCAACAGAAACAATAGTCTGTTATTACATAAGTTACTCAAAATTAGGACTCATGATATATGAGGGAAATATATATATATACACACATAATATATATAATATATAGGGATATATATATCAGCACTTAGTTTCAGTTTTTCTTTTATGTCTGCTATAACTAAAGTCAGATAAGATTACATTTTTTATGAACTGAAAGTTTAGATTACTATATATAAAAACGATGAAAAAATAACAACTACAAACAAAATAAATCAAAATATGTTACTGAATGAAAAGAGTAATATTTCTAGTTCAATATAGTGCTTATTGTTAATGCTCAATTTAACTGATATTTCTATAATAAAGTATCACCAAAGCAATATTTCAGTTAAAATGGGATCACATTATTAGGAATTTTTTTGTTTGTTTTTCAGACAGAGTCTTGCTTTGTCACCCAGGCTGGAGTGCAGTTGTGTGATCTCGGCTCACTGCAACTTCTGCCTCCTGGGTTCAAGCAATTCTCCTGCCTCAGCCTCCCAAGTAGCTGGGATTACAGGCACGTGCCACCATGCCCAGCTAATTTTTTATGTTTAGTGGAGACGGAGTTTCACCATGTTGCCCAGACTGGTCTTTTACTGATGATCTCAAATGATCCACCCACCTCGGCCTCCCAAAATGCTGGGATTACAGGTGTAAGCCACTATACCTGGGCTATATTAAGGAATGATCAAAAGGAGTGCTAGTCATTTCTTCCAGTAACATTCACTATAGAATTATTCAGTAATTTGTATACTCATTTGTTTGAATTATGTATTAGTATTCATTTTCCCTATGCTTTTAAATGAGAAAAAGCTCTTGTTGTTCAAATGTCCATATACATTTATTTTATGTACTTTTAACTTCTCAGGTTCCTATTCTCTTAATTTCCCCATACTTTACACAGATAAGTTGTTTAAATATAAACAATTAACATGGGTTATGTGTGGTTTCCATTGAGTTTTTATTTTTTTAATGTACCTCACTTGTACTTAAGTAAACAAAAACTGTGGTAAAAAGAAATAGCTCTATTGAGCCTTCATTTTGAACTTTACTAGTATAATGAATATTCAATTAGTCTTTACCTACGAGTTCATTGGATGATTATCATACGATATATATGTGTGTGTGTGTGTGTGTGTGTGTGTGTGTGCGCTTAAAATACAGATAAAATGTAGAGGCATGTACAACCATGTTTAACCATTGGGTGATTCCATGAATAACTGAATCCACTAATCTTGGCCCTTTTCTATTTTTCAGATTATATTTTAATCTAATTTAATCTAATGATTACTTTTTTTTTTGAGATGTAGTTTCATTCTGTCACCCAGACTGGAGTGCAATGGCGCGATCTTGGCTCACTGCAAACTCTGCCTCCTTGCAACCAGTTCAAGCGATTCTCCTGCCTCAGCTTCCTAAGTAGCTGAGATTACAGGCGTATGACATCACGCCTGGCTAATCTGTGTATTTTAGTAGAGATGGGGTTTTACTATGTTGGCCAGGTTGGTCTCGAACTCCTGACCTCAGGTGATCCACTGGCCTGGGCCTCCCAAAGTGCTGGGATTATAGGTGTGAGCCACTGCACCCAGCCTAATCTAATAATTTCTAAATTTCTTTAAGCTACCACATCCTGTGGTTTAATCTGTGAAATTACTAATTCATCACTCCTTCCTTCTTTCTAATGGTATATCACGAACTAAATTGTATTGTAATATTCATTAAGTTTTTTAAGGTGTTTTGGAATATTTAAATTCCTCCAGAAATGTTTGTAGATACTTTGAGGTATCACAAGCTTTAAACTTAGAAACATTAGCATTCATTTAGAACTTGAGTTTTTATTATCATAAAGCCAGGGATAATCAATCACACACATTAATAAGAAAGTGAGAGCAAACCCATTTCCAAAAAAAATTTCAAAACTCAGTGATATAATTTTATCTTCAAAGAGATAGCTTATTTTTAATTAGTTACCTCTTTTTGGGTAGTATTTTAAAGAGGGCATTTGTCTTGGGTATCAAGAAATTTATTGAGGTAGAGCAGTTATCTACAAACTGACAGTCTACAAAAGCCTAAATGACATATATAGATATTTAGATTTTAGTAGGACAAGAATTTGGATGAATAAGAGTCTATGTCCTGTTCAGTGTCAGAATGATTGTTATCCTTGGCAGTCCACTTAGTCCATTCTAGAGAGAGTTACCTCCAGGGTCAGTGTGCTCTATGCCTTATAAGTAGAATGACTATGTAATTTATTGTTCAAAAATCAGGATGCTGTGGTGAGTGAATGGAGGTGCTATATATAATTATCTCTAAACAAGCATAAACTAGGAGTCCCAGGGAAACAGGGATGTATAACCACCTTCTTTCATAGATTCCTGTCCCATGGCTGAAAAGCTTTTTATTAGAAGATTCTTATGCTGAGTCGAAATCCATTTTCTTTCCATTTTAATATAGTCTATTAGAAAAAATATAATGTGATTTTATTCATTGATATATAAGTTTCTATGATGGTAGAATTTTAGAGTTAGAAAGTTTGAATAAGAAATCAAATCCAGCTTCTTCATTCAATTCTCACTAGAACATCCCTAAAAGATCAACAGCTAGCCTTTGAACATTTCTAGATATTACTAGATTTGTAGCTTACCGCACTAAAAATCAACCCATATACAGCGTTTTTTGGAAAGCTTATTGATCTAGAATTTAAAATTGTATCTATTTTCTTATCTTCTCAATCTGTACAAATGTATAAGCTCTTCCCCATAACAGCTCCTTTTAATAAAAACACTACACCATTCTTTTTTTTTCTTTCTTTCTTTCTTTTCTTAGAAGACGTCTCGCTTTGTCACCCATGCTGGAGTGCAGTGGCACAGTCTCAGCTTACTACAACTTCCACCTCACAGGTTCAAGAGATTCTCCTGCCTCAGCCTCCTGAGTAGCTGAGACTACAGGTGCATGCCACCATGCCCAGCTAATTTTTGTATTTTTAGTAGAGATGGAGTTTCACCATGTTGGTCAGACTGCTCTTAAACTCCTGACCTCAATTGATCTGACTGCCGTGACCTCCCAAAGTGCTGGGATTATAGCATGAGCCACTGAGCCTGGTCCACCTATATTTCCAAGTCAAAGCTCCATTCCTTTCGCTGTTATTTATATAACATAGGCAAAGGCTGAATGTGTTAAATGTGTCACCCAAATTTCATCTGTTGGAAAATTAATCCACAAATGTATATGCTGATTGGTGGGAGGCCTGTGGTAGTTAAATATGATTAAATAAAGTCATCAGGGTGAGACCCCCCCCCCACATTTGTACTTGTGGCAAAAAAAGAAGAAAAGAGACCTGAGCTGACAAGCATGTCGTTGCCCTCTGCCATGCTATGACACAGCAAGAAGGCCCTCAACAGAGGCCAACACTATGCTTTTGGACTTCCCAGAATCTCCATAACCATGAGCTAAATAAACTTCATTTCTTTATAATTTACCCGCTCTCGGGTTTTGTGTTGTAGCAAAAGAAAATGGACTGAGACAACTAGTTTTATATTTAGTTATATTTGATTTTGTGTTCACTTTGAAAAATTGAAAACTTATTCAGGAACTTGGAATCTATATTCCTTAATTTGAATAAAAATTTTTGTGAAAACATAATTAAATCATGCTAAAATGACAAAATTTTCTAAATTATTAAGTTGTACAAAATTCCTAGTTGATCACAATTTTCAAATGTATTGTTCTGTTTTTGTTAACAACAGAGATGTTACACTAAGAATGTGCAAAGTTTATAAAAACCATTAGAAAGTCAAAATGGCATAATACAGCTCACTTACTAATGACAATTCTGACAGAATACATTTCAGTAATAATAATAGTATCATTCTAACTTCATTTGTCTTATTTTCAACCATATAAATTAGAAACATTTAACTGTTTGATTTTTTTTTTTTTTTTTTTGAGATGGAATCTCACTCAGTCGCCCAGTCTGGAGTGCAGTGGTGCAGTCTCAGCTCACTGCAACACCTGCCTCCAGGGTTCAAGCAATTCTACTGCCTCAGCCTCCTGAGTAGCTGGGATTACAGGCGTGTGCCACCTTGCCCAGCTAATTTTTGTATTTTTAGTAGAGATAGGGTTTCACTATGTTGGTTAGTCTGGTCTCGAACTCCTGACCTTGTGATCTGGTTTGATACATTTTATCAGTGTCCCTGTGTGCTTAGAATATAACTTAATTCAGTGTGCAAATATTATATGTAATTTACAATTCACTTGCTGAACTGAAGTAACCAACAATAAGTCCTTCATTATTTTGAAACTTCAGTTAAATCAATTTGTAAAATATAACAATCATTTAATTTTGGTGCATGTTTCCTGCAATTAAAACATAAACATCTTTAGGCAATTGATATACAATTTGTACCTACCACTCTGAGGATGTGTTAACGAATCATGTATATGTGTGTGTATGTGTTCTTAAGTAGACCTTTCACACCAGATATTTCATAGCAAGGCAGTATCATCATGATAGCCACCAGCCTTTAGGCACCAAGAATTCCACATAAATAGTGCTTCTGATAAAATCAGGCAGAAGGCTTATTTGTTAAATAAACTTCCTATTTCAGAAATCGTTTCCCCTTCTGTTTTTAAAGCCATAGCCCAGCCTTCCTGATCCACCTTTTCATCCCAGCTTGGATCCATTGTCTAGCAGTCTTTCCTATTGAAGATTTACTGCAATGCTCTCAAACTCATAATCCCACTTGATAAAGATATCTAATAAATATAGAATTTTTATTTTCTAGACAATTTGTATTAATATCCCGAGGAAGAACTGCTCCTAAGGGAATGTAAATTATTAGGGTCCTGAGATAATCTGTCACTGAGAGTTTAATGTCCTGTAAGAAAGTTTGTGGTGTGTTTATTTTGTTTTTATAAGTGACTATTTTAAAGAGACAATTTAGCACATCTGAGAAGTTTATCAATCTCATATTATTATTTAGTAGAGAAAAGACTAGGTTTCTTAATTCTTTAAGCCATTCTTGGATCACTTTCCTGAGAGTTTATGTAGCTGGGTTATTCCGGATGTGAACTCAAATTATATTTAAAACAGCCAAAAAAAAAAAAAAATGAGTATAACATAGGAATTTAGGCAAAGAAGAGTAGTTTCAACATTGGAATCCAGGCAAAGATGAGTGCTATAGTTTGGATATTTGGCGCTCTAAACCTTATACTGAAATTTGATCCCCAGTGTTGGAGGTAGGGGCCTAATGGGAAGTGAAGGTATATCCTTCATGAATGGCTTGGTGCCATCCTTGCAGTAATGACTGACTTCTCGCTCTATTGGTTTCCAAAATAGTTTCCCTGAGAGCTAGTTGTTAAAAGGAAACTGGCACTTCCCATCTCCCTCACTCTTGCTTCCTTTCTTCCCCTACAAGATTTCTGCACATGCTGGCTCCCCTTCACCCTCCACCCTGAGTCGAAGCAGCCTGAGCCCCTTACTAGAAACCAAGCAGATTCTGATGCCATGCTTCTTGTACAGCCTGCAGAGCTGTGAGCCAAATAAATCTTTTTTCTTTTTAAATTACTCATCCTCAGGTATTCCTTTATAGCAACACAATCAGACTAAAACAATGAGTATTATCTAAGCAAATGCAAACCACCAGAATATCTAATTTGGGGGACTTAACTGAGAGTATGAGAGATAAGAAATCTGCAATGTGTAACCACCTACGCCAGTAACATTATACATATGACTGCAGCTAAGTGTCAGAGTGATCTCCTCAATTTTGTTAAGAAATTAGAATTGAAATTTAGTGTAATTACTCACATAATTTTAAGCTATTCAATTTCAGTTACATTAGATTTAACTAGTAAAACTGAGATACTCTGAAGAACAGGTTGCAAGATGAAAGGAGTTATAATAAAGCCTCCATGTGTACTTTGATAATATTTAATTCAGATGTAGTACTCTTTTTTTTTTTTTATTATACTTTAAGTTCTAGGGTACATGTGCATAACGTGCAGGTTTGTTACATATGTATACATGTGCCATGTTGGTGTGCTGCACCCATCAACTCGTCAGCACCCATCAATTCATCATTTATATCAGGTATAACTCCCCAATGCAATCCTTCCCCCCTCCCCCCTCCCCCCTCCCCATGATAGGCCCCAGTGTGGATGTTCCCCTTCCCGAGTCCAAGTGAGCTCATTGTTCAGTTCCCACCTATGAGTGGGAACATGCGGTGTTTGGTTTTCTCTTCTTGTGATAGTTTGCTAAGAATGATGGTTTCCAGCTGCATCCATGTCCCTACAAAGGACGCAAACTCATCATTTTTTATGGCTGCATAGTATTCCATGGTGTATATGTGCCACATTTTCTTAATCCAGTCTGTCACTGATGGACATTTGGGTTGATTCCAAGTCTTTGCTATTGTGAATAGTGCCGCAATAAACATACGTCTGCATGTGTCTTTGTAGTAGCATAATTTATAATCCTTTGGGTATATACCCAGTAGTGGGATGGCTGGGTCATATGGTACATCTAGTTCTAGATCCTTGAGGAATCGCCATACTGTTTTCCATAATGGTTGAACTAGTTTACAATCCCACCAACAGTGTAAAAGTGTTCCTATTTCTCCACATCCTCTCCAACACCTGTTGTTTCCTGATTTTTTAATGATTGCCATTCTAACTGGTGTGAGATTGTATCTCATTGTGGTTTTGATTTGCATTTCTCTGATGGCCAGTGATGATGAGCATTTTTTCATGTGTCTGTTGGCTGTATGAATGTCTTCTTTTGAGAAATGTCTGTTCATATCCTTTGCCCACTTTTTGATGGGGTTGTTTGTTTTTTTCTTGTAAATTTGTTTGAGTTCTTTGTAGATTCTGGAAATTAGCCCTTTGTCAGATGAGTAGATTGCAAAAATTTTCTCCCATTCTGTAGGTTGCCTGTTCACTCTGATGGTAGTTTCTTTTGCTGTGCAGAAGCTCTTTAGTTTAATGAGATCCCATTTGTCAATTTTGGCTTTTGCTGCTGTTGCTTTTGGTGTTTTAGACATGAAGTCCTTGCCCATGCCTATGTCCTGAATGGTACTACCTAGGTTTTCTTCTAGGGTTTTTATGGTATTAGGTCTAACATTTAAGTCTCGAATCCATCTTGAATTAATCTTCGTATAAGGAGTAAGGAAAGGATCCAGTTTCAGCTTTCTACTTATGGCTAGCCAATTTTCCCAGCACCATTTATTAAATAGGGAATCCTTTCCCCATTTCTTGTTTTTGTCAGGTTTGTCAAAGATCAGATGGTTGTAGATGTGTGGCATTATTTCTGAAGGCTCCGTTCTGTTCCATTGGTCTATATCTCTGTTTTGGTACCAGTACCATGCTGTTTTGGTTACTGTAGCCTTGTAGTATAGTTTGAAGTCAGGTAGCGTGACGCCTCCGGCTTTGTCCTTTTGACTTAGGATTGTCTTGGCAATGCGGGCTCTTTTTTGGTTCCATATGAACTTTAAAGCAGTTTTTTCCAATTCAGTGAAGAAACTCATTGGTAGCTTGATGGGGATGGCATTGAATCTATAAATAACCTTGGGCAGTATAGCCATTTTCACGATATTGATTCTTCCTATCCATGAGCATGGTATGTTCTTCCATTTGTTTGTGTCCTCTTTGATTTCACTGAGCAGTGGTTTGCAGTTCTCCTTGAAGAGGTTGTTTACATCCCTTGTAAGTTGGATTCCTAGGTATTTTATTCCCTTTGAGGCAATTGTGAATGGAAGTTCATTCCTGATTTGGCTCTCTGCTTGTCTGTTACTGGTGTATAAGGATGCTTGTGATTTTTGCACATTAATTTTGTATCCTGAGACTTTGCTGAAGTTGCTTATCAGCTTAAGAAGATTTTGGGCTGAGACAATGGGGTTTTCTAAATACACAATCATGTCATCTGCAAACAGGGACAATGTGACTTCTTCTTTTCCTAACTGAATACCCTTGATTTCTTTCTCTTGCCTGATTGCCCTAGCTAGAACTTCCAACACTATGTTGAATAGGAGTGGTGAGAGAGGGCATCCCTGTCTTGTGCCAGTTTTCAAAGGGAACTTTTCCAGTTTTTGCCCATTCAGTATGATATTAGCTGTGGGTTTGTCATAAATAGCTCTTATTATTTTGAGGTACGTTCCATCAATACCGAATTTATTGAGCGTTTTTAGCATGAAGGGCTGTTGAATTTTGTCAAAAGCCTTTTCTGCATCTATTGAGATAATCATGTGGTTCTTGTCTTTGGTTCTGTTGATATGCTGGATTACGTTTATTGATTTGCGAATGTTGAACCAGCCTTGCATCCCAGGGATGAAGCCCACTTGATCATGGTGGATAAGCTTTTTGATGTGCTGCTGAATCCGTTTTGCCAGTATTTTATTGAGGATTTTTGCATCGATGTTCATCAGGGATTTTGGTCTAAAATTCTCTTTTTTTGTTGTGTCTCTGCCAGGCTTTGGTATCAGGATGATGTTGGCCTCATAAAATGAGTTAGGGAGGATTCCCTCTTTTTCTATTGATTGGAATAGTTTCAGAAGGAATGGTACCAGCTCCTCCTTGTACCTCTGGTAGAATTCAGCTGTGAATCCATCTGGTCCTGGGCTTTTTTTGGTGGGTAGGCTATTAATTGTTGCCTCAATTTCAGAGGCTGCTATTGGTCCATTCAGGGATTCAACTTCTTCCTGGTTTAGTCTTGGGAGAGTGTACGTGTCCAGGAAATTATCCATTTCTTCTAGATTTTCTAGTTGATTTGCGTAGAGGTGTTTATAGTATTCTCTGATGGTAGTTTGGATTTCTGTGGGGTCGGTGGTGATATCCCCTTTATCATTTTTTATTGCGTCTATTTGATTCCTCTCTCTTTTCTTCTTTATTAGCCTTGCTAGCCGTCTGTCAATTTTGTTGATCTTTTCAAAAAACCAACACCTGGATTCATTGATTTTTTGGAGGGTTTTTTGTGTCTCTATCTCCTTCAGTTCTGCTCTGATCTTAGTTATTTCTTGCCTTCTGCTAGCTTTTGAATGTGTTTGCTCTTGCCTCTCTAGTTCTTTTAATTGTGATGTTAGAGTGTCAATTTTAGATCTTTCCTGCTTTCTCTTGTGGGCACTTAGTGCTATAAATTTCCCTCTACACACTGCTTTAAATGCGTCCCAGAGATTCTGGTATGTTGTATCTTTGTTCTCATTGGATTCAAAGAACATCTTTATTTCTGCTTTCATTTCGTTATGTACCCAGTAGTCATTCAGGAGCAGGTTGTTCAGTTTCCATGTAGTTGATCGGTTTTGATTGAGTTTCTTAGTCCTGAGTTCTAGTTTGATTGCACTGTGGTCAGAAAGACAGTTTGTTATAATTTCTGTTCTTTTACATTTGCTGAGGAGTGCTTTACTTCCCATTATGTGGTCAATTTTGGAATAAGTGTGATGTGGTGCTGAGAAGAATGTATATTCTGTTGACTTGCGGTGGAGAGTTCTATAGATGTCTATTAGGTCCGCTTGGTGCAGAGATGAATTCAATTCCTGGATATCCTTGTTAACTTTCTGTCTCGTTGATCTGTCTAATGTTGACAGTGGAGTGTTGAAGTCTCCCATTATTATTGTATGGGAGTCTAAGTCTCTTTGTAAGTCTCTAAGGACTTGCTTTATGAATCTGGGTGCTCCTGTATTGGGTGCATATATATTTAGGATAGTTAGCTCTTCCTGTTGGATTGATCCCTTTACCATTATGTAATGGCCTTCTTTGTCTCTTTTGATCTTTGATGGTTTAAAGTCTGTTTTATCAGAGACTAGGATTGCAACCCCTGCTTTTTTTTGTTCTCCATTTGCTTGGTAGATCTTCCTCCATCCCTTTATTTTGAGCCTATGTATGTCTCTGCATGTGAGATGGGTCTCCTGAAGACAGCAGACTGATGGGTCTTGACTCTTTATCCAGTTTGCCAGTCTGTGTCTTTTAATTGGAGCATTTAGTCCATTGACATTTAAGGTTAATATTGTTATGTGTGAACTTGATCCTGCCATTATGATATTAACTGGTTATTTTGCTCATTAGTTGATGCAGTTTCTTCCTAGGCTCGATGGTCTTTACATTTTGGCATGTTTTTCAATGGCTGGTACCGGTTGTTCCTTTCCATGTTTAGGGCTTCCTTCAGGGTCTCTTGTAAGGCAGGCCTGGTGGTGACAAAATCTCTAAGCATTTGCTTATCTGTAAAGAATTTTATTTCTCCTTCACTGATGAAACTTAGTTTGGCTGGATATGAAATTCTGGGTTGAAAATTCTTTTCTTTAAGAACGTTGAATATTGGCCCCCCACTCTCTTCTGGCTTGTAGAGTTTCCTCCGAGAGATCTGCTGTCAGTTTGATGGGCTTCCCTTTGTGGGTAACCCAACCTTTCTCTCTGGGTGCCCTTAAGATTTTTTCCTTCATTTCAACTTTGGTGAATCTGGCAATTATGTGTCTTGGAGTTGCTCTTCTGGAGGAGTATCTTTGTGGCGTTCTCTGTATTTCCTGAATTTGAATGTTGGCCTGCCCTGCTAGGTTGGGGAAGTTCTCCTGGATGATATCCTGTAGAGTGTTTTCCAATTTGGTTCCATTTTCCCCCTCACTTTCAGGCACCCCAATCAGACGTAGATTTGGTCTTTTTACATAATCCCATACGTCTTGCAGGCTTTGTTCATTTCTTTTTCTTCTTTTTTCTTTTGGTTTCTCTTCTCGCTTCATTTCATTCATTTGATCCTCAATCACTGATACTCTTTCTTCCAGTTGATCGAGTCGGTTACTGAAGCTTGTGCATTTGTCACATATTTCTCGTGTCATGGTTTTCATGTCTGTCATTTCGTTTATGACCTTCTCTGCATTAATTAGTCTAGCTGTCAATTCTTCCACTCTTTTTTCAAGGTTTTTAGTTTCTTTGCACTGGGTACGTAATTCCTCCTTTAGCTCTGAGAGGTTTGATGGACTGAAGCCTTCTTCTCTCATCTCATCAAAATCCTTCTCTGACCAGCTTTGATCCATTGCTGGCGATGGGCTGTGCTCCTTTGCAGGAGGAGATGCGCTCTTATTTTTTGAATTTCCAGCTTTTCTGCCCTGCTTTTTCCCCATCTTTGTGGTTTTATCTGTCTCTGGTCTTTAATGATGGTGACGTACTGATGGGGTTTTGATATAGGTGTCCTTCCTGTTTGATAGTTTTCCTTCTGACAGTCAGGACCCTCAGCTATAGGTCTGTTGGAGATCAGATGTAGTACTCTTACATCAAACAAAAACTCAGCCAACTACTGACCAAAAATCCATGCATTTTTCGTAAGTGTTCTTGATCATTTGCACCAATTTGAAAAATTTTATAATTTCCTATCTTGACTAATTTGGCAGGTTTAGGGTAATGGAAGGTAATCATGGCCCACCCAATCTAATTGGGGTAGAATTTATCATTATAAAATTTCAGACTTAGTTGCATATACAAAAAAAATGATTAGACTAGAGGCATCCATGTTTTATTTGAAGGAGAATCAGAAACAAGATATACAAATGATCATGGTATCTGAACCCTAGAAGGTAGTACTTATTCTGTGAATCAACATACACTAGGTCTGTGTGTGGTGGCTGACGCCTGTTATCCCAGCGCTTGGGGAGGCTGAGCTGGGCAGATCACGAGGTCAGGAAATCAACACCATCCTGGCCAACATGGTGAAACCCCATCTCTACTAAAAATACAAAACTTAGCTGGGCATGGTGGTGTGTGCCTGTAATCCCAGCTACTTGGGAGGCTGAGGCAGGAGAATCACTTGAACCCGGGAGGCGGAGGTTGTAGTGAGCCGAGATCACACCACTGCTCTTCAGCCTGGTGTCAGAGTGAGACTCCATCTAAACATATGTATTTATATATATAGTGTATATATATCTCTAGTGTGTGTGTATATATACACATATATAAATATATATAGTGTATACAGATATGTTTATATATACACAAATATATATATATATATCTAGTGTGTGTGTGTACATATATATATACACACACACTAGAACTTAAGTTCTATTCACTTTAGAAATAGTTGGAAACTATCCAGATTTCATTATGATAAAATTATTTTGAGAACCTAATTATTCAAAATAATTGTTGAAATGCTAATCAAAGTCAATGAGGATGCAATGGTCTACCCTTCTGCAATTCAATATTTTTGTAATATTCAACAAATAATATTTATACCATCTGCTTATTAGTTCTATTCCATGAATACAACTCAAGATATTTAGGAAGAATTTCTACAATATAATCACATTAATAGATTTACTTAAAACTTTAATTTAAACTGTTAAGCTAATAATTTTATTTTTGTTCCATGTATACAAACAAACCCCCTTTTCATAAGGAAAGATACCTGATTCTGGTATTCTGTTCATGCTTATTGCCCAGAGAGACCACTGACTTCACGAAAATCAAACAAACAAGCAAAACATTAATTTCGTTCAACTCAAGTCTAAATAATTTAACAAATATTTCTGGGGCATATGAAATGTGCTATACTTAGGAGAGATTGTTTTAACAATGTATAAACCAAAAAAGCCATAAAGTCTAAGACAGACTTTACTTCAACAATTAGATTATTTTAAAATATCTTTTTGTATGTCAGTTAAATTACAACACACATGTGATAACCTCAGAGAAAATCCTTGACAATGTATATAACAGGCAAATAATTTATCATCGGAATACTTGAAGATCTATGAATACATAAAAGAAAGGCAAAAATATTCAATGGTAAAATGAACAAAGTATATGAATAAAAAGGATGACTAGTTTATTTACAGAAGAAATCCCAATGTCAATAGAAACTTGCAAAATATGTTCATTGCTAGCAGCAATTGGGGGAAAAAAACAGATTATCTGTGCAATTATCTATACAACTATAAATAAATATGTACATATATGTCTATATACATATATATGCAAAAACAAAAAGATTGATAATCTAGAATGTTGATAGTATACAGTAAGTGCTCAAGCATTGTTGGTGGGAGTGATAATAAAGTACTTCAAGAAGTTAAGAATTTTTAACAATATCTACCAAAATATAAATCTACATATCCATTGATCTAATAAATTTAAGTAAACTTTGTTTATAGAATATTCTATGAATATATATGAATAATAACAGCTAATTGTTTGATACTTGCCAGACCTTGTCTTAAGTGATTTATATATCTTATTTCACTTAACTCTCAAAAAACTTTATGTGGAAGGCCATATTTTTCTAATCCCCATTTTATAGTAAATAAACTAAGTGCAGAGATTAAGTAAAGAAAGATTAAGTAGAGTCAGGATTTGAATTAGCTCAGGTAGTCTGCCTCCAGTGCTCTCATTCTTAGTGCTTCCACATCCCTCAGAAATATCCTCTCAGGTTCACAAAGAAGTTGTCACAGGAGGGTTTCTGTAACTTTTTTGTAGTAAGGGACAACTGAAACTTGCCTAACCGGTTGTCAATACTGGTATGATTAAGTAAGTTTTGATATATCCATGCAATGTGAAACTATTTCTCTACAAAATGGAATAACAATTCTAAACAAATAGTATATAAAACACTGCAGGGCATAATATTAAGGTAGAAGTAAAGGAGTTACAACAGTACTGATTTTTAAATATATGAATATGTATCCATATATGTATGTAAAGGCATAAGAAAAAGATTTGAAGGATACATGGTAATGGTGATTGGGACTTATATATTTCATTTACCTCTGACATAGGTTATAAAATAGTACAAATATAATAGATTGGAGCTCCATAAGCTCTAAAGACAAAGTCAAACAAAAAACAATAAAACAGATATAGCCCCTTTATTCACATCATTTAGTGGGGTGAAGAAATACTTGAAACATGCATAAATGCTACATTAGGGAAATTACAGGAACCACTGGAGTCTCTGGGGGGAATTACATCAAACCTGATTGACAGGGGTGGATGATTATGGTACTTTAAGCAAAGGTGGCAGCATTCATTAACCACTCAAATACTCTTTTAGACATACAGAAAAACTTCACGGTAAAAGGGAGCATGTTAAGCTTGGAGACCCAATGAATGTAGTTCCACATGGCAGGTATGTGGAAGTCTTGGGAAGAAAGTGTACAAGAAAAGATTGGAAAGTTGGGCAAGGATTGGATCTCACAGGGCCTTGTTGGCCACGTTCATGGCTTTTGACTTTGTGTTAAGTCATTAAAAAGTTGTTAGGAAAATAAGAAACCAGTGATAATTTGGTTTGGGAAGGTCCTCCAGCAGCGCTGTAAGGATGGGTGAGGTGTAGGCAAGCTTTGAGACAGGGAGACTGCTGTGGTTTGGATGAGGTTTGTTCCTGCCCAAATTTATGTTGAATTTGATTCCCAATGTTGCAGTGTTGAAAGGCAGGACCTAGTGGGAGGTGTTTGGGTCATGGGAGTGGATTCCTCATGAATAGATCAATGCCATCTCTGGATGAGTTAATTCAAAAGTGGGTTGTGCCTTCTCATGTTTGGTCTCCTTGTACACACCCATTTCCCCTTCCACCTTCTGCCATGAGTTGAAGCGGCACAAGGCCCTCACCAGATGGGCTGCCTGATCTTGGACTTCCCAGTCTGCAGAATTGTGAGCCAAACTTCTTATCTTTATAAATTACCCAGCATCAGATATTCTGTTATGGCAACACAAAACAGACTAGAACAGAGCCCCATCAGGATAATCAGGAGGTTGTGTGGATGAAGGTGAGTCTGGAAATGAAGACAAATGAATGGATTTGAGAGCAATTAGAAGGTAGAAAAGAAAGGAGTTGGAGATTCACTTGAAGACTTTGAGTGAGAAGGAAGAATCTAGGAAAATGTAGGCAGTTCACATAAGAATCATATTAATTCTTGAAAATGTGTTTCCCATGTATTAAACATTTAATCTTATTTTTCATTTAAACTAAGTACATGTGCTCATGTAGACAGTTCACTCTTTAATGGCAAAGACAACATTTTAAAAGTGTTCATAGTCCCTCCTACTTGACATAATGACAAACAAGTATTTAACAAGCACTTAACAAGTGAAGACAGAAGCAAGGCAGTATCCTTATTATAAAAATACAAATAAAAACCCATAAAATACTGATAAAAGGACCAATAATAAATGTTGACCTAATGCCTTAAAGAATTAAAGAATCCAAAATCATTTTAATTGATTGTAGCAAGGAAAAGCAGTTGATGAATATAGCTGTCATTCTTTATTTTCAATATTTAGCATTTTAGGGCATCACACAAATAATGCATTATGTGTTATTATAACATGGCACATTAAAATAATTTAGAATTTTCTCCTCATCATACTACATTTCCTCATTGGTACTATTGTTGCTGCTGATGAAAAAGCATTTATTAAAAAATAAAAGTTCAAAACTCATAGGTACAAATGTACTTTATTTTTAGAAGTGCTGCACTTTTTAGATGAATTCCTGTTAATCCAACCAAAAACTAATATTCCTAGATCATTACAAAAATATTCACACTGCACATTTTGCTGGAAACAAAATGTGATTGCGAAATCAGCCTGGAACATTTTCATGACTTACAGAAGAAATTAGGCCCCGCATTCAAAGAGCTGGTTATTAAATATTGTACTTTTCAAAAAATCAGCGTGTCAAAAACACTAGTATTTCATAGAAATTTCAAGAGATGGAAATGAATATAGGCTTTAAACTTTAATAACAATGCAAAGATGCTGCTAACAAAGCCTGCCTTTGGTGAGTTGATTTTTCTTAAGCATTTTTAAAAGGTTAACGAATAGGGAGTTAACCTTCAAAGTAAGTTCAAGGAATCTGTAATTGTGTGTTTGTGTTTAACTGGAATAAAGATCAAACTACAATATTGCCAAAGAAAAAATAATCTATTTTTCCTAGTTACATATAAATACCTTTAAAGGTATGTTTTGGGAGCCTTTAAATTTAATTTTAATATGTTTCTGCTCAAAACAAGAATGTGCGTCAAGTAAAGGAAGAAGAACCTGGGTGTTATATAAAACCACTGATTCTAATCACCATGCCTGTGGATATACAGCTAGAGATCTACTTTCTCCCCCAAAAGAAAATCACTATTTATAAAACAGCCAGCATATCAAATATACAGAAAGTATTATGACTATAGTTTATCTTAAAGTTCTTAAGCTTTTTACCTGTGACCAAGAGGAAAAGAAAATGTTGCTTTTTATAATGTGGTATTCTGCGAATCACAGTTTTTGCTTACATAACTTCATTTCAAAGGATTTGCTAGGACAATCAGATTGGTTCAAGCTGAAACAGCTCAATTACTTGTAAAAACTGCCTTAGGCTTTAACAGCCCACAGGGCTTTAAAAATCAATGATACTATAGTATTTGCATCCTTAAGAAGACAGCCAGAAATCAAACTAAACAAATGCAAAAAAAAAAAAAAACCAAAACTCTATTCTTGAACACGATTTCAAAGTATGTCTATTCTTCATTTACACACCTATTTAGAAGACATAAGTAGACCCTACCAACTTGGTCAATATTACCAAATGGCTAATGAGCATAGGCCAGGACTGTTAGGATATACAGTAAATATTGTGAAAAAACTCAGATAAAGGTATTCACACATGTAGCCATTTATACATCTCATTTTTAACTTTAAATTAATTGGGAATCACAAGAAATATAAAAACCAAGATGTACAAAAATAACCTTATTTTAGTTTGTGGGCTCTTGTATTATGTTGCTCTGTTAGACAATTTTATTGTGCCTGTTAGACTTTTGTATTAGCCCTGGAGGGTAAGATTATATTACAATGTGCACCTATGATTATGGTGAAATCATAAAACCCTAAGCACATATGTAAACCAAAGGAATTTTCTTTTTCTATGGAAAACTCAGAGGAATTGAAACAGCCTTTGCAAAAATTATAACAGTGAGAAAATTGTAACAGTGAAAGGGATCTGACCTACCCAACTCCATCTTGCTTCTAACCTCCAAACTGTCCTTGTTCATTCCTGGGCACAGGCCAAACTAATTTTGGGAGTGAATTTAGTGTAATATTGAAAAAAAAAAAAAAAAAGCAGCCCTTTCTGAAACAAACCACCTTCTTGCCTAGGGACTAGTCTGCCTAAATTAGCCACAAGATTAAAAATTATGGTTTAGGAGTCATGCAGCCAGAGGCCACAAGATTCTGAACCTCTCCAAATTGCTCCTGGGGATTACATCACTGTTGTGATGTAAAACCTAAGATCATAGCTGCAGATATTTTGCAGACCCTGCATTTTGATGCACCAGCTGATACCACTCAGACAGGTAATCTGGCTCAAACAGTTCTGTGATCCCAGTCAGGGACAGAAGACTGCAATCAATACCCTATGATTTCATCTCTGACCAATCGGCACTCCCCATTTCTTGACTCCCCCTGCCCCTACCAAATTATCCTTAAAAATCTTGATCCCTGAATTTTTAGGGAGACTGATTTGAGTAATAATGAAACTCTGATCTTCTGTACAGCCAGCTTTATGTGGCTTAAACTGTGTATCTATTGCAATTCCCCTGTCTTGATAAATCAGCTATGTCTGGGCAGTGGGCAAGGAGAACCTGCTGTGTGGTTACAGAATGATATAACACAGGAACAGAAAACCAAACACTGCATGTTCTCACTCATGAGTGGGAGGTGAACAATGAGAATACACAGACACAGGGAGGGGAACATCACACACCAGGGCCTGTTGGGGGGTTGGGGGCTAGGGGAGGAATAGCATTAGGAGAAATGCCTAATGTAGATGATGGGTTGATGAGCGCAGCAAACCACCATGGCACGTGTATAACTATGTAAACCTGCACGTTCTGCACATGTATCCCAGAACTTAAAGTGTAATAATAAGAATAAAAGAGATTTATGAGGAAGGCCCTTCACCTCTTTTTTAACACTGGGTCCTTATCCAGGGCTGGATCAGAGAGGTGAGATAAAGGCTTGTCACAATTCTTGTGAAGAGTTTCCCTGGTATAAACCAGACACCCATGGATAATTCAGCAAAAAGAAAGAAACAAAAGTGGCTCTTTTTAAAAAGTTATTCATTCATTCATTCTTCTAGTTATTCAACAAATTTTTTTTAAACAAAATGACAGGAAAGTTGCTAGGCACTGTAAATAGTTGTCTCTGAACTACTTTGGATATAGAGACAACTAATAAAAATTAAAACAATATGGTAAGAAGTGACGATGGTTTGACCATGTTATCAAACTTCAGGGAATACAAAGAGAAAGAATAACCAGATAGTTCAAGACAGATAGAGCTGAAACATTCCTGAAGCCAACCAATAAAGTAGGCAGGTGAGATTTTATAGAGTATATTGGAAGTAAGTTATTGTTAGAATTAAATTTATAAAGGCTCAGCACTTAGACTGAAGTTTGAGAAACTGCCTAAGTGAAGAATACAATTTCAGAGTAGAAGCCCACATGTAAAAAGCGGAAATCTCACAAAACATATTGGAAAAATTAACAAATATATAGAGGAATTTCTAGAAAGAACAAGTATTATTTATTTCACCATGTTAAGGAAGTTCTGGGAAGCTCAATATAAACTCATAAACCCTTTACAGTTTTTCATAAATACGCATGTGTGTGTGTGTGCGTGCATGCATGTGTATTATAGTAAAGGATATAGTTTCTAACTGTGGATGTGAATGCATGTAGTTCCCACCCCTTCTTCCTGAACACATACACCAGATTCTCTCTTTACAAACTCACCCATTCCCCAAGGGATGAAAAATAGAAAATAAAAAATTCCAGAGGATAGCAAAGAAGTGTATGATTTTGACTTTAAATTAAAATGACCACCACTCTCTTAGCCTAAATTAACAATGGCTGAAATTGTTATCATAAAAATAATAGATTTCTGACTTCCTGAATACAACCTGTTTTATTTGTTTTTGGATGATCTGAAATCCTCCCAGGGCTCAAATTGTTTTAGACATTCAGCTCTAGTTTCCAGCCTGCGTCCATTCTTCCTTTTTCAAGGAGAAGCAATTCATTGTTTTATGTTTCAGGTTTGGGGTTTCCTCCCTCTGCCCACACTATTGCTGGTAGATTCTACCATTGCTTAGCTGCACTGACTGTCTCTGAGACATACGTAAGCATAAATGCCCTTTAGAAGTTCTTAGATATCTTCAACACATTCCCCAAAAGTCCTTGTTCTGCCTCCCAAATTACTTTTCTAGAGTTAAATAAATCCATTTTATAAGAACAATAACCCCAAATAATATTTATTGTAATGTAAAATCTGCACTTTCCAGGATATACAAGCAGTCCCTATTGTGCAACATAAAGTCATTAGTTCCAGATAGCAGGCATTTTTTTCCACCCTTTACATTCTAAAGTTAGTCATTTCATTACAGTTTCAGAGATGGTTCCATCATTTATCTGCCTTTTTCATTCAGTGGAAAATTATACAAAAGACTAGCACAGTACTTTTCACAAATATTCATCATGGACGAATATAATACACGTGATTACAATTATTCTCAATTACTCATATTCCTGAGTGTACGTTGCATGCAATCACACATAACTCCTTTATTTTTTATTTTTTTCCTCCATTACTCCTTTATTCATATTTGAACTTATATATTTCTACAAGTAATGATTTGAATTCAAAAAGTATCATCAAAAGAAAATGAAAAGGTTATATAAATGTCACTGCCTTGCTGTGAATATTACACGCTCTTGCTGAATTCAACTCTGAACATCTGGACTAGATTTCTACTGTAAAGAGAAATACATCTATGCATGAAATGGTGTTCCTGGTAATAATAGCTTTTTAACATAGAAGAGGCTTGAAAACGTGTGAAAAAGTCCTTTTCCTAATCACACACTTAAACATACAACGCCCTCATTCTTCTTCTCTATATAGGAATGCTGGATCTTAATCAGAAACTTCATACTGCTCCTTCCGCTCCTTCTCTTCTAGGTACTTCTATATAAAAAGTTTTGGCCGGTGCGGTGGATCAAGCCAGTAATCACAGCACTTTGGGAGGCTGAGGGGCGGAGCACTGGAGGTCAGGAGTTGGTGACCAACCTGGTCAACATGGTGAAACCCTGTCTCTACTAAAAATACAAAAATTAGCCAGGCATGGTGGCAGCCGCCTGTAGTCCCAGCTACTGGAGAGGCTGAGGCAGGAGAATCACTTGAACCCGGGAGGCAGAGGTTGCAGTGAACTGAGATCATGCCCCTGCACTCCAGCCTGGGCAACAGAGTGAGGTTCCGTCCCCCCCCCCCCCCCCAAAAAAAAAAAAAAAAAGTTTCAATTTCCTTATGAGGACTAAACTTGGACCTTTTCCTCTCTTGTCCAAGTTCCTATCACGCCCTATAGACCATACAATCTTATCAGATGGGTTTATTTAATCCTGTGTAATGTGGGTTAGTCGCTGATATAGGAGTTAAGACGAAATTACTTAGGCAGACAGTGAGGGTACAGGAGTTCTCGGTAAGGTTTTCCTTTTTAATGAAAAGCAGCCCCCAAATCATTTTCTAACAAAGAGCAGTCTGTAAAATTGAACTGCAGATAGAGATGCCCGCAGCTGGGCCAATCATGTTCAAAACAGCGACTCCATCTTACCTTTTCTCTTTGGCAGCCACATGTACAGTAAGGAGCAGACAAGATGGCGCCAGTGGAGTGGAAAGTCCATTTGCATAATAAGATTAGGGTGGGGTGGCCAGCCTTGCCGCACCCAGCGTAAAGGGCATTTCTGATCGAACCATTCTGTGGACCCTAGTAAATCAGCCTCCTCAAGGCTGCCTATAAAATCCCGTGCATCCGACTCTGGTGGTCTTTCCCTTTCGGAAGTCCTCTTTCTCACCAGAGAGAGGGCTGTCCTCCTTTCTCTCTCTTCTGCCTATTTAACCTCTGTTCCTAAACTCCTCCTGCGTGTCCCTGTCCTAAATTTTCTTGGCATGAGGGGACAAACCCCTAGTATTTACCCCAGACAGCGTAGTCACTTCATTGCCAATCTGATTCTGGCATAAAAACATATGACAGATAAAGAAGGAACTCCAAAGTATATTTCTTTGCCATGTTTTGAAATGACCCTGCAAAGACATCTTTTGTGGGGGAAAATCTGCATCTAGACCTTTCCCCTTCCAGTCCCTCCCAAACCTGAGGAGATTAACTGAGAGTTTAGCTACCTTTTAAAGGTTTGAATAGGAAACACTTGCCAACTATTGCCTCTAAGGTGGCCACCTATGATACTTCATCTGTATAATAAGAACCTTTGTTTCCACAACCTCCTATCTTAACCCAGTCACTCTCCCATTGATTCTAGGTCTTTAGATAATAACTTGACCGAACCAATATATCCCTCATATGCATTCACCGATGTGTCTTATGTCTCTCCAAAATGTATAACAACATCAACCTATAACCCAACCGTCTTGGGCACATGTTCTCTGGAACTCTTGACACTGTGCCTTGGGCCAGGTTCACTCGAATTTGGTTCAGAATAAAGCTCTAAATGTTTTACAGAGTTTGACTCTTTTCATTGACACTTAAATATACCTTCAAAAATCAGAGCATGCCAATTAAAATCAAATAGGCTTTTCGAAGCCAGCTAATAGATTATATTACAGAAAGAGTATGCAGGCCTGGATTTTTGTTGTTGTCCTTATGGGTTACATAATAATGACAATAATGATGCTAATGACCATAAGGCCTATACAAAAACTGAGTCCATCTGTATCCTTATTTTTCTCCCTTTTTAAATGCTTCAGCTTTTTCTTTCTTTCTTTCTTTTTTTGTAATGTGGCTATTGCAGATATCTAGAAAACTATAAAGAATGTAATTACTAATAATCCCACCACCCAGTAATAGGATTTTCTCATTTTTTCCTTTTTAATGACTTTCAATTCTTAAAATAAGTAATGTACGAATATTGAGAGAATTTAGAAAATATATAAAAATATAAGGAAAAGAATTACCTATAATCTTACCACCCACTGATAGCCTATATTTACTTCTATTTCAATACATACACTTCTCTGTAACTAAAGTATGAAAACATTTTAGTCTTATATTATTTTCCACACATATTTATTGATGAATAATTTACTATGTTCTTCAGAAATATAAATTTGAATATCTGCCTAATTTTCTATCTTGTTTCTGTATGAAGTCATTTAACCTTCCCCTACTAAGATATTTTTAAAAATATTCTTAATTTGAGTTAATAATAAATATAGATCTCTCTGTACAGCTTGCTCCATTTTTCCAACATAATACTCAGGTTGAGACAAAAAAGATAATATTTAGGTGTTTGAAATATAGTTCTTATTTTACATCAAAATTTACTTCATAGTACAACTGTCTCATATACATTTTCTGCAATATTATGGTAATAAACAATATTTTAACTAGTATAATAACAGCAATAATGAAACACATGTTCAGTATGTTTCAATTTTATTTTCTCCTGTAGAGAAAGAAAAATGTCAGAATTGTGTACCTGGGGATATGATGTAGAAGAAATCTTTAAATTCATCCATCCAAACTTCTGCCAGTCTCCTGTTGTTCTTGTTGATTACATGACCAGTGCCACCAGGAAAAGTGTATGGAGTCGCCTTCCGAAAAACATGACCAACATGGGAGCAAGTAACAATCTCCAAGGAGCCTCCACATTGCCAAATCTGGGAAAAGGAACAATCATTGTAAATAATGCAATAATATTGTATGAGACGAAGCAACTGAAACTTAGGCCAAATCTTCAGATCTTACATGTTTCAAGCAAATACCTGACACAAAATTTAGAACTAGTACACTGTACTTACTTTTGGCAAAGGATGCAAATTTGTAAGATCTTGATATATTAAAATACTTGAAGCATTGGAATTATGGAGGTAGGATATAATTAATTTATATCTCTTTATTAGAATACCTAATTTCTAGTTTCTAGTAGTTAACCTAATTGGTAGTTAGTAGATTTGTTACTCAAATCTGCTATTAATGAATTTGTACATGTTATATGCTGTTATCAAAAACTAAATTTGATTTGGAGAAAAATCAGTTATTCTCTATCCACCTGGAATTACAAATGACCGTTCATTCTAAGCTGTTCATATACCTTGCATCTTCAGGCTTTGGATTTATTATTAAGATGTGTTAGGACACCTTTATAGGTGCTCAGCATCTACATATCCTTCAAAACTCATCTTCACCAAGATCATTTCTTCTAGAAAGCTCTGGGGGGAGATTTAGTAATGTGTACCTTTTGTATTTTAAACATTTTTTACTGAAGGACTGAACACAATTATTCACTTCCTTATCACTCCTTTAAAACTATAAATTCTTAGAAAATATACCATATATTTCTTAGTATCCTAGAATTCACTGTGTATTTGAGGCTAAGTATTACGTAAACTATCCATAAAATACTTATTTCTATGAAATTACATTGTATAGCCATAACTTATACTGTTTCTCTCTATATATGTGTTTACACACACAATACTGTACATACAAATATATATATATATTTCTTACATATATGCTACATGTTTTCTTGTCACAATAAATAGAAGTCATAGTTACTGCTCTACAAAATTTGGAAGACATGGTTTTATATTGTAACTAACATTGTTTTTATTTGATACATCTGATTTAAGTAGAGTGACTTTTTTTGAAAGAAAAATATCTTTCTGGACATTTCTGGCCAGGTGCGGTGGTTCTCACCTGTAATCCCACCACTTTGGGAGGCTGAGGTGGGTGGATCACGTGAGGTCAGGAGTTTAAGACCAGCCTGGCCAACATGGGAAAACCCTGTCTCTACTAAAAATACAAAAATTAGCCAGATGTGGTGGCACACACCTGTAATCCCAGCTACTCAGGAGGCTGAGGCAAGAGAATCACTTGAACTCGGGAGGCAGAGGTTGCAGTGAGCCAAGATCATGTGCCATTGCACTCCAGCCTGGGTGACAAGAACAAAACTCTATCTCAAATAAAAAAAAAAAAAGAAAAAAAAAAAAAAAGAGAAAGAAAGAAAAAAGAAAAATATCCTTCCACCTGGCCCTTCAGATAACATTTAGCTTAGAAGAGAGCTGCTACTGGACTTGGGTAGCAGTAAGAGACATTCACTTTTTTATCAGAAGATAAAAGATGATAAATAATAAGTCATAATAATCAACAATGGTTTGTGCATTTCATGTAAATCTCTTCTTTTTTATTTTGTAATTTTTAAACAGTGTGATGCTAGCAGAAAAATAGGTCCAACAAACACTAAAATACAGATGAATATGAGAGAATAGAAACCTTCCTCCCTCTTAAAAGACACGGAAGATCATTCTTAAATAATCAAAGTATTTCATTGATTGATAACTTCATCTTTCTAGCTTCATGAAATATATGAACCTTCTTGTCATTACGAATATTTTTACATTCTTCCTTCCTGTTAAAATAGAGGCAGTTAATCCCTATCCTATCAAAGATAAATCAATACTTCTTTTTCAGCCCCCCATTATATCCCTTATTATATCCCTTGTATCTTTGTTAAGGATGTCACTAATTTAGTCATTCCCCTTGCTTTTCTCCTGAAATATTAATCATGTTTCTCATTATTAGATTATGCCTATCTTTGTATAATACCCTCTAAAGTTGTCTATCTTCAAATAGCTTCAAAAATTTATAAAACACAACAAAAAGTCAATTGCTTAATATCTACATCCTAGATATCTCATTGTTTCCTTTTACCATTAAATAATATAAAATATATATTTAATCTACGTTTTATATTTTATATATAATACATTTGTATCTCTAATATATATTTTATATTTTTGTCATGGTAAAATTATGAATTATGTAATTTTAGTGTATTAGTGATACATGTTCTTAGGAAACAACAGTGAAAGCAGAAAGACAATTAAGATTCTATTGAGTTGACAGACAAGAGATGCTGGGGATTAGGACAAGGATGGTGGCAGTAGAAACAGAGAGAGATGGTGCCATGTTCCTAAAGAACATGTATCACTAATATGATAAAAATATATTTTAGTGGCAAGGCGCAGTGGCTCACGCCTGTAGTCCCAGCATTTTGGGAGGCCGAGGTGGGCAGATCACGAGGTCAGGAGATCAAGACTGTCTTGGCTAACACAGTGAAACCCCGTCTCTACCAAAAATACAAAAAAATTAGCTGGGTGTGGTGGTGGGCGCCTGTAGTTCCAGCTACTTGGGAGGCTGAGGCAGGAGAATGTCATGAATCCAGGAGGCGGTGCTTGCAGGGAGCCGAGATTGTGCCACTGCACTCCAGCCTGGGCGACAGAGTGAGACTCCATCTCAACAACAACAACAACAATAACAACAAAATATTTATATATATATATATATAATACATAAATATATAAATATAACTTATATATTATACTTATATATTATAATATAAAAATATATTATATTTATATATTATAATATGTAACATATAATAAATATATAATATAATATAAATATATCAAATGTATATATTTATATAAATATATTATGTTTATATATTTATATAAATACATAATATAAATATATCATATTATATATATATTATATATATATTTAGTGATACATGTTCTTTCCTTTTCTCAATTTTCATTTGTTTTTGACCTACTGTAAAAATTGCTGTTTATTTGTGTAGCTCCTCACAATTCCTCTGGTCAAAATAACAAATATCCCTTGATGCATTTATGATCTTGTTGACTCTTTTCTTGGAGTCTCCTGATTTTCCTCTTCTTATATATTTATCCATTTTTACTTTAAATTTATATTTCAATGCTGGCCTTCATCTTTCTTTATACATTTAATGGGTGGTATCATTTGTTACTATTAATTTGCATAGGACCTGCATGCTAACAATCTCAACATTTATATATCAGTCCAGACCTCTTTTCTGGGATCCAGACTTGTGTATCCATACATCTACTTGATACCTCCTCTTGTATGTCCCAGAAACATACAAACAGAAATGTTCAAACTTGGTTTGTTGATTCACCCCTGTTCTGTCAGCCAGGTCTTATTTTTTTCTAATTTTTTTTTTTTTTTCCAATTGATAGTATATGGTGCCAACATTCACCCAGATAGTCAAACCAATAAATACATAAGTAAAATAAATAAATAAAACTAGAACATATCATTGACTTATTTCTTTCATCACCTGTATGCATATGCAATCCATTATTAAATCCTAGTAGTGCTATCTGTAAAATAATTCTCCATATGGCCATCTGTCTTCGTTTGCTTGGGCTGCCATAACAAAATCCTGGGAGGCTTAAACAACAGAAATCTCTTTCTCACAGTTCTAGGGGCTGGGAAGTTAAAGACCAACGTGCCAGCATGGTCAATTCCTCATAAAGGTGTTCTTCCTGACTTGTAGATGACTATCTTTTTGCTGTGTCCTTCCATCATGGAGAGAGCACACTGGTTTTTCTTTCTCTTCTTGTAAGGATATCAGTCCTATCAAATTAGGACCCCACCCTTATGACCTCATTTATCTTCAATTCCCTCCTCACAGACCATAGGTGAGGAGGTAATTGAAGGCTTCAATACATGAATTTAGTGGGAGCCTTCTCTCTGTTTCCACTGCCACCATCCTTGTCCTAATCACCAGCATCTCTTGTCTGTCAATTCAACAGACTCTTCATTGTCTTGCTGCTTTCACTGTTGCTTTCTACAATTTGTTTTGTACTGAGAAATCAAAGTGATCTTTTAAAAATTTAATTACTTACTTTTACTTCCCTGCTTAAATCCTTGAATGGTTTCTCATTGCACTGTGAATGTAAACACAATTCTTTAGCAGGTCCTCTAACACCATACCTGATTTTCCCTCTCTGTCAGAAAACACTGGTGATACTGGCCCCCTGCCACATTCTAGAATAGCATACCACATACCTTTTCACACACCAAATTCTCAAATCTCCTTCCCCTGTACCTGGAATACAATTCTGTCAGCCCTTCACCTTGGCTAACTCTTTCCCATACTTGTCATCTCAGCTGAAACATCACTTCATCAGAGAGGTCTTCTCCAGTTGCTATACTTAAAGTAGCCCCACCCCAGTTATTTTCTCTAAGAGAACACTGTTTAGTTCCCTCTTTGCTTACCACAATCTGTAACTTGTTTATTTGTATCCCTATATACTTTCTTTCCTCAACTAGAATGTAGGCCCTAAAAAGGACAGTGGAGATGTCTGGTCACTTTTGTAGCTCTAGAGCTAAGCCCAGTGCTACATACATAGTAGATGTTACTATACGTTGGTTGAACGAACAAATGGACAATTCAAAATTAACTACCAAGGTTAACATTAAAAATAAAAGACATTCCTGGTACAGTGATGAGGTTTAAACTTTTTTTTTTTTTTTGGCAATTTTAAATGGCATTGTTGTAGGCAATATCTTTAAAAGACTAGGTAAAATAATCTAGTCAAATGATATGCAACTGCTTTTCCACATGTCTTGGGAACTGAGGAAGTTCTTCAGAGGTCACAGCATAATGAAGAAAAATTAGAAATGGTTGATAGTTTATGGCAAATGAGATTGCTCAATGATCAATCTTAATTTTTAATGTGCTATGAAATCTATTTAACTAAGATCACACAAATCTCTCTCTCTCTCAGACGTGATTTAGTAGAGTACTCAACATTCATTCCATGACCAGGCTTTTGTAAAAGGTGCTCCAATTTCAGAAGAAATGATACATGACTTGTTATACATGAGAAGGAATTTAAGGTCTTCTCTTTATTGTGAGGAACACAAGGTGTTTGGTAAAGAGGCTTTTCCCTCCCTTCCTATGGAATATGCATAAATGAAGAGCTTCTTTCTTCCTTCACCCAAACAAGGGAGCTAACGGAATGAAGAAGAGACTGGCATTTCTCTCCCAGCTGGATAGTTGCACAGCAAATTAGCACGCTATCCTGGTGCTGCCTTTAGAACAGAGAAGAATGTGTTCAGAGAGCTACATGACCCTAGGAAAAGAGTCCACTCCCAATCTAGTGAATTCTGAAGCTATGATTGGGGTTTATTGTACAGGTTGTTTCAGCAGAATTGATAGGTCCAGTGATACAGCGAACCTGGAGCAAGTGGTCTTTAATAGCATCTGGACAAGACCACAGTCATTTCTGGGCTCTATAGAGCATGGAACATAGAAAAGAAAGAATGAGCTATGGGACTAACAATATGGCAGATCAGCAAGGAGGTACACTTTGAGAAAGGCAGTTGGGTGAAATAGAGACTAAGATCTCCCTCTCCAAAAAGGCCCTTGGAAAAGAGAAGAAATAAAGTTTGAAGCTGAGCACAGTTTTAAGAAAACAATAAAACTATGTATGGAAGATAATCACCTGGGTAAGGCCACCAATAGCAAGTGGAACCATATGGAGCCAACAATGGCAAGTCATCATCAAACTTACCACAAAAGACCTGCCATTTTTCTAGCCTTCCTATTGACCCTACCCATCGGGGAAGGCAACCCACAAACCCCTGCCCTCTTTCATTCCAAGCTCCTCTTTCATCATGGGCCTAGGGAGAGAAGAGAATGTGAGCGATATGTGCCTACAAAAACCAAGGCTTTACAGTGGACATTAGAATTTTCTCTAATGGCTGGGCATGGTTCCTCACGCCTGGGCCTTGGGCGGCCCAGGTGGGCCAATCACCTGAGGTCAGGAGTTTGAAACCAGCCTAACTAACATGGTGAAACCTCGCCTCTACTAAAATTTAAAAAATATAAAAAATTAGCTGGGCATGGTGGCAGGTGCCTATAATCCCAGCTACTTGGGAGGCTGAGGGAGGAGAATCACTTGAACCCGGGAGGCAGAGGTTGCAGTGAGCCGAGGTTGCGCCACTGCACTCCAGCCTGGGTGACAGAGAGAGACTCCATTGCAAACATAAAAAATAAAATAAAATAAAAAGAATTTTCAATAACTAAAAGTTATTACAAAGCTATAAAATCAGTGCTAAATAACATTAAGGACTGAAAATGAGTATTCTTCAGAGCATAAAAAGAATAATTGGGGGAAAAAAACATTTTAAATCTGCACTCCACTAAATTCAGACTAAGCCCTGTTTAATATAAACTAGTGACTGTTGTCCTCAGGACTCTCCATTTGCCTTTTTACAAATATGGACTAGTATTATGGTTGTGTGAGTTAGATGCACAGGGCTCTTTATTTCCACCCTGTTGCTTCTTGGTCCTCCCATAGCTTGTGGGTTTATTGGTTCTCTGCCAATATCAGGGCTCTGAACATAATACTCCAAAATATGTCAAGTTGGCAATTAAAAAAACTGCAGTAGCCAGGAGGCCACTCTGACTTTCTCCCACCTTTCTACCCTGAAGTATAGCCATAAATAAATTCTCTGACTTACTCCGCCTGCAAGAAGATCATAAGACTCTAATTTTAGAGGGGTTCTGCCCTATACCTGCAGGCCAAGAAGAATCTGAACAAACCAACCTTGCTAAGTGCCCCGCTTCCTTTTATTCCATTAGATTACACTTAATTTTTGTCCAATCATACTTCTATGTGACTGTCCATTCTTCTTGGATCCTAAGGATAAAAGCATCAATGACTTATGAAACGGATGCTTAAGGATAAAAATTCTTGGATCTTTAGGTCTTCATTTCTGAAGGCTCTCATTTGACATAAAACTTGGGTTAAATAAATTTGTCATGATTTCCTTTTGTGAATCTGTCTTTTGTATAAGGGTGTCAGTTATAAACCTTGTGACAGGCAGGGAAAAGATATTGTTTTGTTTTCCCCTATATCCTGAACGTGCACACAGAACAGGAAATGAAATCTGATTTGAAATCTTTTAAAGTAGGGTTCTAATGATCTCACTCCTTTCCATCTTAATTGGCAAAGATAACGATATGAAAGTGCGATTTTATACTGATTTTATACCCCTGACATGTAATGACATTTTGTATGTACATATACAGGTATAATGCTGCAAGGGTTGATATTTGTAAGACAAGAAAAACCTGTCTGACTTTGATTCTCACAGATAAAGGCATTTCTTAAATATATTGAGGATAGATACAAAGAAGTGGTGGCAACTGTTCCATAACTCAATGAACACTGGCTCATGTTTTGCCTGTATGCCATAGGCTACTGACTCTTGAAATAATGTGAGTGCTTCTCCCATCAGCCATCTGTGCTCACAAAATGTGCAGATAAATGCTGATATTGTATTTCCTAGGTAAAGCCTCTCCTCAAAATTTGTACAAAAATAAAAAGATTGAGGTGGAAACGCATAACACTGTGCATTAATTAGGCTAATATCTACTCATAGTAATACTAAGTTAATATAAGAATAAAACATTTAATTTATGAAATATTGACCAGATAAATGTCATATATTTAGACTCCGGGGTCATGTGAAAAAAATAAATGTTAAAGCAGAAAGAACTCAAATTGAGTGGAGTCCACAATGACTACCTCAATAATTTCCTTTAGTGTACCCTCAACATTTTAAAAGGAAGTGAGAAAAGAAAGAAGGAACATTATGACCCAGTCATTAAAAACTTGGGCTATGAAATAAGCAAACAGAATTTTTCTACTGGCTCTGTCACGTACTATGTATACTTGTGAAAATTATTATTTAAGTCTTTAAGGCCTTAACTTTCCCAATGGAAACTGGGAATAATAATGACTACTTCCAAGACCCTAATAAGATTTTATGTGTAAAGGAACAAGGAACTATGTCTGGCACTTGATATGGGATGAAGTAAAATGATACTTGGATATTATTTAACTTGTATTGCCATAATTTCTCAGGGAAAGCAACATCTATAGATTATTAGCTCATTCTTGCTTTTTAAAAAGAATTTTATTCAGGTCTTAAAAATGTTGTGTTTCTTTAAAATTACAACATCAGTGTCCAGGAGTTATGTACACTGTGTGGAGTCTAAAAGAATAGTCTATTAGCTTCTAATTAGAATACTGCATTTTATTCCCTGAAATTATTTTACAATGTCTGAACAAACACTATAAGCTGAATAAAACATGATGTCTCATTCACATGAACAACTGACATCTGAATTACTTTGTATCACTGAGTATACACGATTGTTATTTTCTAGGCTTTCAACAGATTAATATTTTATATTTTATCTCTTTCAAGTAAATTTGACCATGTATACAATATAAACTATTCTATCATCCACAGGGAATTAAAACTTGTCTTTGTTCCCAGATATTTTTATAAATGTCTTATGATGGAGAAGGTTCTTAATCAAAATGTAAAATGCCCATTGCTCATTTGATAATCTACTCTATTTTCCTTCCCCCGCTAGGAGACAATTAACTAACATACTTTATCCTTTTCATGGTTTTTGGCACCTACATCAGTGACATTTTAATTAAAGTTCATAAACTTCATAAGCTCCACTTTGCAATCTCCGTTCTAGTGCTACTATTGTTTCTAATTTTACAGCTGTTGTACCAAATTCATGCAGCTGCTTGTTTTTATATTAATCTTTATCTTTCCCCTAACCCATAAACATACTATGTCTGGCACAAAGTCATTCTTTTTTTTTTTTTTTTGAGACGGAGTCTCGCTCTGTCACCCAGGCTGGAGTGCAGTGGCGTGATCACTGCTCACTGCAATCTCTGCCTCCTGGGTTCACACCATTCTCCTGCCTCAGCCTCCCGAGTAGCTGGGACTATGGGTGCCCACCACCATGCACCATGCTCAGCTAATTTTTTTTTGTATTTTTAGTAGAGACGGGGTTTCACCATGGTCTTGATCACCTGACCTCGTGATCCACCTGCCTCAGCCTCCCAAAGTGCTGGGATTACAGGCATGAGCCACCACGCCCAGCCCAAAGTCATTCTTTAATATAGTCATAATGAAAACAAACAACAATAATATACAATGGAGACCATATAGCACAATGATTATGAGTAGAGGCTATAGCTCCTGATATTATATCCTAGCTCTGCAACTTACTAGCTGGGTGACTTCAGTTATGTCATTTTTCTATGATTTGGGTCTCAGATAATAAAATTAAACTAGAAGAATCTAGCCCAGCAATCCTAGTAAAAGAACATTGTTATGAGGATTAAGGCAACCTAATTCACATAAAGATACTTAACTTTTATTTGGCAAATGAATTGGAATGGAGTAAAAGAGTGATTTATTGAGGAGTTATGGCAACAATCTAGAATAGAGATGATAATGACTTTGCCCAAGGTGATGGCAATGAAATAGGAATTTAATAACTTGACACAACTTGGTAAATTAAAATTAAGAAATAATATATGAGGGTATGTCAGCAACATGGTGAAAGAGCAGGCTCTGGGCTACCCCTCATCCCACAGGCACATCTAGTATACACCTAAACATGAGTCAATTCTCTCCAAGAGAAAGCCAAAATCCAAATGAAAGACCCCCTACATGCCAGACTACTGAGAAATAGTCACATCAAAATGGATACTGAAAGCAGAAATACACTCATACACTAGCTCCACCCTGACCACAGAGCCTTACAATGAGAAGAAAAATCTCAACTACCAGCTTCCTCCTGAGGGGTAAGGGGCTTATACCACACATAAAGTGCCAACTTTTGCAGTCTCTACAGAGGGCTTGGCTCTTCAATCCCCATGCTTGATGAACCACAGGGAGAGAGCATCAGAAGATTTATCTCAAGCATAAAAGAAAAAAAAAAAAAAAAAAGGTTTGAACCACATGAGCCCTCCTAGCAGCTATAGCACTCAGGATTGGCCCAGCTTCTAAATTCCCCGAAATTTGGTCTCAGGCTTTCCCATCAGCTTCCTGTGGTTCCGGCCTTTTAACCAGCCAGTATCTGGGAACCTACATAGCAAATGAAGAATAAACCTTCTCCAGCTTAAACAGAAAGCAAGGCATGTCCTGTATGTACCTTCTTCTTGGGTACACTGTGCTCCTAAGATAAATTCCTGTAATTGCTCCTAAGATAAATTCCTGTAATCTCAGTCTACTCCTACAAGAGAGGTGTAAAAGTTCTGCTTGCTTTAATAGCAGAGTGGGCACTCCCCTTGCTTCCTTCCTTGGCTTGCTTTTAAGACAAATTTCTGCAATCTCTCCTTAGAGAGAGACTGGGGGACCTCTTCTTTCCTGACTGGAAAAGTAGACATTCTCTGCACCTTCTTCCCTGCTTTGTTTCAGTGATAATTCTGGACTACATTCTTCCCCTGCTAGAAGGGTGTGAGACTTCCACTTGTTTGAATGGGAGAGTGGGCTCTCCCTGCATATTTTTCCCTGGTTTGCCCCAGCAGTAAATCTAGATATGCACACTCTCACTGGGAGTGGCTTCTGCATGCATTGAGTGCCCCAACTTTTATAGCCTTTACCCAAGGGACTGGCTCCTAAATCACCTAGTTATAGGAGTTGACAGAGCTCTGCACTCCTAAGGCTCCTAGACCACAGGGAACAAGAAAAGACTTTTAAACTTGAAAATGTTCAGCATCTCTCTCACTAAACTCAAACTGAGCATTCTGATTATGAGCAGAGGCAGCTGCTTCAGACTGTCTCCTTGGTGAAGGACAGAATAAGTGGGACATAAACTTTGGCTCTCAGCTTCTCTGCAAGAAAAGAAGAAACTGGAACACACATCTAACACCCTAGCCTCTCTAGCTGAATCCCAAGAGACTGTCTCCTATTCCAACTCTCTCAAGGCAATAGCATGACTTGGCAATCACTAATTTCTTGGGGATTTATATGCTTTGGCTGTGTCCCCACCCAAATCACATTTTGAATTGCAGCTCCCATGATTCCCATGTGTTGTGGGAAGAACCCAGTGGGAAGTAACTGAATCATGGGGTTGGGTCTTTCTCATGCTGTTCTCTTGAAAGTGAGTAAGTCTCATGAGATCTGATGGTTTTATCAAGGGGAGTTCCCCTGTACAAACTCTCTTGCCTGCTGCCTTGTAAGATGTGCTTTTGCTCCTCCTTTGCCTTCTGCCATTTTGTGAGGCCTCCCAGTCATGTGGAACTGTGAGTTAATTAAACCCCTTTCCTTTATAAATTATCTAGTCTCGGGTATTTCTTTATTAGCAGCATGAGAATGGACTAATATAGTAAATTGGTACCATCACAAGCCTGGAGACTTAGGACAAAAATTTTTTTTCATAGGCCAGCCCAGGGCCTTGTTGCTTTGTGCAGTCTTGGGACTTGGTGCTCTGCATCCCAGCCATGGCTAAAAGGGACCAGTGTACAGTTCAGACTGTTGCTTTAGAGGGCGTAAGCCCCAAGCTTTGGTGGCTTACACATGATGTTGGGCTTGTGGGTGCACAGAAGTCAAGAATTGAGGTTTGGGAGCCCCTGAGTAGGTTTCGAAGGATGTGTAAAATTACAATGGTGGAGCTGCGCAAGACCAAGGGAACCTACCTCTTGCATCAGCAAGACCTGGATGTGAGACATGGAGTCAAAGGGAATCATTTTGGAGCTTTAAGATTTGACTGCCCCACTGGATCTCAGACTTGCATGAAGCCTGTAGGCCTATTCATTTGGGCCATTTTCTCCTATTTGGAACAGCTGTATTTTCTGAATGACTGTACCCCCATTGTATTTAGGAAGTATCTAACTTGCTTTTGATTTTACAGGCTCATAGGCAGAAAGGACTTGGCTTGTCTCAGATGAGACTTTGGACTGTGGACTTTTGAATTAATGTTGAAATGAGTTAAGACTTTGGGGGACTGTTGGGAAGGCATGACTGGTTTTGAAATGTGAGGACATGAGATTTGGGAGGGGCCAGGGTGGAACAATATGGTTTGGCTCTGTCTCCCCACAAATATCATCTTGAATTGTAACTCCCATGATTCCCACATGTTGTAGGAGGAACCTGGTGGGAGGTACTTGAATCATGGGAGTGGTTACCCACATGCTGCTGTTCTTGTGATAGTGAGTAATTCTCATGAGATCTGATGTTTTATAAAGGGGCATTATCCTACACAAGCTCTCTTGCCGCCTCCATGTAATATGTCACTTTCCTCCTCCTTTGCCTTCCACCATGATTGTGAGGCCTCCCCAGTCATGTGGAACTGTGAGTCAGTTAAATCTCTTTCCTTTATAAATTACCCAGTCTTGGGTATGTCTTTACTAGTAGTGTGAGAATGGAGAATGGAATAACACAGGGGCCAATGAGAGCAAAGTGGATTAGACAAACGAAGTCTTTTGAGGCACCTAGAATCTCCAGCCATGCTAATTAGGAGGAATATCTCCAACACAAGACCAATCTAGCAAGACTGGGAGAGGTTGTTCTTTTATCTAAAGCACTGATTCCCACATAAAGTCAAGGAAAATGAAGAAATATGAAAACATATTTCAAATAAATGATAAGATAAATCTCTAGAAGCCAACCCTGATGAAATGGAGACATAGAATTTACTCGATAGGCAGTTCAAAAGAACAGTCATAAAGATGATCACTGAGGTGTAGAGAGAAACGTATGAACAAACTGAACTTTAAAATGGAGATAGGAAATATTAGATAACACCAAACAGGAATTATTGAGCTGAAGAATATAATAATAACAATTCAAAAGAGGGGTTCAACAGGCAAGTAGAACAAGCAGAAGAAGAATTGATGAACTAGAAAACAGGTCATTGGAAATAATCCAATCTGGGTTGGGGCAAAAGGAAGGCATTGTTAAGAATCACTGGGCTGTGGCCCAGTTGACCCTCAGGGGTAAAGACAGGGTGGGCCCTCAATGGAACAGCTGGAGGAGCACAGGGCACGGACTGCCCCACAGGTAGGTAGGTGACGTTCCCAGAGTATGAGAGCTGGTATGTAATGTCTCGCAGTTTCCAGCTTACACAGCTCAATCAGGCTGTCCCCGCCGTGGCCAGTGAGTTGGGGATCAGCTCTGCTGCCTTGGAGTTGTCATCGGCAGTGATGATGGCTGCCTTTTTCTGATGCTCAGCCTTTTCCACCACAAATCTGGCCCTCTCTACTTCCTGCTGAGCCACCTGTTTGGCTTTCACTGCTTCTGCAAACTCCTTCTCAAAAGTCAGATGTGTGAAGGACACATCATCCAGGATGAGCCCAAAGGTGTCTGCTTACCCAGTAAGGTCACCACTCACCTACCTGGAGAACAGCTCTCTTTGGGTGGTCAGTTCTCCTGCAACAAAGTGAGCCACCACTAACTTGAGGGTTTTGGTAGTGATGGACAGCAGCACACAGTCATTGTAGTCCTCTCCGATGCTGGTGAAGATGTGAGCAAACTGGCTAGCAACAGGCCAGAAGAGGATACAAAATGTGATGTTGACATTCTGTAAATCTTTGCTACCAGTGATGACTGGCACATCACATGGTCGAGAACAGCAGTTAAAGAAAATTGGTTTCTGCACCCATGGGATGAGAAAGTGAGTCCCTTCCCTTACCACAATGTCCTGTATGCCACAGAATCAGTCAAAGATGGCAGCTCTGTGTCCAACATCCACACTGTACAAGGCAGAGTTCACCACGCCTCCTACAACAGCTAAGGCCATGCCAAACTTGCTAATGGACTCAAACACACTGGCAGCCATGTTTCCTTCTGCTGGACCCTCTCACACCTGCTTCCACTCTGACCATATTTTTATATATTTTTGTTTCTACCTAGTGGTACTTTTTCCTTCAGGTTGAAGAACTCCTTTTAGTATTTCTTGTAAGGCATGTCTAACAAAATGAATAACCCAAAGCACCTGATCATCTGAGTAGAAGCAGAAAAAAATTTCAACAAATTCAATATCCCTTTTTGTTAAAAACTCTCAAAAAACTAGATGTAGAATAAATGTACCTCAATGCAATAAAAGCCGTGTATAATAAGGTCACAGCTAACATCAGACTCAACAGTGAAATGCTGAAAGCTTGTCCTGTAAGGTCAGCAACAAGAATGCCCAATCTTGCCACTTATATTCGGCATAGTACTTGAAGTCCTAGCCAGAGCATTTAGGCAAGAATAAGCTAAAGATATCATATATGAAAGGAATAAGTGAAATTATCTCTGTTTGCTGATGATATGATCTTATATGTAGAAAACCCTAAAAGCTCCACCAAAAAAACTGTTAGAACTGATCAACAAATTTGTAGGTTACAAAATCAAAATACAAAAATCACTAGTATTTCTACACACTAATAATGAGCTATCTTAAAAAGAAATGGAAAATAACAATCCCATTTACAATAACATAAAAAATACTTAGGAGTAAATTTAGCCAAGGAGGTGAAAGATGTGTTTATTGAAAATTATAAAACATTGATTAAAAAACTGAAGACATAGATAAATAAAAATATATCTCATGGTCAGGTAATGTTGGTAGAATGTTCATACTACCTAAAGGGATCTACAGATTTCATGCAAAACCTATCAAAATTGCAATGTTATTTTCACAGGAATATAAAAGATAATCCTCAAGTTCATATGGAAGCAGAGAAGACTCTGAATATTCAAAGCAATTTTGAACAAAAAGAGAAAAGTTGGAGCATCACATTTCCTGATTTCAAAATATACTATAAAGCTATTATAAATCAAAAAAGCATGGGACTGGCATAAAAACAAACACATAGACCAGTAGAACAGAATCAAAAGCCCAGAAATAAACCCAAGTATTTATAAATTGATTTTCAACAGAGGTGGCAAGAACACATAATGAGGGAAAAAGAGTGTCTTTAATATGTGACATTGGGAAAACTTGATATCCACATGCAGAATAATGAAACTGTACTGTTTCACACCGTACACAAACATCAACTCAAATTGGATAAAATATAGACTTAAATATAAGACTTGAAACTGTAAAGTTACTCAAAGAAAACATGGGGAATAAACTCCACGATATTAGTCTGGGCAATGACATCTTGGCTAGGACTCCAAAAGTATAGGCAACAAAAGCAAAAAGAGACAAATTAAATTGCATCAAACTAAAAAGCTCTTCCATAACAAAGGAAGCAACAGAGTGAGGAGACAACTCATGGATTGGGAGAAGGTATATGCAAACCGTATGTCTGATAAAGAGCTAGTATCAAAAATAAGGACTTCAAAAAACTTAATAGCAAAAAATACTAATAACCCAATTTAAAAATAGGCAAGTGATCTGAACAGATGATTCTCAAAAAAATATAGGAATCGCTAACATATGTCAAAAAAATGTGCAACATCACTAATCATTAAAGACATGGAAATTAAAACCACATGAGGTACCACCTCACAGCTATTAGAATGGCTATTATAAAAAGAAGAATGATAAGTGTTATATTTCACAGTAATTCTCCGAATCCTCATTCTCCACATGAGGATGTGGAGAAAAGGGAACCCTTGTACACTGTTGCGGAAATGTAAATTTGTACAGCTATTTTGGGAGATAGTTTGACGGTTCCTCAATAAGCTAAAACTGGAATTACCATATGATCCAGCAATCCCACTTCTGGGTATATATTCAAAGGAATTGAAATTCATATAGGAAGGAGATATCTGCATTCTCATGTGGATTTCAGCATTATTCAGAATAGCCAAGATACGGATGCAACCAAAGTACCCATCAATGGCTGGATGGATAAAGAAAACACACACACACACACACACACACACACACACACACACACACACACACGGTGTGTTATACAGCTGAAAAAAGGAAGGGAATTATGTTATTTGTGATAATATGGATGTAACTGGAGCACATTATGCTAAATGAAATAAGCCAGGCACCAAAAGATAAATATTTTATAAATTCACTTACATGAGGAATCTGGAACAGTCAATCTTACAGAAAGAGAAAGTAGATTACAGGGAATCAGGGAGAGATGGGGAAAGAGAAGATGTTGGTTAAAGGATAAAAAATTTCAGTTAGACTGGCAGAATAAATTTTAGTGATCTGTTGCACTGCAGGGTGACCACAGTTAATGATGATGTATTGTGTATTTCAAAATTGCTTAAATAGTATAATTTTAACATCTCACCACACATATAAAAATAAGTTTGGGAGGTGATGGATATGTTAATTGACTTGATTGGCTCTTTCTATAATGTATACATAGATGTAACAATACAATGTATCTTACAAATATACACAGTTATTACGTGTTAATTACAAATAAACATAAAAACAAAAGAATATATGTACTTTTCCTTACCTATTATGTCCTCCCTATTAGGCACAGCCCACATTTGTTTTCTTCCTATAAACAGTTTTTGACTATGATAGTTTTCATTGATCTCAAGTTTTCACTGATTTATAGAACTTACTATCTATCTACCTCTATATCACCCCATTGATTTCTCAATTCTACAGTTTGTCATCTAGACAAATGTTCATGTATATGTATGTGGATGTGAGGATGTGTGTATGTGTTTGTGTGTATATACACATACACATATATAGGTATGTGTATTTTGTATATATTAGCCTTACAGCCCCACTCACATGATCTCTTCAAGAAAAAGCATCAGGTTTCTACATTATGAAACTGAAGTATAATTTATATATAGTAAAAAAATCAGAAATTAAAGATACCATTCTCTCAGTGTTAGCCAAGTCTAAAAAAAGTTTAGCTCATATCAGTGCTCAATAATAATTGATCATTGATCTATTAATATTGATAAAGAAAAATCAGAAAAATTGCACAAGGCACACAAAATGTATCTACCATGTAGTGGAATCAGGAAAAACAGCCGTTATTTTCTCAATTTTGGTAAAGGGAAAACTTGAAGATACTGGTGACTTCATTTTCAAAATATTTTGTTCCACATTCCTGTTTGCTTCAAAAATAATAAATAAAAATCCCTGTCAGTATATCAACTCTTCACTTTCCATATATTCAAGCAGCCTGATGACAAATCCCAAAAATCTCAGAATTGAAACAAAGCCTAAAAAGGCCTTCATTGAGATGCTGAAGGCACTATGATCCTTGATAAACTGGCATGCACAAACACAAAAGGCATGAAAGTCATTCAAATGGAACAGGCATAAAGGTTATAGTAGGCATTTTCTCTGCATTCTTGATATGAAACTTGCCACTTTTTCTTCATTGTCATTTTGATTGAGCGAATACCTTCTTGAGTTATTTGGTTGACACTTGACCTACTTTTAACTTCACAGTGTAATGTAGATTTATGTTACTTGGGAGTGGTGGCTAGAGTTGAAGTCTGATGTGATGATAACATCTCAAGATGAAGATTTTTCTACATCAAGTTATTGTGGCCTTTAAGTGGTCACCTGCCAGAAGCCACAGGGAGATTCAACACACCTGAGGATTCTGTCCAATACTTGATAATTTAATGTTTTTTTAAACAAAATATTTTGCATGGAAAATAAAGCATCACATTTAAAATTGGAAAGCTGGATTCTGTTCTTGAAATAGACACAAACTGATTGTAGAATTTGGAACAAGTCATTTAATCTGGAGAGTCCTTAGAAAACTCACATGCAGAAGAAGGAATGAGGTTGATGATGGTTTTGTGTTTTTTTGTCGTGTATTTATGATTTAGATTAGTCTTTTTACATAGGGTACAGGGGAACGATGGGAATGATAAAAATCCTCCAAAATTTAAATAAAACTTTTCCTACTTAGGCAAGCTTATTTTACTTTAGCTGTATTAAAAGAACATAATAAAATTGTGATTTTGTGAAAAAGAGAAAGCATAAAGGAGCTGACACTATAAAACTTATTATGAGGCAATAATTTTTTTTTTTTTTTTTTTTCTGAGATAGAGTCTCACTCTGTTGCCCAGGCTGGAGTGAGGTGGCAGGATCTCAGCTCACTACAAGCTCCACCTCCCAGGTTCCCGCCATTCTCCTGCCTCAGCCTCCCGAGTAGCTGGGACTACAGGTGCCCACCACCACACCTGGCTAATTTTTTGTATTTTTAGTAGAGACGGGGTTTCACCGTGTTAGCCAGGATGGTTTCAATCTCCTGACCTCATGATCCACCCGCCTTGGCCTCCCAAAGTGCTGGGATTACAGGCATGAGCCACCACGCCCGGCCAATAAATGTGTTTTTCCCCTTGAAATACGGGAATTCCTCTCGTTTAGAAAGCTCGCAGATGTTTTAACAACAAGAAAAAACTGAAGAACACTTTTGTTCCCTTTAGGATAATTTTTCAGGTCATAGCCATATTAGGATAATTTGGAGATGTTAAAGTTGGCATTAAACGTAGACAATGGGGAGTTGAATCCATCCCATGTATTTATCCCACCAATGTCAGTTTGCTTCTAAAATGTCCAATTATCAAGTATTTTCCCTTATCAAGTACTTTCTGTCTTAATTTAGTAATGAAGTTCCTGAAAGCCCCAAATTCAAAATGGTCCTTTTCATACTTACTCATTTTCTAAAAGAATTAGCAAATTGACCTTGAAGTAGGTTTTTTTAAAGGATGTCTCTCAATCACAGTTTATCTTTTGCTTTTCCAAAGGCCTAGCAACTGACTTTTGAGGGAGCAGCAGGTGGGGGCAGAGTAGGGGCATGGAAAGGGAGAGAAAAATGTAGAGTGAAAGAATGCAAAGGTATGTATATACTGAATGTAGAATTGAAGGAGAGGATGTGTTTAAGAACAAAATGTGCACAAACCGGTGTGTATGAGAGGTATGGTGAAGTGGTGTTGATCATGGATGGAGACTTTAATCTCATCTCCTACCCCTCTCAAAACCAGAAACCCATTCCTAGCAGCTCAAAAACATAGTGAAGCTACCCCCAAAACACACATGCCAACATTTCATAATGTACAATCTACTGTCACTTTTTGCCTTTCAACAACTTTATTTGCCTTGGAGTTTTCTGATTTTTAGGGTTGATCACCACACTTTATGCCTTCTGTATTTTCTGGGATCAGAAAAATTGTTACATGTCATTACTCCACAACTTATTAGGGCTGCTGATATTTCAGAAAATCCCAATTGTCCTTTAGATCAACAATACGCCACAAGGTTCTGATTGTATTATGGCAAATCTTCCATAATAAACAAAATGTATGAATACAACAGGCAAGAAATAAAAAATGTAAAGCCATCTGTCAGATATTAAAAGTCCTGCACAATATAAGATGTTTCTGCTTAAGAAATTAATGTTTAGGTTTTTGCATTATAAACAAGTATCGCTTTTTAATGAGCACAGATTGTTTCAAACAGTAACTCATGAAAAAAAGAAACAAAAATATGATACAGTAACACTTTTTCATCTCTCGATAATTAACAATTTTAAGGTATAATACATCCTGGAGGCTCTGAAAGTACTTTCAGTACATTTAAGTGATTATTAAAACAAAAGTAGAATTATTGGAATTTTTGTTTTCCTTGTTGTATAATTAAGCCTATCAATTACTCTCAACCGAAAAAAAAATTGTATGTGGATGTGAAGTTGAAAACTGAATGGAAAATGTGTGTGATTTCTTAAATGATATTTGGGTCAGATACTTTGCATTTTACATTGGTCTTCTCCCATATCTGATGATATGACTGCCTTTCAGATATCAGTAACATCTGCTGCTTCTAGCCACAGAGTGGCTCATGACAGCTGCATGACGCTGCCCTAGAATTCATGCCAAACCAGTCCCCTTTGAATATCAGTAGACCACCTGGGTACCCAGCTGCAATATATGGCATCTCCTGCTCTTTCACAGATGCCAGCAATACATAAAAAGAACTTGAGTGGAAAAGAAAACCTAGTAGCTCAGAAAAAGTTTTCCTTCAGTCTCTCCATCTGTAAATGTCCACCTCTCCTAACTGGAGTTACAGAATTTCAGTTTCAAATAAATTTCCTGTGTAATTTGTAAAGTGGTCACATGTGTCCCAAAGGCAGAGAATTGTGATAAATTTGAGGAAATAGGAAAACCTGTCTCCTCTCAAGAATTTTTTCTAAGATCCTGGCTGGCATATATTCAGCAAATATATATTAGCCAATTACTTTGTGCTTTGTCAAGCACAATGCTGGGCTCTGGGGCATAGAAAAATAATAATAATAATACATAGCTCTCTAGTAGCTCACAGGCCAGTCTAGTTGTGAATGTCAAAACTGGGCATATTAAGGTTAAAGTCTAGTCATCAATTTGCATTTGACAGTGAAATAAATAAATAAATAAACAGTCTCTCATGCCTACAAGAAGGGGACTTGAGAGGTTCTCACCCCCACCATCATCATAGACAGGATGCCTTTCTCCTGGCTTTTAATCAGCTAGAGTCATTTTGTTTCTTGTCAAGAACCTAGACATTATTTTTTAAAGCTGTAAGTTTTGCTTCAGATGAGTACTTTCCCTATGGGGCATATCTAAAATTCTAATGCTGTCAATGGAAAACTATGAGTACTTCTCAAAACTCATCTTACAGGCACTTCTTTTTCATTTTTTCTTTTTTTCTATATAGCGTTTGGCAAGAACCAATGTGAAACACCTAAAAATATCCATGTTAACGTCACTTCAAGTACTTATTCAAGAAACCCACAAACCTCCTAAGAAGGAAACTAATACTCTACTTTTGACAGTTTATTATTAAAAAATTAATTGGTACTAGTCAATGGAGGTTACATTACACTTTAGAAGAGTAAAGAAGTAACCCTGAAATAGCAACATTTGGCATGTTACTTTGCTAACTTATCAGTCACAAACAAGGAGAGTAGAGTGCACAGTTTATTTCTCTAGATATGATGCTTAAAGTCCAGTAAATATAATTTCCTTGGTACACTAGTATTTCAAAATGCTATTCTTGTGAAATTTAAAAGTTGCTCCATAGAGAACATCAAATGTTCATTCAAATGCTTGTTGAAGAAGCTGTGATTAATCCAAACTTTTCACCTCTTATCAAGCTCCATAAATTCCATCTTCTCTGAAAATAATCTTTTGCCTCCACTTTCCTTGAGATTAAGAAAAGCTGACCCGATTTTCTACTCATTTCTACCTTTAAATGTCTCAAATATCCTTAGTTTCTTCTTTCTATTTTAGGAAAGAAAGTCAATCCTCTTCTCTAAAGTTCACCCTTGCCCTTGGTCTCCTGAACTCATATGAAGGGAGCACTAGACTTGGAGTCAAGAGATGTGAGTTTAATATTTAGCCCTGCCAATTTCTAGGCACATGACAATTTATCTGAGGCTCAGAACCTTCAACTATAGAATAAGGTGATAATAAGAACTCATCCACTGTGTTCTGGTAAGGACATAGTAAAATAATGAGTGTGAAACTGCACTGTAAACTAAGTGTTATGCAGATATTCTTTATTGTTATACCTTTCCTCCAATACCTGCAGGTATTTATCTCATCAATTATTCCTTCCTTTTTCTTTTTAGATATCACCTCATATTTAAAAATACTTCCTTATTCATTTTTAGATATATTACCTATCTAAAATATAGAGGCTATTTTAAATTTATGATAAAATGAAATGATAGAAAATACAAAATAATTACTTTGTTCATATTTAACCTTAAAGTTACTATGACTTTTCCTTCTTATTTGCTGGCAAATGTCTTAAAAAGATTATTCCCCCACTACATGTTTTCACAATCCAATTATCTTAACATTTTATATTCCACTATCTTGAATCCATCATCTGAAACTGCTCATGAAACTTTTTATGAGCTTACATTATTCTTACTTCCTGACTTCTCTGTAGCATTTGACACTGTTGACAATCACCATAACTTTCTAAGTTTTTGTGACATTTTATTTGTTCTTCACTGACAGTTTTGACTTAGCAATCACTTTTTCTTCTTTCTCCCACCCCTAAAGTAGGTGCTACCTAAGGACATGCCTTGTTCTTTTGCTCTCCCTATTTTCTTCCTTGGCAAATTAATCAATCCTCATACACCTATTTAATTCCTTATCCTTTGCCTCAACTCTGCAACACATTTCCAGCTGCTTCAGGTACATCTTGAACTTTCCCTAACTTTATAGACTCAAGAACTTCCATTTTGTTCCTGAAATATGAAAATAAATCTTGCAGTTCCTGAGGTCTTCTCTTGTAGGGTCAGAGAAATGATCAAGGAGCAGTAGTCTTCCATCAGCAATTGGATAGTCATCCAATTACTATCCAAATTGACCATTACAGGATTAGTGTGGGACACAGTAGGCTTAAAGTTTTGTACAGATTTTTATCTTAATTTAGGAATTCCATAAGTTATGATGTTTTTCTCAAACGCAAATAGCTTTTATTGGCCAATTAATAATATGGAATATAAAGTTGGTTGACCAACTAAAATATAGGATTTTAAAAGGTAAATATAGAATTTGGTTGACCAATTAAAATAGAGAAAAATATATTTTGGTCAAGGATCACATATTACCAGGCTATGGGGTAAGTAAGTAAGTGGGAAAATGTTGCCAGAACTTTCATAATAGAGTAGGGCATGCAGAAATATATTATCACATGCAGGTGCATCATGGTGGCAGTAGAGAAATGCTAATAATTCCACACCAAGAATGTTTATTTCAATTTTGGCATATTTGCAGTGTAACCACATGGTTAGCTTGGCAATTATAAAATATTTTTAGAATTTATAATGCATCAAATTTGGAATTTAGCAGATGTTGTAAGTATTGTTTGGTTGAATATATTTTTTAAGGGTAATTTAAAATATCTATTGAAAATCAACAACTAGCTTTTCAGTTATACTTAATTTCTCAGTAGTAATTAAGTATTGGTACTTACCACTCAATTTTTATACAGTTGGATGAAATTCTTCCCTCAACCTTATCTCACACACTCAGAGTAAGTTCTACTATCTAGAATCTGTTATTGCAGAATTTGTTCAGTCTTATTTAAATAAATCTCATAATTGGTTTCCTTTTTTAACTACATTTCTGGTTGACTAGAACAACAGTGAAACGATTGGTAGTCAAGTACCGAAGATAGACATCACTAAGTGTGACAATATAATCATAGCTTAAGATGTTGCACATTTATTGCAGTCGTTACCATAGAGATTTAAATTTGGCTCTTTAATAAAAAATACATAGATTTGATTTTGAATGCATTAATTTTGACAAGCAAGGTGCAGTAGGTTTCCTAACTGAACATATACAAAAACAACAGATTTGGAATTTTGTCCTAGATGTCTTTAAGGGATCAGATATAGGCATACAAAAATAATAGGTTCAGTTTATTGAATTTTTAATAAATACTTTATTAATTCTGCCATTTCAATCTTAGTTTTATAAGATACACATGTAATACTTTAGTAATACTTCATTCATATAATCTTCCATAGGGAAAACAAAAGGTAGGAAATCAGATGTTCCACTCTAAACTTGGGTATGTCTCAAAGCACAAAGTAGGAGTGTATTAGTCTGTTCTCATGCTGCTAATAAAGACATGCCCAAGACTGGGTAATTTATAAAGGAAAGAGGTTTAATTGACTCAGCTCAGCATGACTGGGAAGGCGTTAGGAAATGTACAATTGTGGTGGAAGGGGAAGCAAACACATCCTTCTTCACATGGTAGCAGCAAAAAGCATCCAGCAAAAGGGTGAAAAGCCCTTTGTAAAACCATCAGATCTTGTGAGAATCACTCACCATCATGAGAACAGCAGCACTCAACTAACCACCCCCATGATTAAATTACCTCCCACCAGATCCCTCCAACAGGTGGGGATTATGGGAACTACAATTCAAGATGAGATTTGGGTGGGGACACACCCATATCTTATCATTCCACCCTTTCAAATCTCATGTCATCACATTTCAAAAGCAATCATGCCTTCCCAGTGAGGAGGCATCTTAACTCATTTCAGCATTAACTCAAAATCTTAGCCTATTTCAGCATTAACTCAAAAGTCCACAGTCCGGCAGGGCCCAGTGGTTCATGACTTTAATACCAGCACTTTGGGAGGCAATGGTGGGTGGATCACCTGAGGTCAGGAGTTCAAGACCAGCCTGGCCAATATGGTGAAGATGCAGATGTTGGATTTTCCGTTTCTACTCAAAATACAAAATGTAACCAGATGTGGTGGCCCACACCTGTAGTCCCAGCTACTTGGGAGACTGAGTCATGACAATTGCTTGAACCCAGGAGGAGGAGGTTGCAGTGAGCTGAGATTGTGCCACTGTACACCAATCTGCGCAACAGAGTGAGACTCTGTCAAAAAAAAAAAAAAAAAGAGAGAAAATAAAAGAAGAGAGAAAAGAAAAGGAAACAAAAGAAAACAAAGAAAAGAAAAAGAAAAGCATCCATAGTCCACAGTCCACAGTCTTATCTGAGACAAGGCAAGTCCTTTCTGCCTATGAGCGTGTAAAATCAAAAGCAAATTAGTTACCTCCTAGATACAGTGGGGGTACAGGCATTGGGTAAATACACTCATTCCAAATGGGAGAAATTGGCCAAAACAAAGAAGCGACAGGCCCCATGCAAGTCCAAAATCCAACAGGGCAGTCATTAAACCTTAAGGTTACAAAATCATCTTCCCTGACTCCGTGTCTCACATCCAGGTCAAACTGATACAAGAGGTGGGCTCCTAAGGCCTTGGGTAGCTCCATCCCTGTGGCTTTGCAGGGGACAGCCCCTCTCCTGTCTGCTTTCATGGGTTGGGGTTGAATGTCTGTGACTTTTCCAGGTACACAGTGGAGCTACCATTCTGGGGTCTAGAGGATGGTAGCCCTCTTCTCACAGATCCACTAGACAATGTCCAGGGGGGGACTCTGTGTGGGGGCTTGCACCCCACATTTCCCTTCCATACTGCCCTAGCAACAGGTTCAGCATGATGGCTCAGCCCCTGCAGCAAACTTCTGCCTGGACATCCAGGCATTTTCATACAATCTCTGAAATCTAGGCAGAAGTCCCCCAACCTCAATTCTTGACTTCTGTGAACCCACAGGTCTAACACCATGTGGAAGTTGCCAAGGCTTGGGGCTTGCACCCGGTAAAAAATGGCCTGAAATGTATATTGGCTCCTTTTACCCATAGTTAGAGCATCGGGGATGGAGGGCACCAAGTCCCAAGGCTGCACACAGCAAGAGAGGCCCTGGGCTCAGCTCACTAAACTATTTTTCCTTCCTAGGTCTCCAGGCCTGTGATGGGAAGGGCTGCTGTGAAGTTCTCCAATATGACCTGGAAACCTTTTACCCATTGTCTTGGAGGTTAATATTTGGCTCCTTGTTACTTATGCAAATTTCTGCAACAGGCTTGAATTTCTCCATAGAAAATGGGTTTTTCTTTTCTATTGCATCAACAGGCTACAAATTTTCCAAACTTTTATGCTCTGCTTCCTCTTAAATGCTTTGCTGCTTAGAAATTTCTTCTGCCAGATACCCTAAATTGTCTCTCTCAAATACAAAGTTCCACAGATCTCTAGGGCACGCACAAAATGCTGCCACTCTCTTTGCATAGCAAGAGTGACCTTTACTACAGTTCCCAACAAGTTTCCCATCTCTGAGACCACCTCAGCCTGGACTTTATTGCCCATATCACTATTAGCATTTTGGTCAAAGCCATTCAACAAGTCTCTAGGAACTTCCAAACTTTCCCACATCCTCCTGTCTTCTGAGCTCTCCAAACTCTTCCAACCTCTGCATGTTACCCAGTTCCAAAGTCATTTCTACATTTTTGCGTATCTTTACAGAAGTGTCCCACTCCCAGTACCAATTTACTGTATTAGTCCATTCTCATGCTGCTAATAAAGACATACCCAAGACTGGGTAATTTATAAAGAAAGAGGTTTAGTTGACTCACTGTTCAGCAAGGCTTGTAAGGCTTCAAGAAACTTATAATCATGGTGGAAGGGGAAGCAAACATGACCTTCTTCACATGGTGGCAGCAAGGAGAAGTGCCAAGCAAGGAGAAGTGCCAAGAGCAGCATGGGGGTAACCACCCCCAGGATTAAATTACTTCCCACTGGATCCCTTCCACGACACATGGGGACTACAGGAACTACAATTCAAGATGAAATTTGGGTGGGGACACAGCCAAACTATATCAAGGAGCACAGGAGCGAGAACTTTGTAAACTGAGAGTACACAGATTTCCAGGCCCTGCTTTTCTGCTTCTTTTCACAAGACTACATATACCCTTACGTATTTTATTTATAAATTCTTCCATGAATGTCGTACACCACAGCAATCTTTCCCTCCTTTGAACTTAATGCACTCTATATCTGCATGTTCAAATGATACCTAGAACTTAGTACATTATCAGGTGCTACCTGCTGTCTTACATAACCACACACTGAATGAAATCAAGAACCACACCTTGCATATTTGCCATCCACAGGGTCTATTGCAGGTTTAGGTGTGTATTTATTTATACTGATTGATAGGTAAAATGAGGGTTGATTTATAGCAAGCTGGCTGATACTTAGAGGTGATCTGAAGTATAATGCAAATGTTACAAAATGCATTCAAGATAAAAAACAAAATAATGAGAATAAACCTCATATATTTAATCTATACTAGATCCATTATAACAATATTTGTAAAATGATTTTATTATTTATTTATTATGTATTATTCAAATGTAAGGCTTCATCAAAATATAAACTCTTAGAAAACATCTCTTGTACATCTTTTGTAACTGTATTCGGTGTACATGCAACAGTGAAAGACTGGGATACAGTTTGGGGAATGCACCATTAGGTGATTTCATTATCATGGGAACATTACAGAATGTTCTTATACAAACCTAGATGGTATAGCTTACAAACTTGAAAAGCATGTGTCTGTAATGAATGCTGTGCGCAACAGTAACACAATGGTAAGTATTTGTGTATCCAAAAATATCTACATATAGAAAAGGTTTGGTAAAAATACAGTAGTATACTATGGGACCACCATTGTATATGTGTCGTTGTTGACCAAAAAACATCATTATGTAGTGTGTGATTTTATGTGGCAAATAGGTACACATTAATTGCATGCTGAACGTCAGTCAACTTAAACATTATTACGAGAGGATGACTTCTCTCTTAACCCTCCGAGTTCTTTAGGATATTTGTGATCCTATAGACTTGGAACAGGAGAATTGAGCTGCATAAGGCCTTTTGCATTTATCATTTTTCTTCTATGCTGAATGTTCCCCCCTACAAATCCTTGCATAGACAGATGCTTCCTGTCATCTTGTTATCAGCCCAAATGTCCCCTAGGAGGGTTTCTCTGACCACTCTAGGTAATGTAGTTCTCTAACCCTCACCCTCCACCTCTGTCATTCACAACATTTTACCTAATTTTATTTTCTTCTAGGCACTTGTCTTCATCTGAAATTAACAGAATAATATTTCTGCGTATTCATTTATGGTCTATGGTCTCCCTCTAGCATAAGTTCTAGGAGACCAGGGACTGAGTATGCCCAAGAACTGGCAAACATTTTAAAATTAACTAGTAAATTCCCTGAGTTAAACTTATTTTCACATTTCATTTGAATTTAATGGCAGTTGTAGCTCATTAATCAAACCCAATCTGTATAAATGTTTCTTAAGATTTTAAAGCTATTTTTTTACAAGTTATTTAACTTTTCCTTTCCATGTAAGAAAAATGAAACCCTAATTTGTAAAATAAATAGCTATAAGTCAATTCATGGCAGCATATATTTAGATTTAAAAGAAAGTTAAACATTTCTTTATTAGAATATTTCAGGGACATTTCACATTTAAATCAGCAGGATAATTGCCTTAATTTTCAGCACCATTTTGTTTGATTAAGCACGCTTAATGGGAGGCTCTAGTGAAATTTGGCCTTAAGGGGATATCAAACTTTTCTGTTCAATAATTCTGAGCACATTAACATTCTTCATATAGCTGTTTTTATTGCCATAAATTCAAATGGCTGAATTTAAGTCCTTTATGTCTGGGATCAGAAAGATTATAAAGATTTTTAAGGGTAACATGCACATGGAATATCTGTTCATATGAGCAGAGAAGGGTAAGAAAGCCACAGCAATGAAGTATGTTTCTCAAAGTTGACATTTTAGACATTTGTCTCTAATAAGAGTATTGGTTACTTAATGTACTGAAACTCACTAAAAAGCCAAGTATTCCTGTCTTATTGCTATATACAGGGACATTCTGCTTAGCATGTTTTAAATATCCTTGTATTTGTTAAAGAACAATATTTTCAAAAATGCTTTTATCATAGTTCAGAAGTTAATTGTTTATTTTTCTTGTGTGTACTTTTATTTCTATCTAATGGTATTATTCAAGAAGGCAGAAAAACTTTCTCAATTAGATTGCTTTTCCAACAAAACTTATTTCCATTGTGTATTTCTGGATAAGCCCTATAAAATATCATTCACTTCTTCTTTATTTATTAATGGAAATGAAAATGTGTATTTTCTACATTACTATTTTTGTATAATTTTCATTCAATTTCTTTTTCTTTTTATGCATTTAATTCCTGTCCATCTTTCGGGGTTCCATAATTCTATAATTCCCTTTACTATCCTAGTTCCAACTCATTCAGGATGCCTTGTGAGTACCATTCAGCATTTATTTTTATAGAGACAACTAATACTGTAATATTTTTATCCATATATCATTGTTACATTATAGCTTCTACAGTAACTACCACTAGAGACTTACATTTTGGGACCTCATAAATATTGAGTTTTTACACTAACATAGACTCACATACACATAAATTAGATAGATATAGATAGATGAATAAAATAAACAGATAGTACTCGCGATTGGTTAGATAGCAGATGAGTATTTTTGCTGGTTTACCAATACAGTATATGCTTACAGTTCTCCAGAGAAACACTCATATGATGAGATTTTGTGAGGTCATAAAAGAGAAGAAATGAAAGTTATTAATGCAAGAGGGCTAGGTTTATGATCCATATTCTAATTCCTCATAGATGTGGTATTCTGTTCCTCTAATGTCTTTCTTATTATTCCTGAAATAGCTAACTTCTGTCAGTTCCTTAACACTCAGTTCAAACATCACCTATCTTCTCATAACTCTAATTAGGATTTGTCTTACCATCTTCTAAACCCTCATGAAATTGTCTAACAAAGCTCATATTTAACTTCTCCAAAATTTTTAGTTTGTTTAGTTCCAAGACAGCTGTTACAAGCTGGCATAGATATTTCATTGGAAATAGTAATGGCCAATTATTCTATGGGTTGCACAGATAACAAATAGCATAACCAAAACTATCTAGACAATTTGTATCTTTATTACATTTTAATCTCTTTACCAAGTTGTATCCAAGCAAATCCATTCTCTAATAACATTATTCACAAGCAACTCTGTGAACCAAACCTGTGAAGAAATGTGATGGGTCTGAGTAGAAGAAAAAGTATATATCATAGTTTTCGTGACCAGCCATTAATGTTAGTATCTACATCCCTGCATCTTGTGTATGTGAGTTCTATTTTTATCAAGAGGAAAGAATGCTAAGATAATTCAAATGTGAATTCACCAACAGTTAAGCTTGACTGAATTTAGGTAAGTTTTATTTAGAGAAAAACCCCAAATGACACTCTATCTTCAAGATATATTCCTTTATGAAATCAAATCACTGGAAAGCAATAAAATTGATAATTTTCTCTTAGTGTACCCAAAAAACCCACCATCCATTTAAAGGCATTAGTGGATGTTTGCTAAAACATGGTCTAAAATATCAACTATTTTGTGTCTACTGGACAATGTCTTTCAGAATCTAGGTCCTTTCATCTGAAGAAAGAAAAAAAAAGGTTCAGTGCAATTTTATTTGCTAACTTATTTATTTTCACTTTAGCTGTAGGAATATTTGAATAAAATTATTGATTATTCAATGTGACTAGTTTATCCCATTTTCCTGTTACTTTATTTCTCTTGCCCTTCATTTTCATCTTTCCTCTCAGTTACTTTGTTCTGAATCATTTCAATGTGAATTTTTATGTTAGTAATCTCTTAGGATGATTATAGAAATAACAGAAAAGGTGTAAATAATTGGTTATGCTCTAAAAATAAATTTTGTGTGGTACTGACCACCTCAAAATTATTTTCAAACAATTAGTTTAAGAAATAATTAAATGAATATAAAAGAGAATAGAGATTAACACCAAGTTTTAGTGTATCTAAATAACTTAAAATGCTTTATGTTTCTAAAACTATAAGCATGTCTCCATATTGAGTGTTTACAAGGTAAAGCATCATATCAAAGGCTAATATAAAACTCTTCTCATTTTCCAGTTTTCTGAACCAAAAATGTTAATGGAGGAATGTAGTTATTCAAATTATGATGCCTTAAGCTATTATAATTTTAAGAGCAATACAAGTTTTGTTAATGTTTGCTAATGTTCTTCTAAAGTTTGATTAATGTCTAATTTACCTATTGCTCACTTACTTTTTCTAAAGGAGCATATGAAGCCAGTTATTTATAGCAGTTAATATTCAAAATAAAATTCTAACACATTTGTTTTGGATAAACAGCATTCTATTAGGAAACATAATGAAATATTATTCTGTGACACTTACTCGCCTGTGCTTTAGAAATATGTATGATAGATATGACAGTCTTTAGTAGCACTGTCTCATTGTACCTTATCTAGAAATATTTTATTCTGTGGTTTAAATTTAAAAAGCCTTTCTTTGAATGAAAATATATGTTTAAACAATGGTTCAAAGCAAAGTGGTGGCCAGGTGACAGAAAAACTAGTTGCAGACACAGAAGTTAAAAATTTAAGCTATTTTTCAATATGTTTAAGGTTTATCCTGCACCAAATAGGGAACAAGAGAAACATTTGCTGAACCAAATCATTAAGATTGGTTTGTATTCTTTGTGGAGACTATGCACACATGATATCAGTTTACAATTTCATAGGATTTTTTTAAAAGGGTAACAAATCTCTATATTACCATTAAGAGAGTGATTTATCATATTTAAAGAAAAGTATCCCACAAAACCATCTCCATATTTCTCTTACAGTTTGGTTTCTATGAGTGGTCCCCAAAAAAACAGTCAAGTTTTACACACTGACAAATAACCTACTTTCATCAGATTTGTATGATTAAGTTTACAAAAAGGCAAAGAACTCTAAAAGAAAGAAATCAGCTGGACTTTTGTCTAAAATGATTTCTAATAAATTATTATGTCTGATATTTTCACTTGTCAAAATTTGAATTGTGTGGACATTGCTTAGAAAATTCTTTACTTTCTTTTAGTACTTAAAAAAAGTCTGGATACTATAAGCCCCTAAAGGTTGACAAATTTCTTTGCCTCATTTACCACACTATTCTGTTCAATGGAAACCCCTGCTTTTCATTTTTCCACTATTATGTCAGTTCTCATTTCTTTTCCACTTAATTGCTTGTACAAGTTGGAAATAAATGGATTTCACATGGGAAGACACTTCACTTGGCTATATTTTTCAGGTAATATATACTACTGTTTTCATTGTGATTTGCAAGCAAAAGAAAACTGAGGTATTTGAAGTAAATTCCATCTTGTTAATTAAAATAATAGTTACTGACAAAAGAGCTTATCTTAAGGGTAATGATAATAAAAATTAATATTGCCATATAGCTTATAAACAGCTTTAAAAAGTACTACCTCATTTAATGAATACAGTTGTCCTGAGAGGTAGATTGTTATAATCAGATCAACAGGGGTATTTAAAAGTAGCTGGATTATGATATACAGAGAATCTAATCTAAAGTATAGAGGTTTACTGTTAAGTAGATATTTTGAACTACGTTTTTCCTTCATTTGTTTCTCTTTGGAGTCTCTCTCTCTCTCTCCTCTCTCTCTGTGTTTTAATTCTTAATAGCTTTATTACAGTATAATTAACATAAAATGAACAATATATATTTAAATTGTACCACTCAATAAGAAGTTTTGTCATATGTGAAACTTGTGAGGCTGTCACCACAATCAAGATAATGAATATATACATTACCCCTAAAAGTTTTCATGCGCCCCTTGGTAGTCTCTCCCTGCAATCCTCCCTTTGCCACCTCAATTTCATGTCCACAGACAAGTTATCTGATTTCATAGATTAGTTTGCATTTACTAAAATTTTATACAAATGAAGTCATACAGTATATAATCTTTTTGCCTGGCTGTTTCATTCAGCATAATTATTACAAAATTCACCAAAGTTGTAGGGTGCATTAATAGTTTGCACATATTCTTTGTATGGACAAAGCATAGTTTATTCATTGACCCGCTGATGGACATTTGGATTGTTTCTGGCTTTTGTGTTACAAATGAAGCTGTTATGAATATTAGCATACAACTCTTTGTATGAATATGCATTTTCCTTTCCACTGAGTAAATACTCAAGAGTGTTTAAAAAGTACTAAAACTAGTTTTTGGAGTTTAGTGTAGTATTTGTACATTCTCACCAGCATTGCAGGTGCAGTTCTTCCATATCATCACCAGAGTTTAGTGTAGCATTGTACATTCTCACCAGCATTGCGGGTGCAGTTCTTCCATATCATCACCAACATGGTCCACCTTCTTAACCTTTCTTTTTTTAATAAATGTGTAGTGTAATCTCATCGTTGTTTAAATTTCATTTCCCCACTAACTGCTGAGGATTTACTCATTTGCTTATTGGCCATTTGTAGACCTTTCTTAACGAAGTGTCTATTCTAGTTATTTTGGCTATTTTTTATTGAGTTGAGTGTTTTCTTATTACTGAGTTTTGAGAGTTTTTTTTTTCCTAGATAAAAATCCATTATCAGATATATAATTTGCTAACTTCTTTTTTTCTGTCAGTGCTTTGACTTTTCATTCTCTTAATAGTGGCTTTGAAAAGCACAAGTTGTTTCTTTTTCTTTTTTTTTTTTTTTTTTTGAGATGAAGTCTCACTCTGTTGCCCAGGCTGGAGTGCAGTGGTGCTATCTCGGCTCACTGCAACCTCCCCCTCCTGGGTTCAAGTGATTCTCCTGCCTTAGCCTCCTGAGTAGCTGGGATTACAGGCACCTGCGACCACACTTGACTAATTTTTGTATTTTTAGTAGAGATGGGCTGCACCATGTGGGCCAGGCTAGTCTCAAACTCCTGACCTTAAGTGATCTGACCACTTTGGCCTTCCAAAGTGCTGGGATTACAGGCATGAGCCACCATGCCCAGCCTGAAAAGCACAAGTTTTTAAATTTTGATGATATCTAATTTACCAATCCATTCTCTTATGACTCATACTTTTGGTGTCATATCTAAGAAATATTCGTCTAATCAATGGTCACACAAGTTCTTCTATGTTTTCTTCTATACTTTTATATTTTTACATTTTGAATTAATATTTTCATGGTATAACTTATGGATTGGAGTTGTCTTTCCCCCCACATATTCAGTTGTTCTAATAATATTTCTTGAAACTACTATTCTTTCTCTACTAAACAGCCTTTGCATATTTATTAGAAATCAGTGGTCCATATATGTGTAAGTTTATTTCCAGATTTTCAGTTTTGTTGCTTTGTCTGTCTTTATGTCATTAACACACAGTCTTGATTATTACAGCTTTATAATAAATTCTAAATCCTATTTGGTTAATTCTTTTTTCTTTATTAGTGCATGTTTAGCTATTATACATCCCTTTTATATCTATATGAATAGAATCAACTTGTCAATTTCTACCTAACAAAGTAAGTTTTATTTACTATTGCATATCATTATAGATTCAATGCAACAGTAAGTAAATACAATATACTTGATATTGCAGTGAATCTATATTGATCTGAGGGAGAATTGTCATCTTAATATCATATTAAGCCTACTAACTATTAATAAATAATAGTATTTATCCTCATTCATTTAGGTCTTCTTTAACTTCTCTCAGTAATATACAGTAGTTTTTAGCGTAGATGTCTTGCACGTCTTTTGTCAGATTTATAACTTTTTCATATTTTTTACATTATTTTAGATGCTAATATCAGTTTTTTGCTGTTTGTTACTAGTGCAAAGAAATAAAGTTGACTTTCATACATTGTTCTTGTATTCTACAACCTTGATAAGAAGACTGACTTATTTGTTTTAGCAATATTTGTGTAGATTCCATTGGATTTTGTAGATAATCTTGTCTTCTGGAATTATAGTCTTAATTTTTTCTCCCTAATATGGATGGCTTAATTTATTCTTCTGACCTTATTGCTGTGCCTAAAACCTCCAGTATAATGTTAAGTAGATGTAGTAAGATCCAAAATCTTTATTTATTCCTGATCTTAGAGGGAAAGCATTCAATGTTTCAAACATTAAGTATGTGCAGGTTTTTTTGTTCAAGCCCTTTGTCAGGGCTTTTTTTTTTTTTCTTTTTTCTTCATAAATTCAGGAGTAGACTGAGTTTGTTATATACTTTTCTTGACTCTATTCAGATGACCAATCAATTTTTTTTTTTTTAGTTTCTTGATATGGTGAATTACCTTGATGGATTTTTGAATGCTAAACCAACCTTGCATTTCTGCAATGAACTCTACTTAATCAGATATATTATGTATTTGACATATGGAGAAACTTGATTTGCTAATTTTATTTAGAATTTCTGCATCTCTATTTACCAGGAATATTAATTTTTAGTTTTCTATTCTTGTAATGACTTTGTCAAGTTTTGGTATCTGTGTAATTAATGCTGACCTCATAGAATAAATTGGGAGGTACTACTTCCTTTCAATTTTGTGGAAGCATTTTTGTTTGTCTGTTTGTTTGCTTTGAGATAGAGTTTTGCTCTTCTTGCTTAGGCTGGAGTGCAATGGTGCACTCTTGGCTCACTGTAACCTCTCCCTCTTGGGTTCAAGCAATTCTCCTGTCTCAGCCTCCCAAGTAGCTGGCATTACAGGTGCCCACCACCACATCCAGTTAATTTTTGTATTTTTAGTAGAGACAGGGTTTCACCATGTTGGCTAGGCTATTCTCAAACTCCTGACCTCAGGTGATCTGCCCTCCTCGGTCTCACAAAGTTTTGGGAGTACAGGCATGAGCCACTGAGCTTGGCCTGAACTCTTCTTATTTCTACCTAAAACATTTGGTAGAATTCACCAGTTAAGTTATCTGGCCATGGAGTTTCCTTTGTAAAAAGTATTTTTAAAGTATTAAAAATTATAAATTTTTAGAATAAATTTCATTTATTTACTAGATACAGGGCTGTTTGGTTTATTTTTTTCTTTCTTTGAGCTTTAATAATTTCTATCTTTTAATGAAGTTGCCCATTTTATCTAAGTTGTCAAGTTTATTGGCATAATGAGAGTGATAATGTTCAATTCCAATCCTTTTAGTCATTTGTAGAATCCATGATGGTCATGTCACCTCTCTGATTCCCAACATTGATAATTTGTGCTTTCTCTCTATTTTTCCCCAATTTGGCTAAAATATCATCTATTTTATTGATCTCAAGGAAACAAATTTTGGCTTCATTGCTTTTCCTTATATGTATATATATATCATATATGTATCATATATATGGAATATTATATATATTCCTTTTATATTTCATTTATTTCTGCTGTTATCTTTATTATTTCCTTTTCCTTAGATATTTTGGCATTAAAACTCTTCTTTTTTTAGTTTCTGAAGGTGGAAGCTAAGGTCATTGATTTTATATCTCTTTTTTTATGTAGTTTTTTTCTTTTCTAATATAGATGTTTAGTGCTATAAATAATTCTTAAGTTTGCTTTAGTGTCACTACACATTTTTATATGCTAGTTTTCATTTTCATTACATTCCAAATAGTGGTAGTTTTACTTGTTCTTTAATCCACGGGTTTTGTTTGTTTGTTTGTTTGTTTGTTTTTGACAGAGTCTCCCTCTGTTGTCCAGGCTGCAGTGCAATGTTGTGGTCTCAGCTCACTGCAACCTCCACCTCCCAGGTTCAAATGATTCTTCTGCCTCAGCCTCCGGAGTAGCTGGCACTACAGGTATTCCCCACCATGCCCAGCTAATTTTTTTTTTTTTTTTTTGTATTTTTAGTAAAGACAGGGTTTCACCATGTTGACCAGGCTGGTCTTGAACTCCTAACCTCAGGTGATCCACCTGCTCGACCTCTCAAAGTGCTGAGATTACAGGCATGAGCCACCATGTCCAGCCTATCCATGGATTTTTAAGAAGTATGTTATGTAGTTTCTCAATATTTACTCTATCCCTTACCTCATGAATCAATCTGTCTTAAGGATACAGGTACACTTGACTGTCCTGAGTCATCACTGGGCAATGAGACCTCTAATCCTTTCTGAAAGTTCTTTCCTCAGACTTGGATTGTTTCCTCACACATATGTGAAGACACAGCTGAATACTCCCACAGGAACCTCTATACATCTCTTGAATGCTCTGCCCAGAATTCCATTACTCTGTTCACCAAATCCCAGCAGGCTTGGTCTCCCCAGACACTCAGCTTCATCTTCTCAAGTCATGGAGTCTGTTAGGATCTAGCCCTTTTATCACTAAGGCCTAGAAACTTTCACAAAGCAGTAAGCTGAGGCAATTGTGGGGCTTTCCTTCTTTGTTTCCCATCTCTCAGGGTGACCTGCTGTTCAATATCTTGAAAGTGTTATTTCATGTATTTTTGTCCATTTTTTAATTTATTCAGGTGAATGATGAGGAGAATGGTAACTCTAGTACTTGTTACTCCAAGTCTAGATGATACATACTTTTAAAAATTAATTCGGGGCGGAGCAAGATGGCCGAATAGGAACAGCTTCAGTCTCCATCTCCCAGCGCGAGCGACACAGAAGACCGGCGATTTCTGCATTTTCAACTGAGGTACTGGGGTCATCTCACTCGGGAGTGCCGGACAATCGCTGCTGGTCAGCTGCTGCAGCCCGACCAGCGAGAGCTGAAGCAGGGCGAGGCATCGCCTCACCTGGGAAGCGCGAGGGGGAAGGGAGTCCCTTTTCCTAGCCAGGGGAACTGAGACACACAACACCTGGAAAATCGGGTAACTCCCACCCCAATACTGCGCTGTAACACCGGCACACCGGAGATTATATCCCACACCTGGCCGGGAGGGTCCCACGCCCACGGAGCCTCTCTCCTTGCTAACACAGCAGTCTGCGGCAATCTCACCGCAAGGCAGCAACGAGGCTGGGGGAGGGGCGCCCGCCATCGCTGAGGCTTAAGTAGGTAAATAAAGCCGCTGGGAAGCTCGAACTGGGTGGAGCTCACAGCAGCTCAAGGAAACCTGCCTGTCTCTGTAGACTGCGCCTCTGGGGACAGGGCTCAGCTAAAGGAGCAGAAGCCTGTGAAACGCGAACGACTCTGTCTGACAGCTTTGAAGAGAGCAGGGGATCTCCCAACACGGAGGCTGAGATCTGAGAAAGGGCAGTCTGCCTGCTCAAGTGGGTCACTGACCCCTGAGTAGCCTAACTGGGAGACATCCCCCACTAGGGGCAGTCTGACACCCCACACCTCACAGGGTGGAGTACACCCCTGAGAGGAAGCTTCCAAAGCAAGAATCAGACAGGTGCACTCGCTGTTCAGCAATATTCTATCTTCTGCAACCTCTGCTGCTGATACCCAGGCAAACAGGGTCTGGAGTGGACCTCAAGCAATCTCCAACAGACCTATAGCTGAGGGTCCTGACAGTCAGAAGGAAACCTATCAAACAGGAAGGACACCTATATCAAAACCCCATCAGTACGTCACCATCATCAAAGACCAGTGACAGATAAAACCACAAAGATGGGGAAAAAGCAGGGCAGAAAAGCTGGAAATTCAAAAAATAAGAGCGCATCTCCTCCTGCAAAGGAGCACAGCCCATCGCCAGCAACGGATCAAAGCTGGTCAGAGAATGATTTTGATGAGATGAGAGAAGAAGGCTTCAGTCCATCAAACCTCTCAGAGCTAAAGGAGGAATTACGTACCCAGCGCAAAGAAACTAAAAATCTTGAAAAAAGAGTGGAAGAATTGACAGCTAGACTAATTAATGCAGAGAAGGTCATAAACGAAATGACAGAGATGAAAACCATGACACGAGAAATACGTGACAAATGCACAAGCTTCAGTAACCGACTCGATCAACTGGAAGAAAGAGTATCAGCGATTGAGGATCAAATGAATGAAATGAAGCGAGAAGAGAAACCAAAAGAAAAAAGAAGAAAAAGAAATGAACAAAGCCTGCAAGAAGTATGGGATTATGTAAAAAGACCAAATCTACGTCTGATTGGGGTGCCTGAAAGTGAGGGGGAAAATGGAACCAAATTGGAAAACACTCTACAGGATATCATCCAGGAGAACTTCCCCAACCTAGCAGGCCAGGCCAACATTCAAATTCAGGAAATACAGAGAACGCCACAAAGATACTCCTCCAGAAGAGCAACTCCAAGACACATAATTGCCAGATTCACCAAAGTTGAAATGAAGGAAAAAATCTTAAGGGCAGCCAGAGAGAAAGGTCGGGTTACCCACAAAGGGAAGCCCATCAGACTGACAGCAGATCTCTCGGCAGAAACTCTACAAGCCAGAAGAGAGTGGGGGCCAATATTCAACGTTCTTAAAGAAAAGAATTTTCAACCCAGAATTTCATATCCAGCCAAACTAAGTTTCATCAGTGAAGGAGAAATAAAATTCTTTACAGATAAGCAAATGCTTAGAGATTTTGTCACCACCAGGCTTGCCTTACAAGAGACCCTGAAGGAAGCCCTAAACATGGAAAGGAACAACCGGTACCAGCCATTGCAAAAACATGCCAAAATGTAAAGACCATCGAGCCTAAGAAGAAACTGCATCAACTAATGAGCAAAATAACCAGTTAATATCATAATGGCAGGATCAAGATCACACATAACAATATTAACCTTAAATGTCAATGGACTAAATGCTCCAATTAAAAGACACAGACTGGCAAACTGGATAAAGAGTCAAGACCCATCAGTCTGCTGTCTTCAGGAGACCCATCTCACATGCAGAGACATACATAGGCTCAAAATAAAAGGATGGAGGAAGATCTACCAAGCAAATGGAGAACAAAAAAAAGCAGGGGTTGCAATCCTAGTCTCTGATAAAACAGACTTTAAACCATCAAAGATCAAAAGAGACAAAGAAGGCCATTACATAATGGTAAAGGGATCAATCCAACAGGAAGAGCTAACTATCCTAAATATATATGCACCTAATACAGGAGCACCCAGATTCATAAAGCAAGTCCTTAGAGACTTACAAAGAGACTTAGACTCCCATACAATAATAATGGGAGACTTCAACACTCCACTGTCAACATTAGACAGATCAACGAGACAGAAAGTTAACAAGGATATCCAGGAATTGAACTCATCTCTGCACCAAGCGGACCTAATAGACATCTATAGAACTCTCCACCCCAAGTCAACAGAATATACATTCTTCTCAGCACCACATCACACTTATTCCAAAATTGACCACATAATTGGAAGTAAAGCACTCCTCAGCAAATGTAAAAGAACAGAAATTATAACAAACTGTCTCTCTGACCACAGTGCAATCAAACTAGAACTCAGGACTAAGAAACTCAATCAAAACCGCTCAACTACATGGAAACTGAACAACCTGCTCCTGAATGACTACTGGGTACATAACGAAATGAAAGCAGAAATAAAGATGTTCTTTGAATCCAATGAGAACAAAGATACAACATACCAGAATCTCTGGGACACATTTAAAGCAGTGTGTAGAGGGAAATTTATAGCACTAAGTGCCCACAAGAGAAAGCAGGAAAGATCTAAAATTGACACTCTAACATCACAATTAAAAGAACTAGAGAGGCAAGAGCAAACACATTCAAAAGCTAGCAGAAGGCAAGAAATAACTAAGATCAGAGCAGAACTGAAGGAGATAGAGACACAAAAAACCCTCCAAAAAATCAATGAATCCAGGAGTTGGTTTTTTGAAAAGATCAACAAAATTGACAGACCGCTAGCAAGGCTAATAAAGAAGAAAAGAGAGAGGAATCAAATAGACGCAATAAAAAATGATAAAGGGGATATCACCACCGACCCCACAGAAATCCAAACTACCATCAGAGAATACTATAAACACCTCTACGCAAATCAACTAGAAAATCTAGAAGAAATGGATAATTTCCTGGACACGTACACTCTTCCAAGACTAAACCAGGAAGAAGTTGAATCCCTGAATAGACCAATAGCAGCCTCTGAAATTGAGGCAACAATTAATAGCCTGCCCACCAAAAAAAGCCCAGGACCAGATGGATTCACAGCTGAATTCTACCAGAGGTACAAGGAGGAGCTGGTACCATTCCTTCTGAAACTATTCCAATCAATAGAAAAAGAGGGAATCCTCCCTAACTCATTTTATGAGGCCAACATCATCCTGATACCAAAGCCTGGCAGAAACACAACAAAAAAAGAGAATTTTAGACCAATCTCCCTGATGAACATCGATGCAAAAATCCTCAATAAAATACTGGCAAACCGGATTCAGCAGCACATCAAAAAGCTTATCCACCATGATCAAGTGGGCTTCATCCCTGGGATGCAAGGCTGGTTCAACATTCGCAAATCAATCAACGTAATCCAGCATATCAACAGAACCAAAGACAAGAACCACATGATTATCTCAATAGATGCAGAAAAGGCTTTTGACAAAATTCAACAGCCCTTCATGCTAAAAACGCTCAACAAATTCGGTATTGATGGAATGTACCTCAAAATAATAAGAGCTATTTATGACAAACCCACAGCTAATATCATACTGAATGGGCAAAAACTGGAAAAGTTCCCTTTGAAAACTGGCACAAGACAGGGATGCCCTCTCTCACCACTCCTATTCAACATAGTGTTGGAAGTTCTGGCTAGGGCAATCAGGCAAGGGAAAGAAATCAAGGGTATTCAGTTAGGAAAAGAGGAAGTCTAATTGTCCCTGTTTGCAGATGACATGATTGTGTATTTAGAAAACCCCATCGTCTCAGCCCAAAATCTTCTTAAGCTGATAAGCAACTTCAGCAAAGTCTTAGGATACAAAATTAATGTGCAAAAATCACAAGCATTCTTATACACCAGTAACAGACAAGCAGAGAGCCAAATCAGGAATGAACTTCCATTCACAATTGCTTCAAAGAGAACAAAATACCTAGGAATCCAACTTACAAGGGATGTAAAGGATCTCTTCAAGGAGAACTACAAACCACTGCTCAGTGAAATCAAAGAGGACACAAACAAATGGAAGAACATACCATGCTCATGGATAGGCAGAATCAATATTGTGAAAATGGCTATACTGCCCAAGGTTATTTATAGATTCAATGCCATCCCCATCAAGCTACCAATGAGTTTCTTCACCGAATTGGAAAAAACTGCTTTAAAGTTCATATGGAACCAAAAAAGAGCCCGTATTGCCAAGACAATCCTAAGTGAAAAGGACAAAGCCGGAGGCGTCACGCTACCTGACTTCAAACTATACTACAAGGCTACAGTAACCAAAACAGCATGGTACTGGTACCAAAACAGAGATATAGACCAATGGAACAGAACGGAGCCTTCAGAAATAATGCCACACATCTACAACCATGTGATCTTTGACAAACCTGAGAAAAACAAGAAATGGGGAAAGGATTCCCTATTTAATAAATGGTGCTGGGAAAATTGGCTAGCCATAAGTAGAAAGCTGAAACTGGATCCTTTCCTTACTCCTTATACGAAGATTAATTCAAGATGGATTCGAGACTTAAATGTTAGACCTAATACCATAAAAACCCTAGAAGAAAATCTAGGTAGTACCATTCAGGACATAGGCATGGGCAAGGACTTCATGTCTAAAACACCAAAAGCAACGGCAGCAAAAGCCAAAATTGACAAATGGGATCTCATTAAACTAAAGAGCTTCTGCACAGCAAAAGAAACTACCATCAGAGTGAACAGGCTACCTACAGAATGGGAGAAAATTTTTGCAATCTACTCATCTGACAAAGGGCTAATATCCAGAATCTACAAAGAACTCAAACAAATATACAAGAAAAAAACAAACAACCCCATCCAAAAGTGGGGAAAGGATATGAACAGACATTTCTCAAAAGAAGACATTCATACAGCCAACAGACACATGAAAAAATGCTCATCATCACTGGCCATCAGAGAAATGCAAATCAAAACCACAATGAGATACCATCTCACACCAGTTAGAATGGCAATCATTAAAAAATCAGGAAACAATAGGTGTTGGAGAGGACGTGGAGAAATAGGAACACTTTTTCACTGTTGGTGGGATTGTAAACTAGTTCAACCATTATGGAAAACAGTATGACGATTCCTCAAGGATCTAGAACTAGATGTACCATATGACCCAGCCATCCCACTACTGGGTATATACCCAAAGGATTATAAATTATGCTACTACAAAGACACATGCACACGTATGTTTATTGCGGCACTATTCACAATAGCAAAGACTTGGAATCAACCCAAACGTCCATCAGTGACAGACTGGATTAAGAAAATGTGGCACATATACACCATGGAATACTATGCAGCCATAAAAAAGGATGAGTTTGCGTCCTTTGTAGGGACATGGATGCAGCTGGAAACCATCATTCTTAGCAAACTATCACAAGAAGAGAAAACCAAACACCGCATGTTCTCACTCATAGGTGGGAACTGAACAATGAGCTCACTTGGACTCGGGAAGGGGAACATCACACACTGGGGCCTATCATGGGGAGGGAGGAGGGGGGAGGGATTGCATTGGGGAGTTATACCTGATATAAATGATGAATTGATGGGTGCTGACGAGTTGATGGGTGCAGCACACCAACATGGCACATGTATACATATGTAACCTGCACGTTATGCACATGTACCCTAGAACTTAAAGTATAATAAATAAATAAATAAATAAATAAATAAATAAATAAATAAAATTAATTCAACAACTGTTTCATTCCAACTGATTTATGAGTGTAGAAAAATGTTTTCCACCCTAGATTATTGGATGTCAGTAATTAACTCCAAGGATGTTGTGGAAGCATACACAAAAAACAAAACAGTATTTTTTTTGTGTGTTTTTTCTTTCCTTTTTAAAAATTTAATATTTTTTTTTGAGCAGGGGAGCCTTAGAGGTACATCTCAACTAGCACTTAGTATAATTATACTTTTATGCATATTGCATTTCTGGGTTTAAATGACTTTCTATGTACATTCTCTCTTGTGATTAACCATGATCAAAGCCGAATTATTAAAGGTAAGATTGTTTTTAGGTGATTCCCAGGAATGTTATGACTTGCCCTGAGTTGCACAGCTTATAACAATCACCACAACAGCTGCCATTTATGACACACTTTATGTGTTGAGTGGAGTACTCAGCACTATATACATAGTCTCATTTAATCTTTCCGTAAAAATATGAGGAAAGTGCTGTAATCTCTCCTGTTTTAGAGATGGTCACACTAAAGCTTAGAAGATATGCTATCTTACCTAAGCTTACACAGATGGTAAGTGCCAGAGCTGGGTGCTGAATGCAGGCTATCTGAATCCTAGTCCATATTTGTAACCATTCATGGCAGTGAGGCAGATTTCTGTTTCCTTTGCTGTCATCAAGCTCTTTTATTTATTTTTTCCCATGCTCTCAGTTGATTGGTCAGTAGCAGTTTTCTTCATTTTAGAATGGGCAAAATGATCTGTACCCCTGGGAATGCTGCCCCCCATGATATTGCTTATAAAAGACAAGGACTTTTGGTGTCCTTGTTGGTTAATACTTATCCTGAACAGGGTTATTAAATAAATATAGAGGATACTTTTTGATGATAATTCATAATTTTCTTGGTTCATTTTATCACTATTTTATTTCAGTATCAATTTCTCAGTTCCTGTCTAAAATTTCAACCCCTATCTATCCTCCAAAATCTAACATTTCATATACTCTTACTTCCCTTACATATTTTTCTTTAACACTTATAATTGACATTTTAATAAATTTTACTTATTTTGTTTATTGTCTGTCTCTTTCTCTAAAATATAAGTTCCATAAGAGCACAAATTTTTGTCTGTTCTGTTCATTACTGTATCCCCAGCACATACATAACACTGTCTAAACATAACTAATTAACACTTACGTTTAGACAGTGCTGTTAGAATTTATGTTATTGCAGTGATTGTTGTGTAATGCAGTAAGGAGAAATATTTGAAACAGCTTTCGGAAGCATTAAGATCTTCCTCCTGTTCTCTGGTAGATATACCTGATATTCTCACTGCTATTGAATGTGTATCATCTTCCATTAGAGGCTATAGCCAGTAAGAGGAAGATAAGATTATAGATGAGAGAATCATCTCAGAATTGTGGAGGAAGCTTGTATTTGCATGTTAGCTTCTTTCTTTATCTTAATAATATCATCAGCTGTTAAGTTTGTTATGTTATGGAGAGATGAACCTTAATGAGGAGGTAAGAGTATGGTATTTAACAGCACAGTCCTTGGTGTCAGAATGCTGTGGGTCAACCCTTAGCTATTCCACTTACTACCTAGTATAAATACTAATAGTCACTATTATTATATGCCGAGGGTCTTTCTCCTAAGGTTTCAAGAGATTTTTAAACCCTTTGAAACTGTATTTAAATCTGTCGTCTTTACAAGGTTGGAAACATCTTTCTTAGGAAATCTACAGCTCTCATAAAATTTTCAAATGTCTTTAAGTACAACGATCAAGTGATATGTTACAAATAAATCTTTGCAATGTATTCCTTTGGTTTGGCTTAAAATCCCTTGGGGTCAGTCCGAATCTTAACATTTTGCAAGCCCTAAATATTTCTGTCCTTTTTACTTAGACTAGAACGTATGTAGACCACAGCTTCAAAACCACAATAACTTCACTATTATTGTAACCACCTTTTTACAGTTGAGTTTACGTTCACCTATACTCACATGACAGACCAAAAAAAAAAAACTCACACAAAAATTTATAAAGAAAATTATCACATTTTCTTAACAATAACACCTATGCATCTCTGTCACAGGAATGTAGTTCTTTGAGAGCAAAGAAGCATCATGCTTTATTCATCTTCGTTGCCTCATCCCCTGGAAATGTATAACTTGCTCAATGTATATTTGTTGTGTAATGATTGAGCTGGATATTAGATTCAAACCTTCTGATTATAAATGCTCAACATATTCTCATTTCATCAAGTTATGAAATTAGTCTAAAGAGAGATGAGGGGTCTCAATCTTTTGCTAATGTGCTATTCTAGCATTTTTCCTTATTCAATGTCTTCCTCAGCTACAGCACAAACTATTAAGCAAACATATTCATGTCGCAGAGAAGAAAGTAAAACATAAAAGTCTAATAAAAAGCAAAATATATCTTTTGTTTCTATTAAAGTCATATGGAAACTAAAGATAATACATTTTAAAACACTTGATATTGTTTTAAAACAGTCATTGATATGTATTTTATTTCTTAATAATCACAAAAATCAATTACAGAAACCCTCTTGTGTCATTTTTGAGGGATTTGATTATTCTTATGGCCCCCAGCTGCATTCCTTCTGTACCCCTGGTATCTGCCTCACCTATCATATCCTCAAGTCTTCCTTTTTATACATTTATACCTCTGTTACATTTCATGATCAGATCCTCCTCGTTTATCATATTATTCCACTAAATTCTTTCTGAATTCTACTCTCAATCAGTTAGATAAAGAGCATTCCTCCAATCTGGGACATATGTGATAAAAGTAAAAGGAGTCCATTGGCAGAAAATCAAGCTTAATAGGTAGGGAGGAAAGAGGTGAATTCGAATTTTAGGAAGACAAGAGAAAAAGTAGCAAGAGGATCCTATATAGTAGCAATATTTCTGTGTTGATTTTATTTCTTACATAACCCAGCGTAGCACCCAAAGAATATCGGTTAATGAATGAGTAAATTCTCTCATTATTACATCTAAGAATAGAAGCAAATTGTTTTTAAACTTTTGAATATATTGATTTTCTTTTCTTTTTCTGTCACCTCTTACTTCTTTCACTGTAAGAACTATATCAGGTAATAATTTTGGGTTCTCAAATGTCCTCAAAATTTCTGCAAAGATTTACTGTCCATGGACCCGAAGGCAAGAAGATATTCCTGAGTGTGGTGCTGAGTTCGGTTTGGCAAGTTTCATGAGAATATAAGCAGATAGGCAAATGCAAAAATAATAAAATTCCATTAACTAAGGTTTGTTTCAGACATCTGGCTAAAAGGAAAGTTTACAGGCAAAATAGTAATATAACTCGGCCATCTTACTGATTTTAAAATAATTTATCCAAGATCCACTGAATTCTACAGTAGAGAAATTCAAGGTAACTCATTCTCAAATTTTAACATTTTCTTACACAACATCACACATATTTATATTATAATAATGAAAAACAAACTTTACTTTTGAAATGAGAAATTAAAAGGCATAATTTTTAAACTTCATAGATAAATATATCTAAACTCTTATAATTTTATTGTACAAATATTTTGGGCAAAATGATGGAATGTTTCGTATATTTTACACTGAAGCTGGGTGTGGTGGCTCACGCCTGTAATCCCAACACTTTGAGAGCCAGAGCGGGGTGGATTGCTTGAGCCCAGGAATTTGAGACCACGCTGGGCAACATGGCAATACCCTGTCTCTACAAAAAATAGAAGAAAAAAAAAAAAAGAAAGAAAAAACTAGCCAGGAGTAGTGTTGCGCACCTGTAGTCCCAGCCAGGGTGGCTGAGGTGGGGGGATCACCTGAGCCCTGGAGGTCTAGGCTGCAGTGAGTCCTGATTGCGCCACTGTACCACTCCTGCCTAGGTGATGGAGACTCTGTCTCATAAAACAAAAACAACAACAACAAAAAGCACACACAAATAGTTTACACTGAATTTTAGGTAGAAAAAAAAGCAGCGATTTGAAAAAACAAAACCACTATGTTAGTGCTTATCAACTTCGTAGCATGAAAGCAAACTTATGTCTTCATTTTTAAATTTTTTGAATATAAAAAATTATTTAAATATTACTTAAATTATTATTAAACATTTCCTAATAACATATTTGTAAGGACTTACTCCTCAATTTTTATTTACTTGGAAGGCCATTTATTAAATGAATTTGCTTTATTCAAACTGATTTATCCAACAGTAATGTTAGTGAAAATGGTCATACTACTTGCAGAATTATCCAAATTCCTTTGACCACAGTTCATTCTTAAAGTTTTCTGAAAACAATCTCAGGCAGTAGTTGCAGTAGTTGCAAATTCAGATTACATAAATACTTCCAAATTTCAGTTCAAAAACACAAAGTGATTCTATAGAGTAACACTTTATTAAAAAATAAAACCCTTCTTTATTTCAGCAATTGAAAGTCCTAATGTATTTTTACTGTGAATAAAAACATTATTTTTGAAAACAAAAATTACCTATAATTTTCCATTTAACAGTAAATATTGCATGCAATAGGACTCTGTCAAATCTTCTAAATATGTATTAAGATGACCAATTGATTAGTAATTTGTATCACTTAGCAAAAATGATTTGACAGTAAATTACTGGGTCTGGTATGTGCATGCTACAGCATAGTATGTTCAGCGTTAAAAAATAAAATAAAATGCAATTACCCTAAAAGACATTTCAAGATTCTCTCCACCCCAGATATCCATTCCTGCATCGTAAGTTCCTATCTCTTCAAAGTAGTTTCTGTCAATAGAAAATAGGCCACCAGCCATAGTAGGGGTCCTAGTTGAAAAAAACAAAAAGAAAAGAATATCTTTTGAAAACAATGTGTGGAGTTTAATGAGACTGTAGCACATATTTTTGAGACATTCTAAATATTAAAAAAATCTCAAACTAGAAACATAAAGTCAAGGTGTAAGAAGTTTTAATATTAATAAATAGCATTTTTTTTCACATTTTCTGTAAAATTCAAATTAGTTTTTGTTTTTCTTACAGGTGATCAAATAGATACATGAAAGTGACACTGGCCATGGAAGACTGGGACTTCTATATTCCCTCTGAAAATCATAGTGAAGAAAAGTTTTTGTCCTTTGCACTGTCCTTGAAGTGGTTAGATGGTCATGAAACTACCAGTTGTGAACTTAGGTCACACAGTATAAATCATTTTTATGTAAACTCTAGAAAACTTTGGACATGGTTTTACCATGAAGAGATCCATAGCCTATTTAAAAATGAAAAAAAAAATAAATTCTATAAAATGTTTATAGAAAATAAGTATCTAGTGATAGTTACAAAGGTATTTTTTAACATAAGGGCTTTACATCTCATTGTTTATTCTTCACTTTACTAATTAAAATGATAGAATTAATGATCTAATTGTATGGCTAAACATAAATCCCATAGGATTTATGGAATTTCTGTTATTCAGAGGTTTGAAAGGACAGTTCGAAGGGATTCTACTAAAACTTTTTCCTAGGAATAAATGCCTTTTGGTTTCACATTCTTAATTCTTCTATAAGAGCTGAGAAGTCAGATGTGAATTTTTTAAAGGATTAGTTAATTGTCAGTTTAAAAGATGAATTAAAGACAATGGTTAATGAGTGAGCGACACAAGTCTTTCTATATATAAGCAGTGTATATTAAAAGTTAAAAAGAAGATTGTAGTTGTTCACAAAATAGATCCATACTGGCAATGATGACTTTTGAATGTTAGTTGTAATATAGTGGTTTGCAACCTTCAAAGCACAATAGCAGGACCTGAGGCACCTCTAAAAAAAAGATGGGCATGCTTAAGTACCACCCTCTACAGATTTAGATTTAATTGGCTGGGGGTGGGGGCCTGACGGTGGCATTATGTAAAGTTTCTATTGAATTCTAATGCACTGCCAAGGGTGAGAAACTGCTATAGAAACTGAGATTTGGAATGCTCATCTAAGTAGTCTGTGAGGCTGTTAAAAACCAAATATTTTGCTTTTGTCAAAATTGTATTCTCCTCTGCCAAAGGTTATGCTTGTGTTTTAATTAAACAGAATTGTTCACTGAAAAACCACTAAATAATATTGTACTTGGACATCTACCATATTGCAGAGTTCTGTATTTCTCCCAGTGCTCACTGTTTTATGCTCAGGTAATTAACTGTCCATCAGTTGGAGTAGCAGAGCCTTGCTTAGTCTCAGAGCTATTTTATTACTTTTCATCTTGCTGGGTTCCTATCATGAACAGTATCATTGACCTTCTGAGTTATAATGAGAAACACTAACAAAGCTAAGCAGATGGTAATTAGGAAGTAGCCATGACTCTCACCTGATGGGGGCTTTGGAACACTATGGCAATAGCTATATAAGATATTACAGTGCTGGAGAGTCTATTTGATAAAATTAGGAACCAAAATTGCTGCAATTATCCTATCATAATGCAACCAAATGCTTAATATTGTTAAGTGATGCATTTTTAATGATCAGTTCAGAGTGTCTATCTACTTATCTACTTACTGATAAAGTACTGGCACATTTTAATTTAAATAACATGTATTGAATTTCACCTTACAATTGGTCATCACTCTTATATGTGAGAAATGTGTAAGTGGCTAAAAATAAACTATGCTTAATAGTTTATTTTTATACTATTGAGAATGACTCAAATAATTTTTACTTATGCTTGAAAATAATAAAAATAATAAGATAAAATTACAATTCTTCAAGAAACTCCTGTATTTTCTGAAGATAGATACTCCTGGACAGATTTTTGGGTTTGCAATATCAGTTAGCTCTTTCAGAAAGGAGATTGTGCCTTATAATATTTAATACCTATAGCCATAGCCAATGTTATGCAACACATTCTGTTCTAAGTTAACTGCCCTGTAATATGCTTAATAAAATATTTACATATGCCTATGTAAACCTTAAGTGTTCAGAGCATCTAGAAAATGAAAAATCTTGATTATGGTTAAATTAGCTGAAATTATTTGCTTTTCAAGGTTGTGTCTATACAATGTCAAACCAAACAACCAATTTAATCAACTGAACAAGAGGGAAATAGTCAGCTCAATGACTGTGAACACTACCTACCACACATTGTAAGTAGGAAAGATGAACTGAGTTAACAGAAGTAAAGCACTTAACATAGTTCCCAACACCTAATCAACAGGGTAGGCAATTCATCTTTGTTGTTGTTATTGATGTTAATCATTTAAGCAAAATCCTTGCTGTCCTTCACTTAACTTGGGCTCCTCTCTCTAATATATACCCTCACTTTAGGTTTCAAAACCATTTGGAACTACTTCATATTCAAGATGTTGACTGAAATCTGCCTCAGAGCATAATTTCTTATTCTTTAACTCCTCCTGTTTTCATAAGAAGTCATTTTATCCTTCATTGGTGATTATGGTTCCTTAGTTAATCACTAGTCTCACATTAATAACAACTTTCAGGAATTTCTTCTTCCCTTCTCCCAACCCATTTCCAAGGCTCTGCCATGTCAGCAAAACACTAGCTTAGGAATCTTGGTTCTCTGTGCTTGCTTTTCTGCAATTTCCAATTATCTCTCTTTTTTTTTTTTTTCTTTAATTTTGGTGCTTGGGTGAATTTACCTTTCACTTCATTTACTTCTGCTATTAAGACACCGGAAAAGTAATAAGATATGGTTAACTGGTTATAGGACAAGTCCACATTATTGATTCTCTGCTTAATTCACAAACTGCTAACAATCCTGCTATCTATGTTTATTTGTTTACCTGTCTTATATTTAACTGAGTTTTTTTTTTTTTTTTTTTTTTTTTTTTTTTGAGACAGGGTCTCACTCTGACACCCAGGCTAGAGTGAGTGGTGCAGCCTCGACTTCCCAGGCTCAGGTGATTCTCCAACCTCAGCCTCCAGAGTAGCTGGGACTACAGGCATGCACCACCACACTGAGCTATCTTTTTGTATTTTTTGTAGAGACCGGGTTTTGCTATGTTGCTCAGGCTGTTCTTGAACTCTTGGGCTCAAATGACCTGCCCACCTTGGCCTCTCAAAGTGCTGGGATTACAGGTGTTAGTCACCACACTTGGCCTGAGTTTTTTCCAAAAGTTTTGGACTCTTGTCAACAACCTGGGGATGAAGGAAATGCAGGAAATCTAAACTCTTTCAATCATGAAATCTAAACTCCTTCAATCTCTAGCTCAATGTGTTTAAAAATGTGTCTTCCTCATGGCCTCCTCTCTCCTCTTGTCTCATGGAAAAGAATACCTCCTTTCCTCTCCTTGTCGGCTAGCATTCATGCTTGTGGCCTCAACAGACTCTCTCCTGATTACTCTTTCAGGCCCTTGCTCATTGACTATTAACATTTATGTTTTATGCCTTTGATTTCTAGATTGTTCCCTTGAGCTTACAAGCCTGCTGAATTAAGTTCTATCCTAAACCAAAAAACATTTTCATTCCACCTTACTACTCTTTTAAACTAGGGACATATATTTTCTATTCCCTTCACTGGTAACCTTCTTGAAAGGATAATTTCTACACACTCCCTTAACAACTTTTGACCTTCTAACTAGAAGCTAGATCCTGCTCCCACCTCTACAATAACTTCTTTCTGAAAGGTCCCCATTGATTCTGAACTCCAACAACCTGTCTTTAACTTTTTCCTCTGAAAGTATACAGTACAATTCATCAGTCTTCCTGCTTGAAATTATTTTCATTTCTAGTTCCCATTGCATTGTTCTGTAGAGGTTTCCCTTCTACTAATTTGACTGTTAATTTTATGATTCTTATTGATACCCCCTTCCTCTCCTTTTTCCTTCCTATCAGACTTTGGACAAGCTCTTAATTTCGTATCTATCAGGTGGGTCCAATATACCATCATAATATTATTTTGTGGATATATGCATTTAATAATTTCTTCTCTCATCTGAAATGTAGTCCTCCCAAGGGTCTCTCAGAGGCACTTTTCTCTTTCTATGCTCTTTGTCTGGGTAAGATCAGATCATTCATCACATACCTTTCACTGTCACCTCTGTGGTTCACTCTTAATCTGTGTTTTCATACTTGTTTCCTCTGCATAAGTTGTGCTTTTGCAGTTACTCACTAGATGATTCCTTCAAAAAACTCCATTGACTCTGTTCAGTGTATATATCATAGACCTGAAAATTTGCTACTCATCTGCTTCTCTTTTAATGTCTTATATTTCTTTCCAGTCTCTTAATATAAAATGAAAAACCACATTTTTTGTGCCTAATTCAATTATTTCCAAAAGACTTCTTTTCCTTCTGAAGTATTTTTGACTCATCTCTGTTATCATAGTGACTACTTTTATCTTCTATGTCTGCTAATAATGGGGTCCTCTTAGATGCTAAGATGTTTAGATGCTGAGAGGATCTGGATGCCTCTAGATTCTTCTGCTTCTGAAATTTGTCCTAAAAATCATAGCCAGAATAATTTCTCTAAATCAATGCTCCTCTAAAAATGTTAACCAGATGTTCAAAAATCTATGTTAAGGAAATAAATTCTAGCTTCCTATCCTGGCATCATTAATCTAGCACTACCCAATGAGCTCCTCCCAATCCCTTTTAACTATTTGCCTGCATGTAAACTGTTTAGCTGTTACTGGTAAATGCTTTACGTTTTTGTACCTCGGTACATTTGTTCACATCCATTGGTCACCTGGATTTTTCTTTGAAAACTCCCCTTTATGTTCAAACTTGATTATTCTTCGGCTAATACAAATGTTATACACTCTAGGCAGCCTACCTTCAACAACACTGCCCCTGCCCCCCGCTCCCTCAATCAAGACATATTCTTCTCCTTCCACTTTCTTCTATAAGCCCTTATCACTGTCTATCTCAAGGAACCGGCCAATTCTTATTGTATATAGTATTATATTTATTTCTGTGTACATTTCTCCACTTCTATAAGCATATCCAATACATTAGTTTAATAGTATTAGACTATTTGCCAGGCGCGGTGGCTCACGCCTGGAATCCCAGCACTTTGGGAGGCCAAGGCAGGTGGATTATGAGGTCAGGAGATCAAGACCATCCTTGCTAACACGGTGAAACTCCATCTCTACTAAAAAATACAAAAAAAAAAAAAATTAGCCGGGCCTGGTGCCTGATGACTGTAGTCCCGGCTACTCGGGAGGCTGAGGCAGGAGAATAGCTTGAACCTGGGAGGCAGAGCTTGCAGTGAGCCGAGATTGCACCACTGCACTCCAGCCTGGGTGACAGAGGGAGACTGTCTCAAAAAAAAAAAAAATAATAATAATAATAATAAATAACACAATAATAATAGTATTAGACTATTGATGGATATTTACTGAATAAATAAACAAATGAGTAATGTATCCCTATAGCCACAGAACAATCTATTTGAAAGTTAAAATTATCTGCAATTTTATTTCTGAAATTCCAAAAATGTTCTTTGCTCGCACCTGCTAAATTGATGAGTAACAAAGATGACTTCACTAATTCCAAGATTTTCAAAGGCTCTATCATTTAATAGGAGTTTTAGGGGTTGAGTTTGATAGCATTTTATTTATTTATGTACTTAGTTATACTTTGAGACTGGGTCTCACTATATTGCCCAGAATAATCTTGAGCTCTTGACCTCCAGCAATCTTCCTGTCTCAGATAGGATGACAGGTGCGTGCCACAGTGCCCAGTTTCTCATGGTATTTTAGAATTTAAGATATGAAGATTTGTAATTATGTAAAATAGTAAAGGTCTCAAAAAAGTATGCATTTGACATGAAAAAATGCTGGAGTTTTTCACCAGAAGTTGGCAAATCAATAGAAATTGTGACAGAATACATTTAATTATTCAGTAATGCTAAAATGTAATGTCTGTATTTTCACCAAGAAGACAATATATCCTGTTTTTCACGCTGGGAAATCACTCTGTATAGAGGGAAGGAGAACCAAGAGGCAGCCAAATTTAGTTGTTAGAAGTCTGGATTTCATAGCTAGATATATGTAACACTCTTGAAACAATACTAGCACAAAGCTTATAGTATACATTTTAGATATTATCTATAAAAACAGGGGAAACGTCTCTGTTTACCAAGATTATAAGTTGCTTCATTTATATTGTTTTCTGGGTCCAAATAATTTTCAGATATGTACTATTTCAGAGCTCTAAAATCCCTACAGTTTTGGTCAAAAAATTTAGTTGCAATGTGTTTAAGTGACTTGTTCAAGGATCCCTAACTAATTGGTAGCATGGGATAAAAAAGTCATCTTTCTTTTTTTTCTTTCCTATCTATCTATCTATCTATCTATCTATCTATGTATCATCTTTCCATTCGTCCATATACTTTATACAGCAAAAGATTTGGGGTAACTAGAAATACATTTTTCCTGGCTGGGTACGGTAGCTCACGCCTGTAATTCCAGCACTTTGAGAGGCAAAGGCGGGCGGATCACGAGGCCAGGAGATCAAGACCATCCTGGCTAACATGGTGAAACCCCGTCTGTATTAAAAATACAAAAAATTAGTCTGGCATGGTGGCCGGCGCCTGTAGTACCAGCTACTTCGGAGGCTGAGGCAGGAGAATGGTGGGAACCCGGGAGGCGGAGTTTGCAGTGAGCCGAGGTCGCGCCACTGCACTCCAGCCTGGGCGACAGAGCGAGACTCCGTCTCAAAACAACAACAACAACAACAACAATAATAATAATAACAACAACATAAAATAATACATTTTTCCTGATTTCAGGCTCCATGTTTATGTACCATGTTTTCTCGTGAATTTTTGGACTACCCTTCAGAAACAATTTCTCTTAAAGTTTTGAAATATCATTCCTTCTATTTTTTTCTTTTGATACATCAGGATTCTGTTTAATCTTACTTGCAAATAATCAAGGGCCTTGGAGAAAAACTCTTAAGAATGTTTGAGAGACTACAGGTGAGTTCTAGGCTATTATTTATATGTTCAAATAACACAATATCTACACTGTTAGTATTTAGATCTGTGTTAATTACATTTTCCATAGATTACAAAATTAATAAAGATAAGTAATACAAATGAGGTTTTTTTTTTTTTTTTTTTTTTTTTTTTTTTTTTACATTTACAAATATGAGCATGAATAGCTGAAATCTTCACATACGTCTGATTTTTTTTTTTAACTATAAAACCGAATGGCTTTATTGGGTTAACCATTTTGCAGGTTTAGGAACCCAAAGGAAATGAAATGCTAAGAGTTTCTCTTCTTTCTTGCATGTTCTATGCAGTATAACCAAAATAGAAAGCAGAGGAAAGAGAAAGGAAGCAGAGGCACAAATGCTCTTCTATCAGAGTGATGAATAATTAAATGCTGAATGTAATTAAAGTTTTTACAGCTAAAAATGGGAAGTTTGGTGGATACCACACACTATTACAATCATCTGAACCTATGTTTGGGTATGAAGATGTGGTTTTCTGTAGAGAAGAAACTTACTTTAAGAGTTTATGCTGGCTTAGGTTCTGGACATGGAAGCTTACTAAAATCCTGCAGAGTCTATGGAACACAAACAATTTGTGTTATTTTTAAGGAATAAGAAAAATATAATGTTCTGCTTAGTATGGGCAAATGATTTGTTTTGCTGCCAAGGAACCCACTTACCAATAAGCATGGGAATCAAATACTTTAACCTGTGCCTGCTTTAATCTATATTTCCAATAAAGGAGTAGTTATTTTTTTCACCCAAGTCCTTTTTAATAATTCCTAGGACCTGATAAAACCCTAAGCTTCCACAAGGATGTACAGAAATTGGTGCAAATTTTAATCTTTCATTTTACTTTCATTTCATGCTTACGAGGGATCAAAATAAACAATGGGGCCAGCTGGGATCAGATGTCGTAAAATATTTTGGTTAATGTGATAAAATTATTCAGTATATAAATGTAATATTTAACTTACCACTCTATTACCCTAGTTTTCTTATCCCAACATGTTGCTAAGAAAGTCTTGCAAATTATCCCCTAAGCTATTAGAAAGTAATATAATATAAAAGTACTCTTCTTTTTCATAGAATATAGATTCAAATATTTTTATTTGAGGAGAGAATTTTTTACTTCTCTCAATCAACATACATTAGATTTTAACAGGAGTAAGCAAGAGCATTACTAGTTGAGCATTCCAAAGTTAGTTCTTTCTTTCAGTCTTTGTTCTGCTCACAATGTTGACCTTTCCCTGTGCTGTTGTTTTCATATCTTTCATTTTATAGAAGTGTTTTAAAGGCTTTCGTGGTATCTATTTCTGTTTCTTTCATCCAATTCAAACGCATATTATGGTTGGATTGAGAAAAGTGTAATATAATCTGATAAAAATTAAGAAGTAAATTGTTACTATTAAACATAAGAAACTTCATCGTATATTTGTGTAAGATTTTAAAGAGTAACATTTGTGTTTTTAATTTATTATACTTACCAGTGGAATTATAAATTGATTCAGTGATAATATTTTTGGGAAGGAATTAAATTGGCAGAAGGTATCGGGAATATTAAAATAAATTTCATGTTCAAATGCATAATTCTAAAGCAATCACTTTGTATGCAAAAACTAGGTGAAGAAGAAATAATTGGTAAAAAAATTAAAGTGCAAACAAACTCTTGATGAACTTTAGTCAACAACAACAACAAAAAAATAGGGAAACATCATAAGTAACTGAGACATTAGCAGCCATTAAAACCTATGTGGGGAAAAAATTAATGCCATAGAAAAATATTGATGATATATCAACTTTTACATTGTAGAAAAATTGAATAGAAAAGCCTTAGAAGAAAATACAACCAAATTCTAAAAGAGGTGGCTCATTGGTGTTCTGCTTCTTTATCCTTTTAGGTACTTGTCACATTTATTTTGCAATATATATATATTACATTATCAGATATAAATTTAAAATCTAATTCATATCAAGGACATTGCTCATTTCAATATTTTATAGCACTTCATGAGTTAAGCAAAGTAAGGAGAATAATTTTCCATTTTATAGTTGTGAAGACTAGGTAATTTCTTAATTGGAGGAGCTTGAAATAAAACCAGATCCTCCAAGGCTAGCTTCAATGCTTCTTATATGATCACACTAGAATGATAGAGGAGATAATATATGTGAACATTCCATGAGTTTTTCACAATTATATTCAGAGATACTAATGATGTTACTTGATTTATTTGATCTTCATAAACTCCTAATTCTAATTGAGTAAAAAATAAATGTATGAAATAAAGTGAATGCTAATAAAAAGGAATATAAGATTAGGTATAATAGGTCTGAAATAAAAACCAATAACATTTACATTTGATTTATTACTATATCAGAATTAAAAGAACATCTAAAACTCTTTTGTTTTACTTTAGAAATATACTCAACATGGCACTTGAAGTAAAAATGAAGGCAGTCATATTAAAAATATTAATGATGATTAAATGTAAAAAAGTCCATAAGGTAAGATGTGAAGGGTAAAAAAAAGGTACATTCACTTGGAAATTACCAGTAGGTTTTTAATTTTAAAAATCTATTTTAATCAGTGTGAAATTAAAGTGGAAATGAATATATTTATAATTATTTGAGGTTCACTTACAGGGCATAATTAAGAGACTAAAGCAATCAATAAGACTTAAGCCAGGCTCATTTCTAGAGGTTCACACCACTTTAGTAGTAGACATAATTATTCCTGTACATCCACACTTGGACCATTTACACTAGACTCTTTCCCTCATCCAGCATACCTATGGCCAGTGCCAGACAGTGAGCAACTTGACAGCATAGGTTGCCTCATCCATGTTTGTATGTGCGGAACTTAGCACAGTGCCTAACAGTTTGTATGCATGGAATACAAATAGAACAGTTTGTATGTTTGTTTTTGTATGGAATCAAACTTATTTCAATATCTAAACCAAATCACCTCCCATTTGCACGTGTTAGGAAAAAATGCATAACTCATCCCCAAATTAATTAAATGATCTAGAGTATTATTTGCATTATCAGGTAACTTTACTACTAGCTGCCTATTCCATTAGGTAATGTATATGCATAGTTATACAGGGGTGATATGCTTGATGAGTTTCAAACTCAGCCATTTCCCAGGCAGTAGCCTCTAAGACCAGCGTCAAAACTTTAAAAGATTATAGCCAAATAAAGATAATTAAATAAAGTGGATTTGTTGCAATATATACATTTTCCCCTTTTCCTCAAGACACAGGTGCAGATAAATATTTCTTCAATTTCAAGAATGATGACAAATACCAAATGACCCTCAGCCTCAGAGTCAGGAACATAATTAGAAGAAGTTGTGGGATAAGTTTTCATGCCATTTCTACATGGGCAGTTTCTACTAAACTCCACCTGATGGTGCCAGGTAAGAATCCTGGTCCATTGTAGTAAGACCTTCTGACTTATTGGTAGATGGAAATACAGATTTTTATTTAAAATATCTCATTTTTAAAGTGTTGGTAATTTTTGAAAATGTAAAACACTACGTATGCCAAATAAAACACTTCTATAGAGAATATTTGGCACAAAAGCTCCTAGTTTATGACCTCCAGTTTAAAAGGTACTATTGTTGCACACATAATGAAATATTCTTGAAAAGTCATATAATTCGATTATTAAATGTCAAGGAAAGTTTACTGATTAAAGAAAATGATATATTCACAATTATGTATATTATTCCATAGTTATAATATGAACATTAACAATGTTTCATATTATACTCCACAAAATACTCCAGTTTGTGAAATGGAGTATTTCACAAACTCCATTTATTATGAAAATGAAAATACCAAAGCCCAGAAGTTGGCAATAGAAAAATAAGAATCACCATGTTAAGCTTTACTTTAGATGTAGTATAACCGATTTAGGTCACAAGTTCAACTTGGCTTTCAACATAAGCAGTTGCATGATTGTATTTCTAAATGATAACTAGCCAATTATGGTGACTACAAAGTTCTGTCATCACTGACATTTTAAATAAAGCATTCCACTAAGAAAACTAAAATTTCAGTTTCATTTTCATCACTTTAGCTATTCAGAATTCTGTTAATCAAGTAGGAAAAAAAATTGTCTTCAACATCTAGAGTGATTTATCTGTTTGTATGACTGTGAGCAAAATGATCACAGCTTCAAGCAATAGATTACAAGTAGAAGGAACGTTCACATTAGAGCTATGCTGATGAAAATTACCTGCAGGCTGTTACAACCGAGCCCATGAATTAATTAACCTTTTGCCACAAAAAGCTAGAAACTTCAGCAAAGACTGAGGTTTCTGTTTCTCTCGCTTCAGCTTCCTCAGCGTGTTAGAAAATAAAATGATGTGCAGTTACTGAAGCAAACAAAATATACTGAGATTTTATCAGTTCTCATGCTACTGTAACACAACCACATAAATTATGGTTAAAATATAGCAAGTTAGATGATTCATCTTTTGTTTTATTTAATGAAAGATGAGTAATAATGATTGATTTCTACATAGATCTTTATTTTATGAATGAGATCAGTAATTTCTTACTATGAATGTTGGCTACCTCTTAGTTATCTTCTGTTTGACTCTGTGAGAACATAAATAAAGCATGTCTTTTGCCAATGTGTTTTTTTAAATGAGTATAAACATGCCTTCTTATAAACAGCATTTTCAAATGAATAAAAACATTATCTATATGTAAGTGTACTGGTCAAGCATTCTGATAGTTTTCACATGGGATCTAAAGTTTAGATATCAGCTAACACTAAATGAAAACAATTTGGGAAAACAGAATATCTAATAAATGATGGTAACATGAGCCACTATATTTTCCCAGTTTGTTAAAGGTTAAGTATCAATAAGACTTGGTGAATTTGAAGATTATACAAGACTTAAGACTACTAAGTTACATTTTAAATATTGACATGATAACTTACATGACTTTATACAAATGTTAGAAGTCACATTTTATTTTTCTCTTTGATGTAATAGATCTCCTTTAGAAGTTAACATCTCTAATATTTAATTGTTCAGTAACAAATAACTTTAGCCACTCTCTTCCATTAGCCAATTTTTAGAGTTTAATTTTAATTAATTCATTATATAATTAAGTAGGTGACAATAGATAAGTCATCCCTTCAGTAGGTTACCAGACATTCTTGTTCAGATCATGGATTTTACATACAGTAAGTCTTCACTTAATGCTATTGTGACTTTAAGTGAAATGACAAACAAAAGGTCCTCAAGCAACATCCTTTAGTTCAATGTTCCTCCATTATAAAATTGATGACAGTGTTTTTTGTTATTTTGCTTAAAGTTGCAGTTTCCAAGAACCCATTTACAATGCTAAGTGAGGACTTAAAGTGTATGGTTTTAGAATGTTAGGGTATTTCTCTCACACTCCAAAGGAAGGATGATTTGCCAAATTCATCTTTAAAGAACTAAACCAGTGAATATTTCCCCAAGTATTTTTCAGGAAATCAATTTTTAGTTTCAGGTAAGAGGTCCACAATGTGTTTAAGTACGAAGATGATACTTCTGTGTTAATAAAGTGGGTAATGCTTATACAGACAATTCAAGATGTATATGATATTTTTTATTACAAGTAAGCCCATATTTCACTAATCAATATTTCAACTTAAGTAGTATTTGAAGTAATTTGGGGCAGTAAACCCTTTGAAATTTTGAATACATTAAAATTTTCCAAATGGACCTATGGAATCTATAAGGAAGATAGCTGTTTAAAGTGATATATTTAGAATATTTAGCAAAACATTTTTGGCTATTTCAGTTTTGAGAACATTTCTATTATAAGCCATATACTTTAAGGTAAGACATACATTTACTTGAAGTGTTAAGGCTAGCACATTTCTATCACACAGAAAATTCACAGTAAATATATTTTGAATATAAGAATACATAAACCTTCAAAAGATATTTAGCATTTTTGCCAATACTTAAGTTTGCTTATACTAATTTAAATTAGATTTAATATTGTCATTGATCCTTATATGATTATGTAAAGGGTCATAATGTATATGTATATTGAATAATAAGGATACAATTAAATAATTAAACATTAGAACAGAAATTTATAATATTCCTTAATTTTTATGGGAATATACGTAATCTTCAAGAGAGATGATATACATACCTGACAGGTAATGTTCTGTCTCCTTTCCTTCTGTCCATTTCTCTTTGGGGAACAGGATACCAGCGGAAATTCAGTTTCCAGTTAAAACCCCCATAAGTCATGTCTGACCCAGCCATATATTCAAAAGTATCATCACTAATCACATCAATGATAGGGCAGACAACCGTTTTCCTGCAGAAAAATTGAAACCAATTTATAGACACATGATAATTAAAATGTTACATTATCTTCTCCAAACTGATTATAGTTGATATGATGAAATGTAATTATTTTGTTACTTTAATATGCCTTAGCTTCATTTTATCCTATTAGTCCATGGAATTATTTCCTTTAAACATATATTCCTTACAGTTTACTTTGTGCTATCATTTGAAATCTAATAAAATACACTAATTGACCTTCAAGTCTATTTCCAAATGCATTCTAAGCACTAACTTAGCAAGATGAGCAGGGTCTATTTTTCATCAAACCTCCACCCACAGCATGATTAGTAGAGCTGCTTTGAGATTAGGTATCATTTTAGCTATAACCCATTGAAAAGCAATAGCATTCAGGGAGAGAAGAAGGGATGATGGCAAATTAGATCTGGTAGTTTGCATTTCAAGTAGGGTATGTTAGTTTAGAGAGTTCTGAGGACATCTTCATGGAGAAAACACCTACTAGGAAAAACAAACAAAAATCAACAAACAGCAACAATAAAAATCATAATCTGTCAGTATAAGTAAATGTTTCCTGTGAAAAATGATAGGGTCATGACAATCTCTGAGTAAAATGTCCTCAAATTGAGAGTTTACATTTATAATCTAGACGATAGCTTACGATAGGGAAAGATAAGCAACTTCAATCTCTGGTGTTTTATCCTTTTTTTTGTTTTTGTTTTTCTTTTTGAGACAGAGCCTTGCCCTATCACCCAGTCTGGAGTACAGTGGGGAGATGTCAGCTCAGTGCAATCTCTGCCTCCCAGGTTCAAGCGATTCTCCTGCCTCAGCCTCCCGAGGTGCCTGCCATCACACCTGGCTAATTTTTGTATTTTTAGCAGAGACGGAGTTTCACCATGTTGGCCAGGTTGGTCTCGAACTCTTGACCTCAGGTGATCCACCCGCCTTGGCGTCCCAAACGCTGGGATTACAGATGTGAGCCACCGCACCTGGCCTATCCCATTTTTCTTAAAGTAAGAGCCAAAAGGTTGGTGTTCTTTTTTTTTTTTTTTTTTTTTTTTTTTGAGACGGAGTCTCCCTCTGTGGCCCAGGCTGGAGTGCAGTGGCCAGATCTCAGCTCACTGCAAGCTCTGCCTCCCGGGTTTACACCATTCTCCTGCCTCAGCCTCCCGAGTAGCTGGGACTACAGGCGCCCGCCACCTCGCCCAGCTAGTTTTTTGCATTTTTTAGTAGAGACGGGGTTTCACCGTGTTAGCCGGGATGGTCTCAATCTCCTGACCTCGTGATCCGCCCGTCTCGGCCTCCCAAAGTGCTGGGATTACAGGCTTGAGCCACCGTGCCCGGCCAAGGTTGGTGTTCTTAATGGTAGCTTTCTATGGGAGAAAATTTCATTTGGGAAAATCATTAGGTACACTTTTAATCCATGTTATGCCTTCTATAATTCTTGATCTAACCCCTGTTCATTTATTTTATTATGGGATCAAACTTCTGTGATTTCCACAAGTAAACATTCAGTCCTACTCAAATTGTACTGGTTGTAGCTAATTCTGAAGACCAGAGTTGGTTTTTCATATTTGGTAGAAGGCAAATATACAAATAGGCTTCTGAATCATCTCTAGATATGAAAAGCACATAAATGTCCATTATTTACTTGTTTCGTAACACCAGTTTCACCAATACTAATTTTCAATTGAGGTCTTATATTCCACAAAATTGACCAGAGCTTCAACTTATCTGCAATCAACAAGACTTCTGTAGCCTTGGGAAAGCTTCTTGGTGACTCTGGACCCCAGAAAAATCAATATTTTTCTCACTTCCTTTATTAGATTTAATGATTTAACTTGTGAGGAGAAGAAATTAGGTCTAAAAACCTTGAACAGACTATCTATTTATGGTAGTTTTAAAATTTATAATCAGGACAAGATAATAGGGTTCATCAGACACAAATACGGTGTAATTATGTTGTTAGATCAAAAAAATAAATAGCTTATGCATGACCATATGGAAATACTAAAAGCGCATTGAGTTGAATATAAAAACGTGTGTAAAAAAAAAAAAAAAGCATAATATACCAAAATTTGCCAGGAAATTCATTTTTAAGTTCATTTCACTTTGCCCGTCTTATTGTCCTGTGGGTACTGCACAATACACAGAGTGGAAAAATGTTATTAGCCATGTACAACACTCTATGAACTAAAAGGTTCCTACCGCTTTCTTCAACTGTTGTGCTTCATTTTACTGACAGCTTCCATCCATCTTTCTGGCAAGTACCAAATCCTGCTGTTTAAGTGATGTGGCTGGACTAGCTCAGACTAAGTAGTTCCTATCTTGAGTGTCTAATTAAAAACGTCAATTCTAGAAGGACTTTTCTACTATAGACGAAATGACTATGCAAGTAAGGTGTTATGTAATGTGTTGTTATTGTATCAGATAGCATTCAGTGTTAGTTATCTTCATTAGGTATTTAGAAATTATACTCTCTTATCACCAGTGTTTATAAATAATTGCAAAAAAACCACTTGTACTTCATCAACAACAGAAGGAATTGCAGGTATGTATAAGGATTCTTAATTTCTATAAAGTGCTATTTATTCAATTTTCCAGATTTCAAAATGTGTATGTATAAGGTGACAATATTGTTGAAATAAACATATTCTTATAGCTGTGCTCTCATGTTTCCTTTTTTTAATTATAATTTTTTTCAGTGCTGCATGTGTGCATGTATGTGTGTGCATTTTTAAGACATTCCAGGTGAATTTGAACTAGACTGACTAAGGGTGCTGATGTAGTTTAGAGAACACTGGCAGAGAACTGGAAAGAGCTGAATTGTTCCCAGCACTTCCAATGACTGGAGCAAGTTAGATGTAGCTTCTTAGTTCCTCCCCATTATGAGTTATAGATAAGAAATATCTACAGTACTTACCTCACAGGGTAGTTGTGAGAACACAAAAAGGTGCTTTGAAAATGTGCTTTATAACACAATTATACTATTTTAGATTATATTTAATTCCTTCACCTAAAAAGTAATTTAACATGTTTTTTATAACTTGAATTGTTTCACTATTTCTTAATCAACTATCTATGTCCAGCATGAATACAGCAGTCTTATTTACCAAGCAAGTGGGAAAACCTGCTTTTAAGAAAAGCTATAAAATAAGCCTTCTAAAAATAGGAACTTGGAAGACAAATTCTGATGGACATCTGGAACTGTCCTAAGAGTTTCAGTCATAACCCAGGGAGACATAACACATAAATTCTTACCTGTCTTCCTTTATTCTTGCCAGCAAAGGCTCCAGCCATCCTAACGTGCATTCACAGTGTGCATCAAGAAAAGTTATGACCTGCCCTTTTGAAGCCGCTGCTCCTCGAAGACGGGCACGTATTAACCCAGAGCGTTCTTCCATCCTAATAATTTTTACTGGCACTTCTAAATTTTTCACGTAATTCTCTAATGTCAACTTGAGAAAATCTGTAACATGTAAAAGAATTTATAAGAAACATTTTTGAAACTGTTTTAAGAAACAGCAGAGATACTACCAAGATGGTAATTCAACACACAGAAATGGTGGCCAATTCCTATCAATATTTTTTGCCTTAGATATAAAAGAATAGAGATTTCATTAGTTAATTAATGTTGTGTATCCATAAAATCATATGAATGCTCAATAATATAATCGAGTTGGAAAAAAAGATATATTTTTGAAAGTCATTTTGGCTGAATTTTCAGGTTAGTAAGAACCATATAGAATCATGAGAGAAAGTGAAAGATTAGTTATTTGCTTCTAGAGTTGGCATTAATGAGGTTATTGATGAGAATTTGATAGGCTGTGGCAGGGCTAATAAAATTATAATGCAAATGTAGATAATTGCCTAGTTATCTTTTTGGCCATAATAAAGCTTTCTAATACAAAAAAAAAAAAAAAAAAAAAAAACAGCTTGTACCTCTTTCACTGGCATCATCTACCAAGATGACCTCAGAGAGTAGATAGTGTGGGGAACGATTTATCACACTGTAAACAGTTCTAAGGAGAGTGCTCCAAGCTTCATTATGAAACACAATGACTACACTTGTGTTTGGAAGTTCATCAGGGTAGACTTTTGTCTTACATCTGAAAAAGAGGAAAGAAGAGGGATCTTAATAAATTCATTTTTTATCCTGATTATTATAAAAAGAAATATCCATAATAACACAACTTCAAACTTGAAAGCCCCTCACTAAGGAAATGTTTTATGAATATCTAAAATCATTTCCCTTTTATAAGTGCTATGAGTAATCAGTTGGCATTCTGAAAATTAAATATGCATAATTACTAATATTTTTATTTTAACTCCTGCAGGGAACAAAGCAGCATGATTTCTACAAGTCTAAGAAAAACCTAAGAAATATAAAATAACATTCTGAAACTTTTGATAAAAGACCTCGTACAACAGGTACAAAGGAGTTCATTTAGTGAATATAATTTTATTCTTTGTTAATAAAAATGTATAACTCAAGAAGTCATAGGAACATAAACAGACACAGGCCCAAAGGATTTTGAAGTATGTAAAACAGATTTTTCTGTTCTAAATCTAGTCATGTATGCTTTCAATTCCGTTTGAGGATGCTATAAACAATATCTACTTCCAAGGAAAGATTTAGGTTTCCTTTAGATTCAGAATCTACTAAATGCATCCTGGCCTCTAAAATTCCTTATGTTTTGGAGATCAGGAAAGGGAATGGACTACCAGCATTTCTCAAACTTTAATGTGCACAGTCATTGATATGGAAGTGCTGGGAAGGTAAGAGCGTGTTCCCTTTAAATGACATGGAAGCGGGGAAGGGAAGTGCTGGGTAGAGGAAGGCGTGGTTCCTGGCTAGGGCTCCACCCCGACAGACCCTGAGTGAGGATGGCATTTCCTGATCAAATGTTGCATTTCCCAAGACCACCCTGGCCTGCCATCCTGTGCCTATAACCAGCCCCCACCCCCTCCATTTCAGCATCACCTGGAGATTCCTTCAAATGCAGATTCTAATTCACTAGGTCTTGGGTGAAGTTTCTGCATTTCTGAAAAGCTCCGAGATGATTTAGAGGCTGCTGGTCCCTGGTGCACACTGATTAGTAAGGGGCTACACCATAATTATTACTAGTTTTAGAACTTAATATTTTGAAAAATGTTTTTTGACACCCCCAGACTCTAGAAGGCAGACACACAAGCTGCTGGACGTCCAGAGGAGCAGATTTGCCCAAGAAGACACAGACAGCTGGATGAACCAGACAGCTGGATGTGGAGAGGAGCAAGTCAGCGGAGGAACGCACCGGCAGCTGGACATGGAGAGGGATGCACTGACAGGCACCGGCAAGCCAGCAGGTCATTGACCAGTGGGGGCAGGCAGAATTTGGCTGGGGCAGTAAGAGGAGACAGCGCAGGCCGCTGAGCTGCCGAACTCCAGGGGAAAACTTTCTCACTCCATCCCCTTTCTGGCTTCCCCCAGCTGCTTAGAGCTACCCTTCACTCAATAAAACCTTGCACTCATTCTCCAAGTGTAATCCGACTCTTCCGGTACACCAAGGCAAGAACCCCGGATACAGAAAGTCCTCTGTTCTTGTGACAAGGTAGTGACAAGGTAAAGGGTCTAATTGAGCTGGTTAACGGGAGCTGCCTATAGACGGCAAAATTGAAAGAGCACACGGTAGCACGCTCCCACTGGGGTGGAGCTGTAAACATCCACCCCCAAACACTGCTGTGGGGTCGGAGCCCCACAACCTGCCCAGTCCGCCCATATGCTGCCCTAGAGATTTGAGCAGAGGGGCACTGAAGAAGCAAGCCACAGCCCCATCAAACGCCCTGTGAGGGGGACAAGGCAACTTTTCCCATTTCAGCATCACCTGGAGATTCATTCAAATGCAGATTCTAATTCACTAGGTCTTGGGTGAGGTTTCTGCATTTCTGAAAAGCTCCGAGATGATTTAGAGGCTGCTGGTCCCTGGTGCACACTGATTAGTAAGGGGCTACGCCACAATTATTACTAGTTTTAGAACTTAATATTTTGGAAAATGTTTTTGACTTTGCTTATAAATCCAGAGAAGTCCAGATTTTTCTTTTCAAGTAATCAGTCAGGGTACACTTGGATCAATGATATGTGTGGTGCTGTAGGTGGTGAGCCCAAATTTAACAGGCAGGTGTTTGTTGCTCCCATCACCTTGTCAACATTCAGGCATTTCTGTCATGTCATTTTAAATCAATGTGATTACAGATTATAAAAAAAAAAAGTCAAAAGGTTTCTGGAGCAGTAACAGAAGTGTATTCACCTGAGGTTATTTTTCATGTAAAATATTCTGAAGAGCTAGATAATTAACACAATAATATAAACTGAATCAGATACCTCTTGCTACTTATGACTGGTTTAATGCATGACACAATACAGCATTGTTGAAATTAGTTTCCTTCACAAGGGAGTGAAAAAAATACAATAAAATGTGGAAGATGAAGGCATATAATAAATATTTGATTGTGTGCCAGTTAAGATCTTCATTATCTTTTAAAACCATCTAAAAGATCACCTACTCAATAAAGTCTTCTGTAATATAGCCAGCTAAAAATGTCCATTTACCTCAATTACAACATTTTCCAGCATACATTTACTTGAAAAAGATTTATTAAGCATCTAGAATACAAAAGATACTGTGCATATAGGAAAATAAACATGTAAGGCATGGGAAAAGTAGTTGGATTTATTGCCATCTTTTTCCCTTCTGGTGGCAAGATTCAAAAGATTTCCAAGAACTTTATCATTTGACTCGTATCTCCAAGTAGCTCATCACTAAATAAACTTAGAAAGTCATATTGGTAAATGAGAGGGTTTTCTCTACCATTTTTCTCAAATTTCCATTCTTCTGCCTCATTAAAAAACCTAATCACTTTCAGCATGCAAAGTCAAGAGTAAGGTAAAGATCATCATCCTCAAAGAAGTATAGCTGGAAAAAACAGGCTGAAAGCAGTTTAACAGCCAACAGCCAGTGGCTTCACTCAAGGATTACAGTCAATAAAGTCTACTCAGCATCATTTTTTAAAAAATATTTTTTCAATCAACATTTTTTGTATGTTACACTAAATGCCAACAATTAAATAAATGATTTAAATGTCAAACTAAAAGCAGATATTTCGATCCAGCATCTTAAAGTATTTTTGTCAAGCTTTACTTTGTGATTAAAAAAATTCACTCACAGGCCGGGCGCAGTAGCTCGCGCTTGTAATACCAGCACTTTGGGAGGCCGAGACAGGCGGATCACGAGGTCAGGAGATTGAGACCATCTTGGCTAACACGGTGAAACCCCTTCTCTACTAAAAATACAAAAAAAAAAAAAAAAAAAAAAAAAATAGCCAGGCCCGGTGGCAGGTGCCTGTAGTCCCAGCTACTACTCGGGAGGCTGACGCAGGAGAATGGCGTGAACCCAGCAGACGGAGTTTGCAGTGAGCCCAGATGGCACCACTGTACTCCAGCCTGGGCAATACAGCGAGACTCCGTCTCAAAAAAAAAAAAAAAAAAAAAAAATTCACTCACAAATGAATACAAAGTTAGTATTCATTTTAGTATTCATTTTATGTGTCAAACTTATAGTGAATTAGTTTGCTGTTAATGCAGCTATCATGTTTACTTACAGAAAATGTCCACCGTCATTATTTAACGTAGCATAAAAATAAAATAGGGCTAATATTTTAATTAATTCTTCCTCTTCTTCCTATGTAAACTAACATTCATCAAAGGGTAAAAAGGTTCAGTTATGGGGGATGAATAAGTTCTGGAGATCTAATGCACAGAATGGTGACTATAATTAATAATACTGCATTGTATACTGTAGTTGAAATATACTAAGATAATTGTTCTTAAGAGTTCTCACCACATCAAAAAAAAAATCATAAAATGTGAGGTGATAGACACGTTAACGTGATCATTTTGCAATGTTTATGTGTATCAAAACATCAAGTTGTATACTTTAAGTATATATAACTTTTAGTTGTCAAATATGCCTCAATAAAGTTGAATAAAGTCATTCAGCAAAGACTCCTTCTGCACTATTAATCTAAAGTGATACATATTAGTTATTTTCTATGTCAGTTTATCCAGTTATCCTAAATGCATAGATTTATGTAAACAAGAGTTATGATCTTCATTACTTCTGAGGAATCTGTGGTGCAATGAACTGGTATCATTGTCTGTATTTTATCAAAGTTAATGTTCCATCTATGGGAAGATATACTATGATTTTATCTACTGTTAGGAAAGAAAAAATTGTGGTCAAATTATAGCACAATGCTTTCTTATCACTAGAATCTATTTCATACTTAAATAGAGCTTACAGAAAAAGTTTTTAAATGAATTTGGACATAGATTTCTATCAATATTGTCATGCTTGACTTATGAATCAGCCACATCATTTTCCTGTAGATTTGAAGTTTCTTCCATGTATTTAAACTTTGTCTGGCTTTAAATAGCATTGCTTATCATATGAGGGGCAACCATTTAGCATATAACTCAAGAAGTCCAAAACAGTATCAACCTCTTGTGGATATCTACCTTGGTACTATAAAGTCCTGCTTTTTAAAGTTTAAGTTGCAAATGAATTATGTGGGGATCTTGTTAAAATGCAGATTCTGATTCAGTAGATCTGGTATGAACTCATGATTCTACATTTATAACACCATCCTTGGTGGTGCCAACACTCCTGGCCCTTGGTTGACATGATAAAGAAAAAAGCCATATAAATCAGTCAGCTGTTGATTAGCAGGCAAACGTAGGATTGTAATGATGCCTCCAGGAACAAATCTTTATTTAATCATATGAAATTTAATTCCTGATGTTCTTTTGTATGTTGTTCTTTTCAGACAATAACTTTTGGTTCTAATAGTGAACCATAATGTAATCTTTTTGAAAAAATAGTGAATGACAATTAAACTAAATACACACAGTACAAAGAGTACACATAATTTAGTTGAAACAACAGCTATATGAACAGCTATGACCATGTTTGTAGAACTCATGCTAATTTCAGACACTTAAAATGAAAAAACTGCACATCTTAGCCCATGTGAATACAATAATTTCTTTTGTTTAGAAAAGAAAATGCATTTAAAGTTTTGTATAGTTAAAAAACCTTTAAAATAAACTATATTACATGTTACACTATATATCATAAATAATATCTAATGTTATAATATTTTATATATATAAAGCTGGCAGAGTTTTTAACTCACTGATATTTCCAGAAACAATTCAAAACAAACAAGAACAACAACATAAACAAGGAACAAATGATGGAAGTGGGGATAAGTACTTCAAATAGAACAAATAGATAGAACTTGGCTAATAATCTATTCTCCCTGATACAAGACAATTTGTTCTTTGTGATATTAGAAGGATAATTTCACCACTTTTCACCTCAGTTTTTATATCTTTTGCATAATAAGATTAAGGTAGGCAAGCTCAAAGGTCTTATCTGAAATGTATGGTAGATATTGCTTGGTATACACTGCAGAGTAAAGCTCATAATCTCCACATGGTGGAACTGGAAAGGACTTTCAAAGTTGGCTAATTCAAAGTTTCATTTCACAGAATACAAGTCTCAAGCTGCATACTTCTTTCAGTACTATAATAAAGTAATAATAATGCAACAAAAATAATTTAGTAATACTAATGATTTCTGCCTGAAATTCTTTTATATGCTATATCAAAAGTTTTAAATGACATTAATTGTAAAAAAATTAATTGGAAAAATTAGGAATAAAGCATATTAAAATGTGCCAAAATCTTGCATTCAAATATATATATCATTATATCAGATAAGGAAATATCAGTTTCCCTAGGATCACTTCATTAAAACTAAGCATAGAATGTCAGCTTTAATTGAAATTATGTACATTTAGACCAAATAACTCTTTTAGCAACATGTCTTATTAAGTTATTATTTGTTTTCTTTTACATAAACATCTAAATGGGATTAGCAAAAATTGACATTATTGTGGTGCACAATGTATATGTAATTAACTTTGAGAGTAAAAGTGGCAGATGGCAATAGCAATTTTCATCAATTTGAAAGGAATATTTGATGTCCGAATCAAGAACCTGAAATCTGGTATTCCAGTGAAATCATAAGCTTTATCATGGCAACAGTTAACACTATATTGACATGCTGAATTTGTAATACTTGCAAGGAAGTGAAAGTTTATTTTTTTAAATTCTATGATAATATATCTGTGGTTCTTCATCTTGGCTGGACATTGGAATTATCTCATGAGCTCAAAAAACTACAGCTGTGAGAGTTTCTGTCACAGAGATTCTGATTAAAGTGTCTGAATGTGTCTACAGGTGAAGATACTTTTTAAAAATCTTTGGAAATTCAAATGTGTAGCCAAAGTTGAGAATGGTTAATCAAGTACTTTACCATAAGGATAGACTTTTTGAAATATGTAAAACCTTTAGGCTTATGTCAACACTTTACAATATGATGCATGAAGTTAACATCTCTCTTTGTGTTTCTATCGTATAAAAGTAAGATTACTTTTATGTCATATAAAAGCAAGAAGACATTATTTACTGTCATGAAAGCAGGGAAAGTCATAAAATCTTCTCCACTTCTTTTACAATCTCTTCTGTCATCTGGATGTACACTAATGCTGTTCTAATGGTCTATTAGCTGTTGATTTATAAATATATGAAAATAAATCCAGCTGATCTACTTTGGAGAGAATATGGAGGCAGAATCATGTTTCCAATGTGTGTAACATGGCAATACAGTGAAATAGTATTCCTATTTATCACTTTTTCCCTAGGCTATGCACACATTATGGAAACATAAACTGTTACAATTTGATTTTATCCTTTCAAAACAGTATTGATGTTTTCAGATAAGCTACTGAACACAACATGCCACATCAGAGAAATAAAAATTGACTGTAAGATGAGAATGTGAAATCACAAAGGATCCATGATTACACAGTGATTTAGTTAGACACAGTCCATTCAGGACTCCAGACAAAGGCTGTTAACACTGGAGTTTGCATGACTTGTTGGATTGCTGCTCATTGAGTCAGTGGTTGCCTTTTACTACCTCAGTCAATGATGATTAATAACAGTAATTAAAATAAATACTTGCAATACGAGTCCTCTATATATTTTTAAGAGCTATGAGAATTGCAGAATTCTGTGTGGTTTCTGTGTTTCTCAATCATTAACATTCATATTCACAGAGAGAAATTTCATCATTCTCCCATGCATCCATGCAAAGAAAACTTGCGCAACCAAAAAGTGGTTCTTTCATAACAATTGAGCAGCTTGGGGCCTGAAGTAAAATAAAGCACTAAATTTTGCATGGGTTACTATGTGTTGGTTTATATTTACAATGTGTTAAATCTTCCAAAAGTAAGTTCCTGTGTCATAATTACTTGAGTAATTAAAATTTTTTAAAAAAATCAGGTTAGTATTTTTCTGCTACAAATATCTTTATTTTAAAATCCAGGGAGATGCTGTACTTATCTTTGGTGTATTTGATATCTGATCAATTCTTTGCTTCTTCTGTTTTCTTCTAATTATTGGTGGGGATGGAGTGAGAGGGTCATTGGGCAGGATGTACTTCCAATGCTCCCATACTTCCTGGCTTCTATTGGAAATATGTCATAGGAATCTCAGGTGGGACATAGCAGTGCTGGACAAAATAGGAACAGGAAGCCAAGGAATTTCTCTACTCTTCCCTAATCCCATATTAGAATATACAGCCCCCTTCCCTGGCCTCGTACCTTGTATATACCTTAATCTTTTACTTTTTTATACTCTTTCACAATAAATCTATTGAATCCAGTAGACTAGAGGATTCTTAAAGAGTAGAACAGAAGGAAGGTTCACCTTATTTATCTCTGCCTCTCCAGAATCTAGCATTCTGCATGTTACAAAAATATCGTTAATAAGTGGTTGAATGGATGAAAGTTTCACAATGAGGGGTCATATTGTATGAATGATCAGATCAACTCCCCAGTCATATCTCTGCATTATTACAAGATGAAATAGAGGTGTAGAAATATCTTTTTAAAAAATATTTTTTTTCATATCTTCAATTGATTTTGTTTTTCTATAACCAGAAATGAGCAAAAGACAGAGAAGGGAAAGGGAAAGAGTATATGAAAACGAGTTTGCTAGTCATCCAATTATAACATATTCCCCTCAAACCTCAGTAACATAATTACTATTTGGACATATTGGAGAAAGATCTGCGTCTGGAAAACCTGTAGTTGCCTCCCCATTCTGACATTTAAAATCTGTGACTAAACTTTCTAAGCTTCAGTTTTGTCATCACCTAAATTAGAGGAAAACTGCTCAGATATCTACTTTGCAGAAGTTTGGAGGAGAACGTATGAAATTATAATGAAATGATATGAATGGAACTTATTATAATATTCTTATAGTATGAAGCACTGTACAGAATATTATAGATAAGGTCTCTAAAATTATTTGGGTCAGCCATGCTGCTGGTAGGACTCTGATCATTGCCATGGTTCTAATATCTTGTATTTTATCTTTAATTTCTATGATCAAACTTTCATTTTATACTATTTCCCCATACATTTCAGTAATAGATCTCGTGACTAGACCATCTAGGCTCGAGGGAAGCTTTATCCGTTTGTCCAGTGTAGCAATATGGAGTTAGGGTCCTGCCTCTTTCCCTTTCAGCTCTTTTAAATCATGTGTAGCTCCTAATCCTAAATTTATCTGGCCTGCTGGTAGAACTTTCTGCTTACTTACCTTAATCTCTGCTTACTTACCTTAATCTCTGTTTAATATTTTCAGCTGGAAGAACCCAGAGGCTCATGTTTTGCCTGCTTGCTGAGATCTCTGTTTCTTGCCTGCTCCTGACCATCCATGAGCTATCTGCCATATTGCACCCCCCCCCCCAACTAAGCACAACTGGGATTGTCCTCGACCACTTTCTCCACTCTATTGGTCTGTCTGGTTACAAAATTTTGCATCTTGCCAGAGTCAGGCTAGGTCTCCCATCTATCAAGCCCTGATTTAAAAAACATCATAATACAAGAGGCAGTTATAAATGGCTAATATTTATGGATATGTTAATTATATAGCAGGCATTGTGCTATGCGTTCTATATGGATCATGTCATTTGTTCCTGAGAATGGAGACTTCCAGCAATCACACAGATTACCTATCAGAACTATAAGGCTTAAAAGTAATAAATAACTTCATTTCATGCATCAAGAACTACTAGGAAATAAATTTATTCAAACAATAAAACTGTTTAAATAGCCCCATTCTCAGGAGGGTAGGTTGCTCACGTGGGTAAACAGCCTATTTCCTAGGACAATTATATATTGCCTAACTAGACAAGCTGGTTGCTTATCAATTAACCTACAGAACCTCCTTATTATGTCTACCCATTCCAAACTATTATATTATGTACTTCACCCAATACATTAAAAGACCTCCTTAAACTGCTTAAGTCCAGATTCCTAATGTCTACAAATACGCACCTTGGCCTCTCCTTTCTATGACTACTAAGACATTTGTTAAGGTGGTGATCAGGAAATAAACTCAGTTTTCTTCTTCATCAGGTTACTCTGGTGGTCTTTTGTGGGGTTCACAGAAAAGATAATCCTTATAATATTCCTTAAGAACCAATTGTACTTTTTTTCTTTTCTTTTCCTTTCTTTTTGAGATGGGGTCACTCTGTCATCCAGGCTGCAGTGCAGTGGCATGATATTGGTTCACTGCCACCTTTGCCTCCTGGGCTCAAGCATCCTTCCATCTCAGCCACCTAAGTAGCTGGAACTACAGGCACATGCCACCACTCCCGACTTATTTTTGTATTTTTTTGGTAGAGACAAAGTCTGACCATGTTGCCCAGGCTTGTCTCAAACTCCTGAGTTCAAGCAATCTGCCCATGTTGGCTTCCCAAAATACTAGTATTACAGGCCACTGCCCTAAACCTAATTATACTATTATTCCCACTTGATAAATAAAGAACCTGATGTTCCAATCAGTTAAGTAAATTGCTTCTATGTAGCGGAGCTGGGTTTCAAACCCATGCAGTCTGATTTAAAATGTTCTTTCCTGATGGGATAAAGTTTTTTTCTAGTTCAGATAGTGTTTCTGATAACAATGGTAGTTATATCACCATCTTAACTAAGCCACACGGTAAATAAAGATGGTACATTATTTTTGTCGCAGTATACTTTAATGGAAACAAATAGGACTTAGATATAAAGAAGTCTACAGTGATTATTAGAGTGATGATGATTTTAAAGTCTAAAGTAGTAACTGTCCATCAAGGCTTGGTGCCTTAAAAGCATGAAGGTTAACAAATGGGAATAAACTTATGGACACTATGAGAGAAGCAGAACAGAGTAGAACATTGACAATTAGGATCAATACTATTAATTTAGAGACTATAAATGTGCTACTACATATTTACTAGTTGTATGTTCATATCACAAAATATATTTAATAAGAGGTTGAATGAATGAAAGCTTCACAGTGAGGCAGGCATTGCATGAATTATTAGATCAACTCACCAATCACATTTCAGCATTGTTATAATTGGAATGTTATCTGAGATGGTCCAGGGCAACATAGACCTAGAGTTAGACTGGGCTTCTCTCTCTCTCCCTTTTCTTTTCTTTCTTTCTTTTCTTTTTCTTTTTTCTTTTTTTTAACACTCTGTGCTTCAGTTTCTTTGGTTGTAAAATTGGAATAATAATATTAACTACCTCACAGAGTTGTGAGACAGGAGGCAGTAAATATAAAGTAGGCCAGTGCCTAGAATATAGTATAATATATATGTAAATTTATTACATGGTGCTTTTTTATTGTATATAGCCATAATTTTCTTATTTGAATTTTTAAAAATCTATAGAAAAATAAAACCAAACAAAATAGGTTAGATATTAGGTTAGTGCAAAAGTTATCACGGTTTTTGCCATTACTTTCAATGCCATTACTTTCAATAGCAAAAACTGTGATAACTTTTGCATCAGCCTAATAGCATATGGCTTGGTGAATTCAACACTATTGGGAGGAAAAGCATTTTATCTTCCACTGCACCTTGTGGTTTTTACTAAAATTGTAGAAATAGAACTTCAAAAGGAACAGTCACCCCTTATAGACTTGTTTTGAAAAGTATTTTGGTGCTAATTGAAGTTCTTTAAAATAATAAAACTTTTTTATCATTTTTGAATAAATTAGGTGCCTCACCAGAGTAGTAATGAAAGAGCAACCCAAAATAAAAACAAAACAAAACAAAATCCATTTATAAGAGCAACATCATCAATAGAAACATGCCATCTTCTAAGGTGAGTGTTTTGAAGAGGCCCCCATGTCTTTAAATCATAAGTACAGATAGGTTATTTAAGAAAGTAAACATATTATTATTTTAACAACTAGCACTGGCAACCCACTTATGAAAGAAACTGCCTTTGACAGGAAGAATTTCTTTTAGGGAGGTATGTATTGCCAGGAAACCGAGGAAATAGCTGCTTTGAATGAGATAAGGGGAATATTTGCTTCATTCCAGGAGGGTAGGGGCTTAAGGTGGGGAAAACTAAAGAAAGGAGTAAAAAGAGACTATGATGAGGAAAGGAGCAAGTCAAATGACGTGAAGCTAAAAAGGCCAGTGAGCTCCTCAGTGCTGGTGTGATAGCTGGAGGAAATCGAAAAATGAGTGTGCCTAAAGTTAAGGTTTCACTACAGTTTTGCAATACGAGCCCATCTCCTCTCTTATTGTCTACTAAATTTAGCCTATTAATAAATGCATTATATTAGTAATGTCATGGCAATGTCATTAATTTGAGAAAAAAGCCAAATTTAGTATCTGGATTGAACTGTGAGGAGCAGAGAAAGCAGTAACAAAAGCAGTCACAAAACACTTAGGTCTACCAGGGAATTGAATAAATCTTGCATGGCTCTCTGAACATCCATAGATAATTCTTCTGGGGTTTCAGTGGACCTCATCTGGATTTTAACAGAGGGTACACTAGGCTGATGTCTAAGTTATTTTTAAAAATAAAATGTCATGAATATAATTTCTATTAAATAACAACAATCATATATTACCACTGGAGTTATTTCCATAATGTCAATAATTTTAAAACAGCCTGTTTATCTAGGATATAAAAATGAAGGAGATAACTTATAGTATTATGCAAGCAAGTTTTATATTCTTTCTATTGTGAAGAACTCTCTCAAATTTTGGAAATAAATGACAATAAAAGTAAAAGAACACCATTCAAGTAAATGTTGTGGCCTTTGTTGTTTTGGAACATGAATTTATGGGATTGTTCCCTTTATGTAACCTCTGAATATAATTATTTCATGTTATTGGAAGTAGTTAACAATTAGTTGCCTAGAATAAATAAATTTATTGCCTGTGATAACTATAATTAAAATGACTTTGCAACAAACTTCCTCCTGCAATTCATAAGTTAAATTTTTACTTTTGTTAGTAAAAATAACACTGGATTTTGTTGTCAGCAGGTCTGGACTCTGGTCTGGGCTTTGCTTCTGCTCTCATTTATGGTCTTATCCCAGTCAATTGACCACCCAGGTGCTCATGATTTTTACCTCTCTGAGACAATGAAACCGCCATCCACCCAGGTTAAAAGCCAGAAACTTTGATGCTGACATTACAATGATGATGTTGACATCACGAATCAACAAATCCTTAAATTATTGCATGGAGTCAGTACAGTGCATCTATGGAGTATTCTTGATCCTCAAAATATATTCTCATGGCAGACAAAAATGCAAATCTAAAACATCCACTCCTTTATTCAAACGTTTTTGATGACTCTTCTTTCCTAATGATAAAGTCTAAAGGCTTCACAGGATCTGCATCAGCTTCACCTCATGTTATCTATTCCTTTCCCATATGCCTTTAACTCTTCAGAAATGTTGAACATATCAATGCTGCTTCAGGGAACAAAGCTCTCTCATGCTTTTAACTCTTTCTAGCTGTAGAATGCCTTCTATCTGGAATGCTTTCTTTCATGCAGAACTCATATATATTACCCAAGATAGGCCTCAAGTCACACTTCCTCTCAGAAATCCTAATTTTCTCCAGTGGCATTCAACTATTCCCTCTCCTCATCTCTCAGTATATTTTATAAATTTATTCACCTTTCCTTCTTATATAAATAGGATATTGGCCAATTAAACCCACTGAGAGGATAAAGTCATTCTGAAGTGTGTAGAAAATTCCTGATCATAGTGTAACTACTGTTTTCAGTGCAAAATCTGAATGATTCTCTGAAAAGATCTGTTTCCTCTTAATATGCTTCTAATGAGACTTTTCACCCGTATAAATTTTAAAATTATATATATACACATACACACACACACACTCAGCAAAAGTTTGAGAATTTGTATATACTAAACATATGTTGGCTATGGGCCATACAATCTTGAAGAAAGATGTAGTTCTTGATAATGAAACTCGAATTGTCAATTCAAGCTCTGTATTCAGAGTAAATTAGGATGAGATATGACTGGAAGGAAGAGAGATGTGTCTGGTATTTACACTCATTAGATTCAGAACTGATGTTGTGTCCTTAGTGCCAAGAAAAATACTAGGTTAAGAACAGCCCAGTGTTGGCAAAGGACAAGAGCCTTGCCTGTGGTATACAGCAATGAGCACAATGAAGGGATACTATCAGATAAATTGATGGTATTTGTAGAGTTTGGTAGCAGGTAGTGAAACTGACCCAATAGTCCTATAAACTGTTCTATTTGATAAACATAGAAATTGACCTTTCTGATCTTAAAGCTTGAAACTTATATTTGTTTTATTTGAGTTCCTTCCTCAGGAAAGGACCTTCAGGCCTCTCAAAAAAAAAAAAAAAAAAAAAAAAAAAAGTATCAAAGAACTGAAACACAGCAGATCACCACATCCTGAAAATGAGATTCCAGACCCCTCATTCATCATGCTTGTTTGCTTGCCCCTCCCTAGTTCTTGTTTTCTCACACATTGTTATATTTCTTCCCAGCTATATAAACCCCTAGTTTTAGTCAGTTAGAGAGGTAGATTTGAGACTGAGCTCCTTGGTGGCAACACCCGATTAAAGCCTTCTTCCTTGGCAATATTCATCTTTTCAGTCATTGGCTTTCTTCATGGTGAGCAGCAGGTCCTACAGCAAAACTCAAGTGTTTCAGTAACAATAGCAGGGACCACATCCAGGGGACGATTTCAGAAATAGATCACCGTCCCAGAGAAAATAATTCTTTCATGGAGAAACAGAGCTTCTGATTTGGTTGCAGCAAGATAGTCATACAAAAGTGTATGACACAGAATCAGTTCATGGATCACAGTACAACGTGCGAACTAGAGCTCAAGACCAAAGTAGTAACCTAAAGAGATAGGGTCAATTAAGGTGTAAAAAGGGCTTGTTAATCCTTTCCCGTTTAGGAAAAAAAAAGTGCAGATCTCTGCCAGTGCTCACTTAATTTTACATAAACATGCTCTTTGAGGCTGAGGCAAATCTGACTGATTTTCAACGTGAAAATGAAATATAAAAACTGTTCTTGGAGTTATTTCTAAACAGAACTAACATCAGAATCATCTGAATCATAAGAATCATCTATTTCAGAAAAATTGGATTCATCAAATGAATCTTCAGCCAACAAACTGTTTGAGAACAATGTTAACATCATACATACGAATGCTATGTTTTCTAGGATTTGACATTTACAGTGATCGAGAATTACTATATTTTGTAAATGGAAATACCACTACTAAAAACAGAATGCAATAAATAGAATGATGTCTATTGTTTCCAAAGTCAATATACTAGAGCCATGCAAATATTAATAATAAAAGTGAGATATTTCATGGCAAAGTTATCTCAGGGTAAATGCTACAGCCACAAGTGCCACTGGTGAGTATTGTAGGGGCAACTGGGAAATGGGTTAAGCTAGAATGAAGGCCACAACCAGCCTATTTTTGTGTGATTAGAAAAATGTGCCCCAGGTAGCCAGTGGAGTCCTGCTTCCACAAACCTAAAAGCAAATGAAGCCTTTGTATCCAGAAAAAGGCACCCTTTTCTCAGTGAGACAGCCCCTCCCCGCATCATCAGCAGAGTGCACCCACTCATTTCTTCAGCTGGTGTCTTTGTGCAGTAAACACACTGGATCACTCTGCATGGATGTACTGAGCCTAGGAGTCCTTAAATCACCCTGACTACGAGAAGTGATATGTTCTGTTGCCAGAGGAACAGTTGCATCTTTAGATGAAGTGGAGCAGAAAGTCAGGCAGATAATTGCACTTTATTTGAGCAGGGTCAATGAGGAGAGTCTCTCTACACACAGCAAAAAAATGTGGGCTTTGTGAGAATTTATTTTTTCTTTTGGCTAAGATACTTTTTCCATTTATTTCTATCTTCTTTAACTATATAGTACTATATACTAATGCCAATAAATATAAAATCAATATAAATGGTGTTTAATAATACACTGAAATTGAATATCATGAATTTCTGACACTAAAGAAATGTTTTAAGGAACAACTATACTTTATTCTTGTGGCATAGAAACTTAAATACTAATTGATATATTTACAAAAATGTTTTAAATCCATCGATAAGAACAATTAATATCGGTGTTGTGTGTAAAATAAGTTAAAAAAATTAAAGCAGAGAAATCATGTTGTTTTACCTACTAAAATAAAGTTTTAAAAATATTAAATAGTAATTGCAAGGTTTAATTGCTGCTAAATTAAGTATTAATTAAAAGACTATATGCATCATAAATTTCTCTTCTTGCATATTTCTCCATGCACCGTTTTAAAGAATAAACACATTATTTTTTCTGTTTGTATTTTATTCTCATTAAGTACAATCATTGTTATAAATGACAATTATAGGCACATCATTTTGGGAGGAAGGGAGATTTGTCATTACATTCAGGGAAGCATTTTTTGACAAGAATGCAACAGAAGTAATATTGTGTACTTAGTGCATCAGAGAAGTTGACAGAGAATGTTGATTTGTACCATTACTAATGTTAACTTTGATCACTTAAGGTGAGAATTTGCTAACTTTTCAATTTTTATCAAAATTTCACTCACTAGTTATATTGTTATTGGAGCTCAGAAAATGATACACCAAAATAAAGGCTTCATAAGAAAAGTTTTTCTCTGACCTTCCCCTGCCCTTGTGTCTCTGTTCACTCATTCTCCCCCAAGGCTAGCCAGAATCCCTCTTTTCCAAGGTGGGTCATAACAAACAGAACCCTGTTCCCCAAAGCCAGTCACAAAACCTAAAAATATTCTTCTAACTCACCACCGTCAAACTTTCTGTATAAAAATTGTCCAACAAGAAAATCTTTGACCTACCTTGTTTAACTACAGGTCATAAGATTCCCATTCTGGAGAGGGTCCTGCCCCACACCCATAAGGAAGGACTGTTGCACAGAGAGGTAAAAATCTAGACAGACAGCCCTTGTTGGGTTTCCCCACTCAGTGTATTAGCATTGTATCATACCCTTTTTTGTCCAGTAATATTCTACACAGCTGTTCATACTTTGTTGAATGTAAGCATAAAAATGGACAATTTCCCCCATGTCTTTGGGGTTTTATCCTGAAGGCTTCCATGCCACGTAAAACTATGATAAAATAAAACTGTATGACTTTTTTTTTCCATATTAATCTGCCTTTGTCAGTGATTTCCAGCAAACCATCAAGAGGACAAAGAAGTTTTTCTCTTGTACCTATATCATCTATTGATAACTATTTCCTTTAACATATATCTTGTGCATGTATTTTTTCACATACTTGGAGCTGTATCTTGAGGGTAAATTCCTAGAAGTTGAATTGCTGAATCAAAGGTAAATGCATATACAGTTTTATTAGGTATTGCCAAATCTCTCACTATAAGGGTTATTGCAGTTTACTTTCACATCGTCAATGTGTGAACAGTTTTGGTTTTTCCATAGACTTGCAAGCAGAATGTGCTATCATACATTTAAGTTTCCAGCAGACTGCTAGGTGAATAAAGGTCAACTCAGTATAGTTTTAACTTGCATTTTTAAAAATTAAGAATGAAGTCAAACATCTTTGAATATGTGAAACGTCAATTTTTCTCTCAGTCTCTCTGTCTCTCTGTCTCTGTCTCTGTCTCTCTCTCTCTCTCTCTCTCTCTCTCTCTCTCTCTCTCTCCATATGTATTGTGAATATCTTTTCTGGTCTTCCATTCATTATTGTGGTGGAGGGTTTTTGTTTATTTGCTTGTCTAGCTTTTAACACTATCAATTCTTTAGACATCTTTGTAGTGTTATTAGCACTTTAGCTGTGATATACCTGGAAATATTTTCTATCAGTTTGATGTTTGTCCTTTCATTTAACTTATTGCTTTGCTATGTAAAATGTTGTATGTATCAATATTTTCTTCTGTTGCATATGCAGTATCACCACAGAGAGTATTTCCCTTCACCGACATTAAGAGGAATTTAGCTAGTTTTTTCAAAAACATTAGAAGGCTGATTTATGTGGAGCTTATTCTTTTCTTCTGATGTGAGATTTGTGTCAAATTATATCTTTTATCAAATGACAAACCAGTTGTTTCAGCATCAATTATTAGTTATAGGAGAGTGATTTGTCATTTTTAATCATATATTAAACCTCAATTTACTTTTTTATTTATCTGTATATTTTCTATTTCATTCATTTTGTCTGTCTATCTATGCTCCACTATTACATTGTTTTAAATATAAAACTTTATACTATGTTTTAATATCCAGCAAGACTAGTTCTCCCTTGCAGTTTTTTTTCTTTGCTTTCCTAGCTATTTTAGCGTATTTTTTCTTGTGAGCCCCTTTATTCATTCTGATTCATCAAATGTTTTATGCTTATCAGAGTATAGGCACACTCCTCCCTAAATGTTGCCATGTGCTTTATTAACTAGAGTGTGATTTCCGTTTCAGTATTTTTAAGTAAAATTTATATACCATGAAATGCACATAGCTTAAATGTGTATTTCCTAAGTTTTGATAAATGCATACACTTGTGTAACCTAAACTCCCATCAAAATGTGAAGAATTATCATAGCTACATTTCTTCACAAGAAATTTTCTGTCCTACAAATCAACCACTTATTTGCTTTTTATCACCACATAATTATTTTGCCATGATATCACAAGGTATATACACTTTTATATAGGGCTTTTATAGTTTTTTCTATTTCTATCTGTCTACACACATACACCATACAAATAAATAAATGAATAAATAAATAAATAAATAAATAATGTAAACTTCTCTTTTTTCCTAAAATTCTGAAGAATGACCTTATTACTGAGCATTTTTGAAGTGTAATGAATAACTAAATTCAAAGCAATCTTCATATATCAGCTCCTCCCTTCCCATCATGAACACCTCATAAATGCCCTGAGCTTCAATTGTAATTGCTAAATGTAATATAAAATATCATGCCTCACTGACTGCAAGCAATATCAAAATGTTAAATATAGCTATCCTTGATTTCAATGTAATACTAGTTAAGAGCAGCTATTACCATTGAAGAATGAAAATCCCGGGTGATAAACACTTTTGCCTGTGATAATTTCCAAATGATTTATTAAAAATAAAATAATAAATTTATTCAAGAGCAGCCTGACCAACATGGAGAAACGCTGTCTCTACTGAAAATAGAAAATTAGCCAGGCATGATGGCACATGTCTGTAATCCCTGCTACTCAGGAGGCTGAGGCAGGACAATCACTTGAACCCAGGAGGCAGAGGTTGCAGTGAGCCGAGATCCTGCCATTGCACTCTAGCCCGGGCAACAAGAGCGAAACTCCATCTAAAAAAAAAAAAAAAAAAAAAAAAACAGAAGAAGAAGAAAAGAAAAGAAAAAATAAATAAATGAAAATCAACAAAATGGATCAGCTTTCCATCTACAATAACATAGTGAAAAGAAATAGTGAACTTAATCACTCCCAAATAGATACAGTATCTATCCAGAAGCCCTTATATGTTACTGCTATCTCTTACATTTAGCTGTATGAAACATGGCATGTGTTTATTTAATTGTATTATTAAATAATTTCACATCTGTATTCTATGAAAAGGGCTGAAAAACAAATTGAATATCAAAATAATAGATTTCTCCTTTAAAATCATATTGAAGATTAAAGATCACTTGATTACATACCTAAAGGTGGACCCTTTTAAAGTTTTATATGCTAAAGAAATCCCAGATTCTATCTTCAAATAATTTAAACAAGAGCTATATTTTTGGCTTCATAAATAGAAGTTACATGTTTAAATCAAGTATTCCTCTCTTGCTACAAGTAAACTCTGAACTAGAGCTGGCATTTTTTTTCTTAGTTTAGTCTTCTTTATGATTTATTTAAACAGCACTTCTTACATTGTCCTTAAATCTTTTTGAAATAAAGCAGATTTTTAAAAGAATGTTTGTCTCTCTTTCGTTGACACCAATCACACCTACCACTTCAATGATGCTTCTCTTTCTAATCCAACTTACTCCATGAACTCATTCATAAATCCTCAACCAGTCCATGATTGAGGAGGCAACATATGGGGAAAGGGCATCACAAACAGGGAAAATAATGGGACAAAAGTATTGTAAATAGCTGGAGGCTGTGCTTTGACCAGAAATCAAGTCTTTGAATTCTCTAAACAGGGACTTTGCCTCTTCAGGGTGTCTAGGAGCTACTGCAGGGGAAATGTACTCATAAAATGCAAAGATTCTATATAGTTCATCTTTTATGAAACAAATAACAGATTAAAAACAAAAGGAATAGGCCAGGTCAAAATTCATTCTGTGTTTTATCAACAATAATTTTAGGGATTAAAATAATATAAGGTACTTTGTTTTATTTTTTTGTGAGGTCTATTCAGTTTTCTTATAAAAGCCTCTTTATCTTTGATGATATTGGCTGATCAGAATATAATTTCATTGAAAATAAAATAGTACTCATGAGGAAAAGTAGGGAAACATTTCAAAGATCTGCCTCATTGGCTAATAATCTGTATTATCAATTGTGGAAGATACTATAACTTTCTTTTAGGAATTTAAATTTCATCTAGATTATTTGATTTCAGCAAGATTTCTTACATAGGATTTGTAGACAAAATACCCAATGCTTTCTTTTCTAAGGAGAGTACGATCAACCTGTAAATTGTGCAAAAAGAGCAAGCAGAAATGGAACAAAGGTATGTAGAGAATAAATGGTGAGAAAAAAAGATTTTTAAAAAGGTGCATTTTCTGAAATGCTAGAAAAATGCACCCACATATAGCATTTTAAGTTTTTTCTAATATAATAAATAGAGCTGGAATTCAAGCAACTATAAAAGAAATGAAAACTATTTTGGAGGAATGTTGGGGTGGTTTCACCATTTCTCTCTGAGAATTTCAGTGGTGTGGTGTCTCGGGAAAAAGGAAAGCCTACTCTGTGCCCCACTTCAAACATTAATAAACGGTAAAACAAATGAATTTTCATAATAAGATAAACAAGTAATGTTTTCTTTGAGGAAAATAACAAACTTCATTTTACTGTCAATTTCTGTGCTCTAAAAGAGAATTTCCATGTCAGAAGGAAGGTTTCAACAGTAATGAATAGGGTTAGTATCTGAACTCTAACTCCTTTTTCCATATCCTGCAGAAAGGAATGAGTTGTCATTGGAATCTGTTACTAGAAACCTCAAATAGAATTGCCTTTCATTCTCTAAGGAGAACCTACTGCACTTGTGATTGTCAAATTATTACAAATTCAAGGTCACTGCTCTCTCAGATCTCAAATGTTAGTCTATAATTATAGATTCTAATTTTAGGGAACAAAACCTCAAGCCAACAGTCAGAAGAAATACCTACCTACAAAACAAAACAATGTAATTAGTTGAATTACTAAGTCAAAGAGTTATTCAAATAAGAATTATAATAACAATAGATGCTGGCTTTGAACACGGTGGTGAGGATCATTCACTTTAAAAAATTATTACTGTCTAATACAATATACATGATACAACAATGAAAAGTAAACATTACTATTTCTATTAATTATTTGTATGACAAGGAAAGTGGGCTCTCATTTTTCATTTTTCTGTTTGCATCAACAAGTACTGTAACAGCTTTTATTCAAGAAAGCTACGTTAATTGACTGACAATACTAATTTGTGCATTTTATTACTAGAATATTCTGGCAGGTGGAAAGAACTGGTTAATATACTGGTAAGTGGTAAAAACCTATTAGATGCTTTTGGAGTCCAGAGAAAATGATTCCTTTATCTTTCTAAGCCCCAGTGTACTATGTGCTTAAAATGTGAGTAAACAAATTAATATAATTCAATTTGGTCTGTCTATAAAATGCCATTATTTCTTTGTGCTCATCTAAAACAAAAAGGTGATAGTTTGGAGAATTAGGACAAGTATTTGGGCCAGAAACTAAAGCACAAGTTTCTTATTTAAACTTTACAAACTTCTGCAATCTTTCATTAATTAAATTTGATAAACAATGGGCCTTCTTAGCACGATGTCTTTAAAAACTAGGATTTAATAAGTATCACCTACTCCCTTGATTGTTATAAGATGATTCACTGTTGACTACTTACATTACAACTTGCTTTATTACTGGCATTGCAAAATAATATAACTCATCATAAAAAAAAAATTGTACAAGATCAAGATTTTAACAGCTTCTATCCCAAGCTCATAATGTAAATATTTAAGTTAAAATAACTTTTCTTTTCTCCAGAAATATGTGTATGCATATGTGCACATGTATTTTTAAGATCTGAAGTGAAAATGAACAGAAAGTCAGGAAATTAATTTAAGAGCTTAAGATCTAGTAGAAAATGACTTTAGAATTGCTGGCAATGAATATACTGAAAAGTAAGCAATTAGTTCTTTGGTATGTCATCAGAATAACTAATTTCTCTTCAATCTTTTGAAATCTAAGATTTTTACTAATCTTAACAACTATTTACAGGTTCTTTCTCTACTTTCTAATCTCTACAAATGACTTTAAGCTTTTCTTTAACTATACATCCAAATGTTTCATTTATGGCTCATGGATAAAATTTGTGCTTGGAATATATGGGAACATTTACTCATGAGGGAAATTGCACCAACATAAATCTAGTACTCATTGAAGTGGACAGCAGTAGATTTCCATAAAGCCAAGGAATCTCAATCATTAGGGCCCATTGCTTGCATAGCCCATTCAGTACCCTGTATCTAATTTTGTATTCAGAGTTGATAGTTTTCTTAAAGAATATCCCCAATTAGTTTAAGTATGAGGCACGACATACCTGGATCTGCCCTGGAAGTCACGTATGATATATATGAGATGCGTCCATATTCTTCATTTATCAGAAATTAGGTTGCTCCCTGCTGAGGGTCTCCCTGTTTCTATGCATCAGACATCTGAGGTCATATATGTCCACAGACTGAAGGTTTCAGCCCTTAAAGTTTCTGCAAATCATAAGCTCTGCTATGAATGATCACTTCCCAGGTGGACACTGGCATTTTTCATCATCAGAGAATAGGACCTAACCATGGCACATTAAAGGCTAGAAATCACAAAGATATTCTGGTACTTTAATAGCTCCAGTTCCCAAAAAGTACCCCTGGCCCAGCCCTTCTGAAGACTGCTCAACTGGGAGCAGGATTGGGTTGATAAGTTATTACTTCATCATAAGCAAAGAGCTGAAGTGGTAAATTTGTAAGACACCTTTGAAATTAAAAAACAGAACTTGAGGCATGCCAGTGATGCAGAATATACTATTACTGTGATTTCCAGATAGTAAGAATATTGCTTGAAAATAATATGGGTAGAAAGATTTACATGTAGATTTAGGATTAAAGAATGGTAAGATTGGGAAAATGGAGAGAGGTAAGGAGATTAAGAGGCAGGCTTTGGCATCAGGTTTGTCTGAATTCAAATCTTGACTCTAATTTACTTAGGGTGGAACATTGGTAGAGTGACTTAATCATCTTTTGACTAATTTCCTCATCTTTAAAATGTAATCACTAATAACACCTACCTCATAAGAATGTAGGGAGATCAAAAGAATGAATACATGTAAAGCCCTTGTCACAGTGCCTGCACTGTAGTCAGCACTCAATAAATGTTAGCTAATATTATTAAAATAGTTCTTATTTATTATCATTATTAAAATAGGCTAGGAAGCATATAAAATTAAGAAAATATTTAAGAGATATTAGATTCTTGGTGATTAATTTTGACCTCTGGTGAAAGATATGGAGGAGTTGAGATTACTCCAGATTTTAAAGTATAATTAATAGAGATAAGAGATATCTAAAGAGGAATTGGTATGGGAGAGTCAAAGAGAGCGCTTATGCATAATTGCAGGGCACACCCTGACTTGGATAGATGCAAGACAATATGTCATACAAAAGATAAAATGTTTGACTTTGAAGCTCTGGAGTTAGTCAAATGTTGAGACAGATAATGGAAAATCAATAGACAATTGTTCACAACATTAGGCATAATAGATAAGAAACGTGTATCTGAAATGAATACTAATGTTTAAGGCATGAAAGGCAAAAGAGGAACTTATGGAGGAGCTTGAAAAGTAATGCTGAGAAAATATGGCTAAGATTGAAGATAAAGTGATTTGATGGAGGCTTAGTCAGAAGTACACAGTAAGAGAAAGACTGAAAGGCCTGCTGGATTTCCCAACATGGAGGCCCTCTGTGACACTTGGGAGAGGAGCACCAATAATGATTTTGGAAAACAGGCACCAGATTACAGTGGGTAGAGTAATAAATTGGAAATGAGTGAGTAAAGACAATCAGTGAAGAGCTACTTCTATAATTTTGGCTCTTTAGAAAAGGTGAGGAATCGTACAACATCTGGAGGAGGATTGGAGGCGAAGGGAGGGCATATTTCTTGTATGTAAGTTTGTTTGCCTCTTTAGATGGCTGAAACAATGGGAGAATGTTCACAGGCCGAGTCGGGAGCGAAGGAGGGTTTGGAGACTGAGGAAATGTAGTTACTGTTACATCTCTGTCAATGACTGATTCTAGGATATATAGGAAATATCTGTTCAAAGCCTTTGAGGAAACAGTAAATGTAACACTGATTGAATGTTAATGCTCAGGCTGACTGCTAAGAAACTGATGAAAGTCAGACCATTCTCTGGGTTCATTTATCTGCATATTTGTCCTTTTATTGACTAGCTGTTTTGTCAAATTTCTATTATTATTTCCTGAAATCTGATATCAATCCAAAGCTAATGTGATATATTGGTCTCCTGGAAACTGAAATGTCCTCATGATCTCATAAGTACAGACTTGTTGGATATCTTGTAGAAGATAATCCTGATCTTTTCCTGTCATTTAAGCCTCCTAGACCCCTACTGCTTACCTAGATCTTATTCTGGATGACTTTTTATATTGTCAACTAAGTTCAGAGGTGATTAAGTGCATATAAATTCTGTTCACACACCCTCTTTTGAAAATACATCTTAAAATATTTTCTGTAAGGACAGCATATTTTTCGTTTTACTTTCCACTTTATATACTTCTATGCAGTTTTAATTTATTTTCTTTTTATAACTATGAGCATGCATTACTCATGAAAAAAGAAAATTATTTTAATCTTAACATTGCATAATTCTTATATCACTGGAATGCTAATTCCTCAGTGAAGATTTTTTCCTTTTTTGATAAATATTTCCAAAGCTTTGTATACATAAGGGGATCAACATCAGCATGGTCTACAAAACTCATGAGGCTAACAAGTGCCAGAAGATGTACATAACATCATTTGATGTCATTTAAAAAAAAAGTATGTAAATTAGAATAGAACATATGATACATAAAGTTAAAACATAAACTTAAAAAAAAATGTTGTTGATAACCTTTCTTTACACTAATTTACACAATTTTATTTTCCCTTCAAACACATTAGGCAGGTTTCTAAATGAATGGCCAGATGTAGTCCCCTCCAGAAATAGTACTTTGCTTATTCATATGTTTCAAAATAAGAAGTTAAATGTGAATTATATACTGAGTAATGATAATTTCATTGCTGGAATCTGGAGTTTACATTTTATTTGTTATTTGTCATGTTCTTCAGGAATCCTTTTCATAAGAGGTAAGGCAATTGATAGGGTACATTTTTAAAACTCCCAATAATAGAGAACATAAAAGTCTTTTTGTAAGAAGCAACTTGAATAGTTCAATAAAAAGAGAAATGAAGCGAGTGAGGTGGCTCAGCCTGTTATCTTAGTGCTTTTGGAAGCTGAGCGGAAGGATTACTTGAAATCAAAGGTTTGACACAAGCCTGGGCAAACAGCAAGATCCCACCTCTAAAAATACATATATAAAAAATAGCTAGATGTGGTGGTCCATGCCTCCAGTCCTAGTTACCTGGGAGGCTGTGCCCAGGATTTTGAGGCAGCAATGAGCTATAATCATGCCACTGCACTTGGGCCTGGGTAACAGAGAAAGAACCTGTCTCAAAAAAAAAAAAAAAAAAAAAAAAAAAAAAAAAAAGAGAGAGAGAGAAAGAAATGAAAGTAAATGAAAAGTGTTTGCCTTTTAAAATAATTTTAAAGAAGGGAAATTGAATCACTTTAATATTTTTTCTTAATTATTATATGCAGACAGATGGACATGAATACAAATATATGTAAAGTGGTTATTTTGAAAGTTCTAACTTGTCTTAAATTAAGAACAAAGAAAAGTAAACTTACAATGTTTTAGACCATCTTGGTTTAATCTCATTTTAATAAAAAGATGGGCAATATCTGAAGCATTTTTCGAGTGGAAGCCATGTACATTTCAAATTCATAATTTGTTATAATTGATAAAAAATTAATAAGAAATTTGCTTCGTATTGAGAAAATGGGATCTATAGAACAACTACATCTTCACCAACATCTTAAATTTTGTTAAATAAAAATAGTCAAAACCAATCAAATTTTATATGTAGAGAATGGTGGATATAGAAGCATGTAAGGAAAATGGCTTTCTAGTGTTTCATTATGCATTATAAATAGGCTTTTAGTTTGTAAGGACAAAGACCCTTCAGTCACACTCTCAGCTGTCAAAGTTCATGATAATACACTCTGAATTTAGTCTTAAATGTCAAATATTCCTGGGGAGTTTTCAAACCTAAATAAAGCATTAATATTTTAGACATCACTACATGTAAGACAGTGTTGTACAGGAAGCTCAAAAGGGTATGTGTGTATATATCAGAAATAAAATAATATGTAAGAAAGATGCCTAAATTCACTGTAATGTAAGTTAACAAATGGCAAAGAAAATATCAAATGTAAAATAATTAATTTGTTTTATATTTCTAAAATATAATCAATTTTTTCATATAAATATTTAAAAATTTATTCCACCTACAAAATGTATAAGAGTTTGTTTTCCCCAAAACTTTAGACTCTGATGCCTAAGGTTAAATGAGCAAGGCTTCTGTAGCAGAGTAAAATATTCTAACATGCTCCCATTGAAAAGGCACTGTAAATTTATTATTTTAGCCTTTTAAAGATTGTTATTCATTTACTCCTCCAAGCATTCATTAGGTAAACATTTATTAATAGACCAAATGATCTGGTAAGAGCTGGAGATTCAGAAAAAAATTCTTCCCTTTATGGAAGTTTAAATGAAAGAAAGAGAAATAAATTCTATGGGGTCTCATAAAGGAATGTACTAAGAGCTACCGGATACGAAGAAGGGTTTTAAACATAAAACCTGATGAGTAAAGGAAAGCAAATAGTTACTACCTATTAATAGGCGGGAAAAGAAAGACATTTCAGGCAGAGCAAATAAATATAAGAATACTTAGAAGCATGAGTGGACAAATTTGGTGGAGGGAGAGTGCCAAGAGACAAAGTTGGAAAGGTAGGTCAAAGGTTAGATCATGAAGGTATCTGTCAGGTCACAGTGAGGCACTGTGTTTATCCCAAGGGCTTTATTATGCTTTAATAAAGCAGAGGGATTTGATAACCAGGTTTCTGTGTTAGAAACATTTATCTGGTGGCAGTAAAAATTAGATTGGAAGGTCAATATATAGAAGTGGTATATTAAAAATTTTGGTTACATATAACAGAGATTCAGTTCAAATTAGTTCAGGCACAAAAGGGGAACTTATCGGCGCATATAACTTCCCAAGTCAGGGGAGAGTGAGAGCTCTGTACACAGCTGGATCCATGTGTGCAAACAATGGTGCCAAGTGCCTGTCTTCTCATCTAGGTTTGATTTTCTTCTATGTTGACTTTTCTCTTCACATGTGGTTGCAGAATTAACCACCAGAAACTTTTGGCTTACATATACTACACAGCTCAGCAATAGCTCTGAAAAATATTGTTTTCCCCAACAGCCCAAATCAAACTTTGAGTGAGTGTTGTCATGGATCATCTTATTCATGTCATCTGTGAATCCAGCATTGTGCTAGAGAAACAGACTGCTCTTAAGGGTACAGCCAGCACGAGTCCACTCCAATTACACACACTGATAATAGGTGTATTAGTCTGTTCTCACACTGCTATAAATAACTGCCTAAAACTGGTAATTTATAAAGGCAAGAGGCTTAATTTACTCAGTTTCACAGGGCTGAGGAGGTCTTGGGAAACTTACAATTAAGGCAGAAAGAGAAGCAAACATGTCCTTCTTCACACATGGCGGCAGGAAGAAGTGCTGAGTGAAGGGGGAAGCCCCTTATAAAACCATCAGATCTCATGAGAACTCACTCACTATCGTGAGAACTGACTCACTATCATGAGAACATCAGAGGAAAAAACACCTCCATGATTCAATCATCTCCACCTGATCGCACCCTTGACACATGGGGATTATTACAATCAAGGTGAGATTTGGATGGGGACCCAGAGCCAAACCATATCAATAGGGAAAGGCTGATTCCCCTAATTATGAACTTGAATGATGTTGTTTCAATAAGATGGGAATGAGAATGAGAGGCAAATACAACAATAGCACAACAAGCAAAGGTGGATCACTAGGTAGAATGTTTTAATATACCATGTAATAAATGAGGGTGGAAACTAAGGAGATGGAAAATCCATTTGGATTCAACACAAGTTTAAAACAAAGAGGAAGACTGGACAGCATCTGATGAAGGATTGGTTATTGGTTGTAAGAAAGAGGAAAGGATTGACTATTGGTGCTTTGTGTTAGTGAGTAGACAATGGTAGAGTTAGTCACTAAGAAAGGATCTTACAGTGAATTCACAAGTGAAATTTATAAATTCTTACCAATTATGATAATTTATCAATTATTCATTACATCATTGGTGAGTTATATAATGACGTTAGTGGAATATTCTAGTAAGCAGGTGGACCTCAGAAACAGATCTGGAAAAGTGGATGTTAAAATAGTTTAAATGAGAATATAATGAAAAATTTGTGTAGTTAAGAGGAAAAATACTGAGGAGCAGAACAGATGAAGAGAGGTACATGAGAATGACTGTTGCTCTAACTCTTCTCAGATAATTATAAATAAACTCTAACATGATAATTGATTTTAGGTAAATATAAAATTCACAATAATGAATAAATATGTATTGGTTTCATCTATCCTGTTATTGAAGCATTATCTACCCTGGTATAAAAACATGATTTCCCACTTCCTTCTTTCAGAAAAATGGCTTCCCAGATTTAGTTTCAGCCACCATCTCCTCTTGTGATATACACATCCAAAATCTTACTGTCTGCCTGTGTCTATTCCGTTTTTTTTTTTTTTTTCACTCTCTAAGCAGAATTCTCTTCTTTCTCTCTTATGTGTTCCTCACACCCATCCAGTCCTTTCTATTTTCTGATCTGCTATCTTTCAGATATCTGTTACATTAATTTGGAACTGACTTCAAAAATATGGTTTATAAATTCATATATACAATCTGCTTTCCATTAGTCTGTCTGCAACATTTGCTTTCAAATTCAAAGTAATTTGATCACCTTAACTTCAATATAAAGAAAACTGGGCTGGGCAGAGTGGCTCACACTTGTAGTCCCAGCAATTTGGGAGGCCGGGGCGAGCATACTGCTTGAGCCCAGGAGTTCAAGACCAGCCTGGGCAACATGGTAAAACCCGGTCTCTACAAAAGATACAAAAATTACTGGGGCATTGTGGCATGCACCAGTAGTCCAGCCACTGAGGCTGAGTTTGGGGGTGGAGGTTGCAGTGAGCTGAGCTTGTGCCACTACACTCCAGCCTGGGTGACAAAGCCAGAGCCTTCTCAAAATCAAATGGGCAAACAAAAACCTGACTTCCTTTTCTGCTAAGTTCATACTTCATCTTTTCAGCAAATACAGCCACTCTTCCTCTTTAAGTCGAATTCTAAAAGTGACCTTCAAATACTAACTCAGTCCTTTGATTTCAACATCCCAAATGAATGTTACATTTTCTGTATATTTTAAGGCCACATAACACTTAGAGATCATCCTATTCTATTTCTACCATTGTGATTAATAAAATGTGTGTATCAAAGTGAAAAAAATGCACAAGTCTGAAAAATAAATTTATTAAAGGGATTATATTACCTTCACTGGCAACGTCCTTTTATTCCACCAGATTATTTCTTTAGGCAGTTAAACTTGCTTTAGTAACCATTGTCTTAAAAGGAGAAGAAGGATGGGGGGAAGGAGGGGAACAGGGAGAGGAAGGAGAAAGGAAAGTGGGAGGAGAAGAGAAGGTGAGGAAGAGGGATAGGAGGAGGAGAAAGAAAAGGAGAAAAAGAATAGGAAGAAAAACGAGCAAGAGGAAGAGAAAGAGAGAAAGAATGTACATTTAAATTGCCTGGGCTGGGCGCTGTGGCTCACACTTGTAATCCCAGCACTTTGGGAGGCTGAAGCGCGTGGATCATCTGAGGTCAGGAGTTCAAGACCAGCCTGACCAACACAGTGAAACCCGTCTTTGCTAAAAATACAAAAATTAGTCGGACATGGTGGTGAGCACCTGTAGTCTCAGCTACTTGGGGGCTGAGGTAGGAGAATCGCTTGAACTCAGGGGGCAGAGGCTGAAGTAAGCCAAGATTTTGCCATTGCAGTTCAGCCTGGGCGACAGAGCAAGACTCCATCACAAAAACAAAACAAAACAAAACAACAACAACAACAACAACAAAAAAAAAAAACAAAAAAAAAAGAAAAAAAAAAAGAAAAGAAAACAAAAGAAAGAAAGAAAAAAGCCTGATTGAATTTCTTCAAAATGCTATCCTCCACCCCCTGCACCCCCACCACAAAACATTTTGTACACATTCAGAACAAAGATTCTTGAAAAGTTGCCTACACTTGCTATCTCCACTTCTTAACTTCTCATTCTCTTTCCAACACAATTCAATCTGGCTTCTCAACTTAATATGCTAGTAAAGTTTCTTTGGAGAGTATCACCAAAGACGCAATTTTCCAAACTCAAGTGACAATAGTCTTAGTTTCTTATTTGGTACATATCTCACAGATTGTCACTCCTTTCTCACAGCCTTCTTGACCTACCCTCATTTCTTAGTTTACTTTTTTGTTTTGTCTTTCTTGACCCATGCGCTGAACCTCTTCAAGGCTAATATTGAATTATCTTTTCTACTTTCATACTCACTTCTTGGGATATCTTATCTAGGACCATAGCTTTAAATGCCATTTCCAGTCATGTACCGCCTAACAGTGTTTCTATCAAGGACAAACTGTATATAGGATAGTGGTCTCATAGGATTTTAATACCATATTTTTACTGTACTTTTTTCCTTCTTTTTGAGATGGCGTTTCACTCTTGGTGTCCAGGCTGGAGTGCAATGGTGCAATCTTGGCTCACTGCAACCTCTGCCTCCCGGGTTCAAGCCATTATCCTGCCTCAGCCTCCCGAGTAGCTGAGATTACAGGCATGCACCACCATGTCTGGCTAATTTTTTGTATTTTTAGTAGAGACAGGGTTTTTCCATGTTGGTCAGGCTGGTGTCGAACTCCCGATCTAAGTGATCTTACCGCCTCGGCCTTCCAAAGTACTAGTGAGAGATGACAAGGTACTAGCAGCTCTCACTCGCTCTTGGCGCCTCCTCGGCCTCCTCCCTTCTGGCCGCGCTGGAGGATCCTTTCAGCCCGTTGCTGTGTGGGGCCCCTCTCTGGGGCTCCCAGGGCAGGAGCCGGCTCCCTCAGCTCGCGGTGAGGTGTGAAGGGAGAGGCGCAGGCAGGAGCCTGGGCTGTGCGAGGCGCTGGCGGCAGGTGCGGGTTCAGGGTGGGCGCGGGCTCCGTAGCCCGCACTCAGCAAGGCAGAAGGAGCCTGCTGGGCTTGATGGGAGGCTGGGTCCCGTGCGTGGACTGCAGTTCCCACTTTGCGGGGTCGTTGGCCAGGATGGCAGGTCTCCGTCTCTTCTTCACTTCCCCTGTTTTTCTCTTGGTTGTCTGGGAGGAGCTCCCTCTGGGCTGCCAGAGTGCCCAGGCTAGATGCCACAAAGTCCAGAAGGGAGTGCCAGTCAGAGGTGAAGCTGGCTGGGCTTCTGGGATGGGTGGAGACTGGGAGAACTTTTGTGTGTAGCTAAAGGATTGTGAACGCACCAATCAGCACTCTATGTCTAGCTAAAGCTTTGTAAACACACCAATCAGCACTGTCTAAACGGACCAATCAGCTGTCTGTAAAGTGGGCCAATCAGCAGGATGTGGGTGGGACCAGATAACAAAATAAAGGCCAGCTACCCCAGCCAGCAGCAGCAATGGGGTCTGATCCACTTGCAGGCTGTGGAAGTTTTGTTCTTTTGCTCTTTGCAATAAATCTTACTGCTGCTTACTCTTTGGGTCTGTGCCACCCTGATGAGGTGTAACACTCACCACGAAGGTTTGCAGCTTCACTCCTGAAGCCAGCAAGACCAGGAACCCACTGAGAGGGGCAAACAACTCCAAATGGGAGGAAAGAACAACTCCAGATGCTCCACCTTTATGAACTGTAACACTCACTGCGAAGGTCTGCAGCTTCACTCCTGAGGCCAGTGAGACAATACACCACCTTTAAGAGCTGTAACACTCACTCACGGAGGTCTGTAGCTTCATTCTTGAAGTCAGCAAGACCGAGAACCCACCAATTCCAGACGCACTGGGATTACTGGAGTGAGCCACTGAGCCAGGCCTACTGTACTTCTTTCTATGTGTAGATATGTTTAGATACACAAATAGTCACCACTGTGTTACAGTTGCCTACAGTAGTCACTACAGTAACATACTATACAGATCTGTAGCCTAGGAGCAATAGGCTATACTATATAGCCTAGATGTGTAATAGGCTGTATGGTAAGTACACTCTCTGATGTTTGCATGACAAAATAACCTAAAGACACATTTCCCACTGTTAAGCAATGCATGAGTGTAGATATTGAAAACACACATTTCTATATAAAGCCCTAGTCTCTACTCTGAACTATCAATTAGGTATATCCACTTAAATGTCTCACAGGCATCTCAAAGTTCACATAGCCGAAATTGAACTACCAATCCTGCCTCTCTTCGTGTTTTCAACATCTCTAACAATAATACACACATTCATTAAATTATTTAAGCTAGACAACTAAGAGTCATTTCCAACATTGCTTCCACCTCCCAACTATCAAATCTACTCCCTAAATATATCTTGATTCCATCTTCTTTTATCCATTATTACTATACTTTCATAGCTAAAACCACCATAATTCTCTTATCAGAACTAGAAAAGTCATCTCCTAAACGGTTTATCTGCCACCATATTTGCCAGTTCCATTTCATTTTTCCTAACCCCTTCAAAATGGTATTTTAAAAATAAAATTATGATCATATCAATCTCCAGTGTAAGACCATTAAGTGTCACCCATTATATTGAAATGAAAGCTCTTAAATAGGACCCTGTAGATTTTGTGATTTTGTGTAATATGGACCATGCCTTTCTATCAAACCACATTGTCTGACATTCTCCCAATAATTTATATGAGTAGGCACATTGGCTTCATTTAGTTCCTTAACTGCGTCAGGATCTTTCTGGCTTCAAGGCATATTTTTCTCATTGACTGGAATTTTATGCTCCATTCTCATCTGACTAGCTGCTAGTCATTCTATTGACATCAGATAACTTCTCCAAAACATCATAAGCATATAATATCCCAAATATATATTCCTTACATAGGTGGGCCCCTGCACAAATTACTGTTTCTCACAATGCCCTGTCTCTTCTTCCATTCCACTTATCATAAATTATTATTACAGCTCTATCTATGGCTTAATGGTTTACTGTCAATCTTATTCTAAACTGTAGGCCTCACTGGAACAGAGACCCTTCTAGATCAGTCACATCATATTCCAAGCACCTAGTAAGTTGTTGGGCACATACATTCAATTAAAAAAAAAAATGCATAAATGTCATAGGTTAAAATGCACTGTACACTTTATCACCAAATGTATGTGGCATCTCCCAATAACTAAAAGTTCATAAAATATGGGGAAACACACAAAAAAGAGAAACAAGACTAGGAAATACTATTACTAAGATAGCTTCTTGGCCAGGCAAGGTGGCTCATGCCTGTAATCCCAGCACTTTGGGAGGCCAAGGCAGGAGGATCACTTGAGTCCAGGAGTTTGAGACCAGCTTGGACAGCCTGGTGAAACCCCGTCTCTACTAAATATACAAAAATTAGCCATGTGTGGTGGCACATGCTTGTAATCCCAGTTACTCAGGAGGTTGAGGCACCGGAATTGCTCAAACCAGGGAGGTGGATCCTGCAGTGAGTTCACGCCACTGCACTACAGCCTGGGTGACAGAGTAAGATTCTGTATCCCCCCCTCCCACCAAAAGATAGCTTTTTAAGCTTCTGCTCAGCAAAGAAAATGATAGAGTGAAGAGACAATCTGTGAATCAGAAAAAAATATTTGCAAATCATACATCTGACAAGTCACTAATATCCAAAATACATAAGAAACTCAAACAACCCAGTAGCAAATAAACAACCTGATTAAAAAAGGAGCAAAGGAATTTAATAGACATTTCTCAAAGAAGACATACTAATGGCCAACACCTATATAAAAATATGCTCAACATCACCCAACATTAGGGAAATGTAAATTAAAGCCACAATAACATATCACCTCACACGTGTCAGAATGGCTACTATGAAAAAAATGAATGATAACAAGTGTTACTAGGATGGTAGAGAAAAGGGAACACAACATTGTTGTCCCTACAGTATTGGTGGGAATGTACATTAATATAGCCATTATGAGAAATTGTATAAAGGTTTCTCAAAAGTTACATATAGAACTACCATATAATCCAGCAATCCCACTTCTGGGTATATATCCAAAAGATTTGAAATTAGCATGCTGAAGATATATCTGTATTCCCTTATTCACTGCCTCACTATTCACAACAGTTAACATACGGGATCAACCAAAGTGTCCATTAATAGATAAGTGGATAAGGAAAATGTGGTATAAATGTACAGTGGAATACTATTCAGACTTAAAAAATAAATAAATTCTGTCATTTGTGACACCATGAATGAAACTGGAGGACATTATGCTAGTGAAATTAGCAAAGCACAGAAAGACAAATACCACATGATCTTGCTTATGAGTGGAATCTAAAACATTCAAACTCAGAGAGGAGAACAGTGGTCTCCAGAGGCTGAGAGGTGGTGGAAAAGGGGAGATGATGGACAAATGCTACAAAGTTGCAACTAGACAGGAGGCATAGTTTTTGTGAGATCTGTTGCACAGCATGGTGACTACAGTTAAATAGCATATATTTTTAAAATGCTAGGAGAGTAAATTTCAAATGTTCTTAACACAAAAATGACACGTATTTTAGGTGATTTATATGTTAATTAGATTGATTTAATTATTCTGCATAGGTACATATATCAAAAATCACAATTGACCTCACAAAAATATACATGATAATTTGTCAATTAACAATTTAAAAAGGGGAACATGAAATAATCCCTCTGAGATAATGTTCAAATAATATAGTAGGCATGTGGGATAATTTTTAAAAGGCTGGATATTTTCTAAAACTTTTAATGAAAAAAATGTCTAGCAGAGTTGGAGAGATGAAATACCATCAGCATTATGTAAATGACAGGAGGAGACATCAAGTGGTTAAGCAGTAAAGCATGTTATAGCTTTAGAAGATACAAATCTTTAGCAGGAGATAGTGAAAACTGAATTCAGTTCAGTAAAGTGAATCCTAATTTATAGATTCAGACAGAAGTTATTAACCTAAGGTCCATCCTTTGGGCCCTATTCCCTGAAATTTTATGAAAAAAGTTTGTATTTATTTGCATGCAAGCATTTTGCTTGGAAGAAAAAATCCTTAGCTTTCATTACATTCTCTGCTGAGATTTGTGACCTAAAAATAGGTCAACAACTACCACCATCACAAAACCCCACTGTATCCTCAGATTTAATTAAATTTGCTTTTAAGACGGATTTGGATATTCTCATTTTTTCTAGTTGGAAACATCATTTGATCTCATTTATTGGTACTCTTTCTCTTTTTTCCCCTGAATTTTAACAAACACTTTTTTTTTAAAGAAAATTATAATAATTCTTGTTTTTGTTGTTATAACCAAACACACTGAAGATGAGTCTTTGATCTGGAATTAGGACAATATAGAAGGGATGTCTTCAATGTTTATAAAGCCATACAGAAATTGTAAAGGGGAAATACAGACCTACTTATTAAATCCTTAAATACTATGATTGTAGGTATCTCTTGCAGCAGGACAGAGACAAAGTTAATTGAAATAAAAAAATTTCTACTTATTTGTGCTTCAATGAAGGTAATAGACATGGATCTCATTATAAAAACAGTCTACAGGATTAAAATATATATAGTTTTAGAGATTGGGTAGCTGAAGTAGGATAACTGATTTAAAAAATATGATACTCATGGGCATTTGAGGTAATAAAAGTATATGATCCTTATCTAATGTTAGACCAGCACTGTTCTAGGCATAAAAGTTCAATTAGCTACACACACACACACACACACGCACACACAAACGTGATTAAAATAAGACAAGGCCGTGCTTCAGATATCAGACTCCAGGGTCAAACAGATCTCTGTTGCATTTTGTGATTCTGCCACTGCATGACTCCAGGAAACAACCTGAGCTCCAGATCATTATGACAATTACATGTGAAAAAATAGATTCTCAGTAACTATTACCTAATATTAGATTTCACACATTACGTTACATATTTGCAGCAACATGTATGAAGTGATTTTATACTTATTTTAATGTAAAATATATTTATTTGTAAACATATTAGTTTTCTGACTCTAAATTCTGCTTTTCTCATAATGACTAGTTCAATTAGTTTCTGACTCTAAATTCTGATTTTCTCATAATGACTCAAAAAATCAGGAACTAGGTCTGTTCTATAACAATATATTATGCTTACTAAATAATATCATTAGTGTCAGGCAAAAAGTGAGAACAAGTCAATTACTTAAATCATAACCAATTAAGTGATATGAGATTTTTCTTGCTCTTTTTACAGCTTTTTCTAGAATGACCTTTTGGTTAATTTTGTTTTTACCAACTACATGATAGATTTCCTCTTTGATCTAACTTGAACTGATGAAAAATTGCTAACATCCTTATTAGTTGCTTAAAACAAATCCCCTAGGCATTCATTATTGAAATAGAAAAAAGCCAAATTAGCAGTATAGAATTACAGGAAGTAAATCAGGATAATGCTGAAGGGGGTACATTGAAAAGTCCTATTCCAAAGCCACATATGTTCCCTTTGTCCTATCTGACATCATCTAATACTTACAATGATCTCTGAGGGAACTTGCAATGAATATATGAAAAATGACTCCTCAGGAGACAGTACGTAAGCTAATTGAATGATCAATTAGCTTTAGACCAGGGTAGAGGAATCAGTAGTTCCAGTTAGAGACTTCTGGTCTCAAGCTTGCTTTTTGAATTTTTTCCTTCTTAATTCAACTCAGTTCTTCCCTGTCCTTTTTTCCTGGGATTCTAAATATAATTAATCACCTGATCTTTATTTACTATATACACATTACTGAGCACTTAACAGTGTGGTAATAACAAATTGCTATTAATATTGATAATTATAATAATTATATTAAGTGATATAAGTAACATTTAATGATTACTGATTATTTGCCAGGAGCATGTATTAACTCACTCCTCCTACAATGTAAGTAATGAGTCATTCTCATTTTTCTGATGAGGAAAACAAGCCACAGAGAATAAGGCAAGATCTCTGCCTTACAGAACAAGCAGTCTTGTCGGGTAATTTATAATAAACAGATTTATAATAAAATTGGGTATGGAAATGATACATAATTCAACAGATTATTAATGGAAGAGCAACAAAAAGAGTCAGCAAAGGAAAGCGGAGAAGAGCAGGTTATGGAGATGAGAATGAGGAACACAAGACTGGTGTTGCTAGAACATGTAGCAGGAGGTAGGGGAGGCATCAAACAAGACATGATATTGGAGGTAGCCAGATTTCAATTGCACAGGGGCATGTATACCCTAGCTAGGGATCTAGACTTTATCTCTGTATTTAATGGGGTCATAGTTAGTGATTAACAAAGGCTCTCACTTAGGAAAGTGATAGTTTTAAATTATAAATATTTAATCATCTCTCTGGTAGCAGTGTGGAACATGGATTTAATGCAGACAATACTGGAGAGAAGGATAACAGGAGATTGTTGAAATTATCATAGTAAAAAGTAGTAAAGCTCTAGAACAGGGTATGATATCAGAGATGAAAAAGATGATCAAATTTGATATATAAATCCTGATTGCTGATTTGCATGGTGAAATGCATGATGAAATGACCATGTTCTTGACCTTAGACTTATTCCTTAAACTCTCAAATCCCCTAAATCCCCTTCCTGTTTTTTTCTTGTTTTCTTTCTTTTTTTTTTTTTTTTTTTTTTTTTTTTTTTTTT